>NW_024884867.1:0-25634 GCF_019232065.1 Centrocercus urophasianus
CCTCTACCTCTCCCTCTCCCTCTCCCTCTCCCTCTCCCTCTCCCTCTCCCTCTTTCTTCTTTTCTAGCACATCCATTTTTGTTTTCACTATTTCTCATTTTATCCTGTGATTTCACATTTGGTACAGATCTCTCTGTCTCCCTTTCCATTATCCCCTCCTTTCCCATCACACTCCCTCCTCGCACAGAAAGGTATGTTTGCCAGAAAGCATGGAAATTTCACAAACATGATGATATAATTAGAAGACATTCATTGGAGCCTCTCTGTCTCCCCAGTGCTGTGGAAGCACTAACAACTTCACTTCAATGCAAGCCAAGCTATGCTTCCTGGATAAATAACCAGCTCCAGACACTGGATCCAGTATAGCTGCTGGCAGCAGCTCAGTGTGATGCTCTTATTCAGCTCAGTAGCTATGATTAAAGCTGGAAACCAAATTGCCATTTGTGGGGTGAGCAGGTAGAGCCCCTTCCCCCAGTATATGTGAAAAAAACTAATGAATGAAAAGACATGAGTGTCATGGAAAAGTGATGTTCAGAATCATTCTGTCTCTTCTGCAGAGATACTCCTTCCCTTGCACACCCCTTGCGTTGTCTCCAGGATAGTGAGTAGGCTGGACCACCAACATGCTTGGGACATCACTGTCACCTGGGCACATGGTCACATTTCTTTCCACTCCTCTCTTCCCCTCTGCTCCATCCCCCATGAAAGAGGAACTATCTCCTCTCCACAAAAGCCGCCCACCTCAATGTGTTGCCATGTCGGCACCAGTGTACCAATGTGCCATGGGCCAGGGGAGAAGGAGAGCAGAGTCTCTGCAGGCTGGGGAAACAGTTGATCGGTTGCTTCCTATTTTTCTTTAAATGTTTCTCATTTGTATACATATATGTTTCTGGAGCAAGACGAAAGACTTCATGGGACAAGCAGGTTCAGCATTTCCATGGGAAGCAAGCTCTTCCAGCTGGCGTGGGCTGGGCTGCCCATGGAGGCCACTGAGCAGTGTGAGCAGGGTATGGCATTGGGCCTTAAAGATGCTCGGCGAGGCAGGGCACCTCAAGGCACTCAGCAGGTGAGTCCCAACAAGGAATGGCTTCAAATTCTGCATTGCCTAGTGGTGACAAAACTCCCTCGTCCCCAGCACAGGCTGGTTCAATGGATTAGCAAAGGCAATAACCAGCATTCAAACAAGAGAGTTTGTTGGGTGGTGCTCTGCTTTATTATCTTACTGTAAACAGATGATGTTTTGGACAGCCTCCCATATGGGCTTGACAAGTGGATTTGGGTAGGGAATACAGGCAGGGCTGTTGCAGGCTTGCTTGTTATGAAAAGATGAAGTATCTCTATGGGTATATACAAATGTGATGGCAATGCACACATATGCATCCAGCGAAAACAATACAGGTCAGGCCAGGGTATCACAACCTTCCCTTGGCACTCCATGGCACTCTGCCTCTGCTCATGCATCCACGCATCCCCGCGTACTTATGCCCACATGTTCATGCACACAGCTCCTGGGTAGAGATGGCACAGGGCTGAGAAGTCTGAGAAGGCTGAGAATCTTCCTCTGTGCCCCAAACTCATGGCATCAATCAGAGGCTGTGTTCTCTCTGCGTTCTGAACTTGATTCTTCACCTGAAAGCCAGTGGGGATGAGATCCAGCAGAGGGAGGTCAGGTCTTTGGCTTGCAGATGCTTTGGGCTGCAGCAGGTACTGTACAGACATTGCTGAGAGCAGACCTTGTCCTGGATCACAGTTTCTTTGCACTGGTGAGGAGAACAGCAGGGAACACAGAGCTGCATCTCACAGCTCTGTGGTCACTCCTCACACAGCATCTCTCTTTGTTTCCCACAAACCCTTTGAAAACCAGTCTTTGGCTGGCTGCAAGCTGTGGACAGCAGACCTGCAGTGGGCTGGGGACAAATTATGTGTGTTTTTTTTCCTTCAGAAGCATAAGGGATAAACACAATAATTTCAAAGAGGCGATAGCTTCCTGCTGGAGAAGCCAACAGGGACCTGCTGCAAAGTCCTGGTACGGTGTGTCGCTGACACTGATTCAATCTGACACCTGGGTGTCTCCAAAGCCATCACATTGTGTGCTGCAAATGTATATTAACATTAGTATGCATTGGCACAATATGGATCCATTATTCCAAATGCTTATGAGAACTAGGTGCTGCATAGGAGCAGCTGCTGCTTTTTAAGCCTCAGAGCATCAATACATTCATAGATTTTAGGGCCAGAAGGGACCCTGCCGGTGGCGCAGCCTGAACTCCCGCAGAGCGCCAGCCGCAGAGCCTCACCCGCTGAATTCAGCCCAGTAATTTGGCCATCTCAGCGTGCTGCCTGGCACCTCCGCACTCAACACCACTGGCCTGGGCACCAAAGAAGTTTCTGCTGCCCTCGGTTTCATTATCCTCCTTGTAAGTCATCAAAGACGATTTGTTACTCCAAGGTTTGTCTTGTGTAGATCCAGCTTCCCAGCACCGAGTCCCCTGGTGTGTCCCCCCTTCTCCCATACTCCCTTCTGGTATGTGTGAGGAAAATGCTTTTCCACTTTTGCTGAAGTGGTGACTGCCTAGCAGAAAGGAAAAAAAAACAAAAAAAAAACAAAAAAAAAACCAGTGTCCTGGAATGTTCATCTTGAGGATTCCTGTGGGTGGGAATGGTGTCTGGGAGATGTTGATGTTTGGGGTAACTCTAGACAGTGAGATACAGCAAACTGAAGTGTTTGTTTTGAGAAATCTGCATACATGCATTCTGCAGCAAAAAGGTGAGGCAGCAGAAGGGCTTTGTTTTGCATTACTTCTCCTGCTCTCGGGAAATGAAACAACAACAACAACAAAAAAAAAAATCAAAGAGAAAAAAAAAAAAAAAAGGAAAGAAAATCCAGTAGATCAACGAAATAAGAAAGAACTGAAAGTTCTTTCACACACACAACAATTCTTCAGACACCTCTGGTGTGAATTCTAAAGACGGGTCGGGTGGCTGTGATTCTCATCCCCATATTGGTTGTAAATGGCCTGAGATCTGCTCCAGGGTTGCCTTCATAGGGGTTTGTCCCTTTGGTCTCCACTCAGTTCTGGGGAGAGCAGCGCTGCTGTAGAGGAGGAGAGGCAGTGCCACCCCAAACCTGTATCTCAGCCTCGACACTGAGATTCAGTGATCCTGGGACTGGAGGATGTGGGGCCCCCAGGGGTGCTACAACTCCCCCAGCACAGGAACTGGAATGTTCGCCCCTCAGCTCCATTCCCCACATGAAACAGCTCCCAGGAGACCAACACAGAGCCAAACGTGCACTCTCATCCTTGAGTGAAGGTGATAGCGATAAGATTTAAAACAAGCCAAAGCAGCTGTCTTTCCTTGCAGGGAGTTATCCGTGCAGTTCCTAGCTGGAGGAGCTTAGCGGATTAAGAGGAAGCTGGACCAGCTAACAGGAGGGAAATTCCTGGTGGCATGGTGGAAGCATTGAGAGCACAGCTGGCTCGGGTGCCTTGCAGTGCCTGGGAGAGCATCCCAGGGAGCTGCTCCAGCCCTCGCCTGATCTATGCTCAGCTGGGCACTGCTCTCCTCTGTAAGAGGTTTGTATTTCTCCTGCCAGGGGTTTCTCAGGGTCTGAGGAAGGAAGGACCATTGATGCTGCTGGAAAGGATGCCCAAAGCACATCTCCTCCTATTCTAACTCGAGTGAATTGCCTCTTTCTTGGCTGCTAAGCTGGATCCCGGTTTGCCTTTTCTGTTCCACTGCTCGGCTAATGTCACAGCAGACATATCCCTCACCTCTCATAATCTCTGACAATGATGAGAGGAAATGAAAAAAGATTATTTAGTATCATTTTTTCCTTCTACTAGACGTTTCATGTAGGAAACACTTTCAAAGAAGAGGGATGAATCACACAGCCACAGAAATTAGAGATGGAAAAGACCTTTTAGGTCAGCCAGTCCATTTCCCTGTGAATGCAGAAAAGCTTCTGAGTGCAGTTAGATTTTCAAGGACTTTGTCCAGTTTAAAACAACTTCGGTGGAAAAAAGCTTCAACTTCAGTCCATTCCAAGCCAACTGTGTCTGACAGAGGGCTGCTTTTTGGGCAAGTGTGGTGTGAAGGCTCCAGAACTTGATGCCGGGAGAGGTGCAGACCTGCCATAGAACTGAATGCTGAGAAGATGCTGTGCAGCCAGGAGCACAAGGCAACAGGATGCCACCCTTGGCTCTGTGCTAAGGGTTACCCAGATCCTGCAGAGATCTGCTTCCCACAGGGAAGGGAGAGAATGGAAAAAGCAGGGAAGAGGGGAGGAGATAAACCCCAATGACGTTAATGTTCAAAGATCCCTCCAGTGCTTTGCTGCTGAATGCAGCCTTTTGGCTGTATGAGCTTCCCCCTAGCAACTCTGTGAATCCCTACATTTACATTTATTTATTTACTTATCTGTTTATTTATTTATCATTACTGGGAGGCAGAGGGTCACTGAGCATGGTTAGCTACCCAAAAGGATCTTTCTATTTAACCAGGAGTGACAGCGGCACCCCTCGTCTGCACTGACCCCGTGCTGTTAGGGATGGAGCAGGCTTGCCATCACTCCTCTGGGCACTGAGCCTTAATCTCTGTCCCCAAATCCATCCCTGAGCAATACGGGGACAACCACGTTACAGAGACAGTGTCATAACGTGCCATCTCCTTCTCAGAAGTGGTCACCTGCCAGCTTCAACTGGAGGTGTAATTACCATCCTTTAGGCCTGATCCATCTTATTCCCCTTGAAGTCGATGAGAAAACCTCCCAGACTCTGCTGGAAGCAGTATTAATGTCCCCCCATCTCTTTTGCCAGGATTTATCTCCTTCGGGGACAGGCGTCCGCCAGGAGAGGGAGGTCTGGAGGGAGCGGGTGCTGTGCGGAACGGGACGAGGGAGAGAGAAAGCAGAGCAAACACAGGTCCATTAATCCGCAGTTAGTCTGCCTTTTTTGTTAGGAAGATGAACTTGATGAGTTAATTAAGCCACAGCCTGTAAAACCAGTTTATTTGCATAGCAAACTCCTGGGCCAGTGTGCTGTGAGCGGGCATAGACGTGCAGACAATTCCGGGGAAATTACAGCCTCATTAATATGCTAATCTGGTTGCAGGCCTGGAACGAGTTTTGGGTTTTCAATGCTTGGGTTGGGGGGAAGGGGGGGGAATCGGGAAGGGTGTTGCCTAGCAACCCTTCCCTCCAGGTATCCCTTCTCTTGCTTGCCCTTGATATCCCCCAAGGATGGTGAGGGATGGGGGGGGCCTGCCACTGTCACACGCCAGTGAGCAGCAAGCAGCGCCCAGCACCACCTCCTGGCTGCACCCCGCTCCCAAATCGGGATACAGAGATGCATTCTCTCCAACCCACCCCGCCCACCACTGTCCTGTTGTTCTCACTGTCCCCTCTTGCTGTCCTGTGAGCCTGGTGGTTCCTGCCTGCTCCAGGGTGGAAGCGTTAGGTGTGCAGGCGTCTGCAGCACCTCAGACCCTGGAGCAGATCCCCGGGCTGTGTCTTTTTCTGCAGTTTCCTCCTATGCCTTCAGCAATACGGTGTGACAGTGTGCACGACCTGTCACTGCTGCCAGGGTAAGGGACATGCCCTGTTGACCCTGTGTCCCCCAGTGCTGGGGCCCGCTAGCTGCCCCACGGAACTTCTGCTGCCCTATCAGCACATTTCCATGGGGCCTCTGCAAAACTAGGCCAGGGTTGGGCAGGAGATCAGGTCAGTCCCATCCCATCCCATGCCTCTGTCTTGAGTCCATTCTTGCAGTGAGCTCAGCCCCCTGCTTCACCACCACTGTCCCAGATGTGGTGAACCAAGATCTCACTCTTGGGATTGAGATGCCCGAATGGCTCAGAGGGTTGGGCACTCTTTGCTTATCAAACCTGGCTCATCAGATAGAGATGGCTCTGGGTGGATGGGTGGATGGCTCTCCTCTCCCAGCATGTTCTGCCTAGGGCAGATTAGGACCAGCCACCTCTACTCATTCCCTAGCTTGCTCTGAAGGGTTAACCATCATGCCACCCAAAAAGTTGTTGCAGCAGAAGCAGCCAGAGGAGGCTGATGTAGTCCTTGGAACAGCAGGATCACTTCTGGGGACTCTGGTGTGAGACAGAAGCTGCTGCCTTCCTAATGGAGAGTGCCAGATTCTAGGACTATCCACCCATTAGCGTTCATAAGCTCAAATATTTATTGTTCATATTACCCCCAAAATGTGCTAAAAAGATGAAAAAAAGAATTAATGTGCCAGATCTTGCATCCACCTTTTATCTTATTATAGTGCTAAAGCAGTATTAACATTTACAGTATATGAGCTCTGCTTTGCTTGTGCCTGAGGCCAGGGGGTTTAAGCCAGCACTGGAGTTAATAGTGAGTGCTGGTTAGAAAAAGCCCATTATGTAATAAAGTTGGAATTTCACTTGGGCTGCAGCCATGGGCTCCTTCCAATCGAGATGCCACGCTGCTCTCTCAGTGCACTTCAGCCTGATGCTTGCTCTAGCTCTCTCTCACTCATCCTCGAACAAAACCAGCATGGGGAAAATTGTTTTTCTTCCTGGTACTGGTGAATTGAAGAGCACTGTGTAGGTAATTGTTTCAGATGCTGACCAAGGAGCCTCGTCCCGTCCTAATGCTAAGAGTCGCCACGTGGCCAAATGCTCGCAGGCACTGGTCAATCTGTCGTGCAGGAGATGTCATGTCAGCTTCCTGGAGATCTCTTCTGTTGCCTGAGCATATCGATTCAGCCTCCACACGTATGATGTGCTTCAAGTTGGGATTATGAACATCTCCTCTCTCCTGCTGGGATGAGAAGGAGGAAAGCTCCATTCTCCTCCTCGAGGCACCAGACTCTTCTGGCAGCCCTTGGGCTTCAGCGCTGGTTGTGTGGTGGAGGTGGGGGGCTGGTGTGTTCCAGTTTGATGGGAATTCCCCCAGGTTCTCCCTCCAGTCTGTGTCTCCACAGTGACATGCAGTGGTTAGTGTCATCCAAATGGACAGGGTACCTCAGACAATTCTGGGGCTACCAAAAGTCACCTTTCCTGGAGCTGCCGCAGACAACAAGTTCTCTGCGGTTCCAAAAGCTTCAATGTCCACCTGAGATCCAGTACCTTTATTCATACCAGATAGCACCTCTTCATTTTGCACGGATGCTGAGCAAACGCCATGCCCATGTTGTAACAAAGCCCCCATCTGGTGCACCCATACCATTGAACAGAGGCAGCTGCTGGTCTCTGTGTGCACTGAAAAGCCTTAAAGGCCCTGACTAGCCTCACCTCAACCTGTACCAACACCCTCTGCCCACACTGGGAACTTGTGTTGAAGCTCAGATCAGAGCCTTTCACTTTCTGAGCTTTGCTCTGGGTACACCTATTTCAGCCTTGCCTACCCCTGCCCATAGATCCTCTTGGTGAGGGCACCAGCACACTTCTGGCCGTGGTGTTGGGCCTGTCACGTCATTGGAGCTTGTTGGTCCCTGGGCTGTGCTGCTGGATGTGACCCTGACTTGCATTTCCAGATGCAAATCTGCCTCATTACTGCTGGCTTGGAGGTGGTGGGATGGATCCTGTGATGCCCCTGGGCCCTGCTGTACAGTGGCACAATGGGCAGTGCTGTGTGGAGCCTTTGCCAGGCAGAGCCCTTTGCTGATGTGAACGTGACTTTGGCAAATCTCAGTTTATCTTTGCTGTATCTAAGGCTTGACTGACTTTCTTTTAAGCATAAAGAATATTACAGCTGTGGCTGCTTTTACAATTCAGTCCTCCTATTATGTTCCCATGCATGGGGCAGATATTTAAGTGATCCTACTGAGGAATACTCTGTAGAGAAGAAAAGGCTTTATGCTTTAGGAAATCAAATATTGCATCTAGCTTTCCTCAACCCCAATGTATGCAACTTTGCAGCAACAAGCTGGGGATAGTGAGTGGCCAGCAGCACGAGTGACACCTTCACAGCACTCTGAACTGAAGAACAAGATTTCCAGAGTGTTTGCCATCACATTTTTTAGCAGAGATCTGGTTTTATGCTGTGGGAAGGCAGTGGGGCAGTGCCTGCATGCTTGGAGAGCCTACTAATCCTGGGCAGAGTTCTCACCACATCTCCTAGCTTGGTGTCTGACCGTTTCAATCTCAGATTTTTGGACTCTTTCCCCAGTGGCTATTTGTTAGCAGAGCCACACAGACTATGAAAATAGAGCTGAGCCCTATTTGAAATTCAGAGGGCACTGTCAGCCCATGTCACTGCCAGAGAATAAATAAATGCATCCTCTGAACAAGTCAGGAATGATGTGTCGCTGGGCTCATTCAAGGTCATACCCATAAGCATGCGAGAGAGGCAGGAAGCAAACATGAACGGGACTGAATCTCAGCCCTCATTCTCCTGCAGGACAGAAATCCCCACAGCTGCAGAAGTGCCATGCACACAAAGGGCAGAGCCTGGGGAAGCGCTGGAGCAGCCCATGAGCCTTTGCTCGTGGTTGAATAAGGGTGTTTCAGAAGGGCTGGCTGTGCCAGTTGGTTTCAAGGAGGTCTGATGTTGCAGCATGCTGTGCATCATCCAGTATGTGGGCTGGTGGGACTTTTCCATAAGGGTGCTGGATCCTGGTCCCAAGGGTACCTTAGGTCTCAGTGTGACCGGAGGATTTCCCAGCATCTGTGTTTGGTGAGGCAGGTGAAGACCAGGCTACTTCGTGGATGTCCAGGTGCTTGGCCGCAAAACAGCAGCTCACCCTCCTTCTGGTAGCTTTGCAGAACTGTGCATTTCTCCTTCCCTCCTTTGTGTTGGGTGCCATGGTCCTTTCCTCCAATCCCTGTGCTTAGCCTGTGGGGAAAAGCAAACAAAGAGGGAGAATCCAACCAAGAAAATATCCTCATCCTGGCAAGAGCCCTCTAGGGCTCTGGGTAGTGCTCAGACCTCAGGTCCAGGGCTGCTCAGCTCTGACTCTTCATGGTACTTCTCACCCTTTGACAAATCCTGGCATTTACGAAGTTATTATACCTTATTATGAATTGGATTTTAATCTATTGTAAATAGTCCAACCATTATAGTGTCATAAGAAGCAATTAGCCCCCCTGCTTGCTTATATGCATGAGGGGAAAGCTTTAATATCATGGAGCCATGCGGGCTTGATGGGGCTTCAGCCTCCGTGCGTTCAGAAGGCTGTGCTCTCGGGGTGTTAACCTGCTCGTGTCTGCTGCATCCAATGCCTGCAAGTGTCTCCTCTGTGTCCTGAGGAGGTCTCCAAAGGCAGAGCCTCTCCAGCTGATAGCAGCCTGGGATCGCTCTCTTTGGGTGTGCTCTGCCACACAGCTGGAAATTTTCTGGAGGATGGATGATAAATTGTGGTTTCTTTGCATTGCCCTTAACCCAGTCACAAAGGGGATTATCATCTGTGGGGGGGAGAGGTGCCTGGAATCCAGTGCCTGCCTTTCCTCAGGGTGATTATTTCCAGTCTTGGCAAACCTTTTCTCTTTTGCGGTGTGGAGGAAATTCATTATCTGGAGCTAGCGTCTCTGTGGGTTATAAATGAGCCTACCTTCTCTGTGCCCGTGTTGTGGAGCTGGGGGGGACTGGGTGCTCGTCACAGCTGTCCCCGCTGGGTGTTGTTCATGATGAATAACATCTCCTGGTTAATGGGAGTCAGTGTTCCTCCAGCAGCAAGGAAGGGGTGGTATCCTCAGCTCTGGTCGTGACTGGTGCACAGTGGGAGCTTTGGTCATTGTTTTAGGGGAGCACTGAGGTGGCTCTGCCTGGTGATGTGCCTGCAGATGATCAGTGTGCATAGAGCAGAGCTGGGGGTGGGAAACTGTGCTGCAGTTGCCCACTGTGACAGAGGCACGGTGTGTGGTGGACATAAGTGTTCAGCGCTGTCCCCAGGCCTACTGCTAAGACTGGCACCCACCTTCATTCCACATCCAGCAGGAATTTGTCTGGGAAAAAGCTTTCCAACCTCCTCTGAGGATGGCCCATGCTATGTCTTTCCTTCCTCCTTGCCGGTGAGGTCCCATTTTTGGGATTTCCTCGCTCCCAGGGGCACTCCTGCAGAAATTTCCACACAGGGGTTTGCCCCAGGAACATAACCTCCCCCCTAATCCTTTCTTTGCCACATGAAAGGAGCTGGCTGCCTGTTAATTGCGTGAACCTTCTCATGGGCAATTGAGCTGGCTGTGTGTGCATGCATTCATGCTGCCTGCAAGTTCTCGTCTGATTCATGCTCACAAGTGACTGAAAAGAAGCCAAATTTTTGCAGCAAAACACGGCACTGCTGGCTGTGTCCACCTGCATGCAGGCAGCATCCTTTCTGCCAGTGCCCATTTTTGCCCCTGCCGCTGTTTTCATATCATGCAACGACACGTCCCCATTGCTGAAATGCTGCATCTCTGGACACACCTCTGCCTGTGAGCTCCCCTCTTTGTGTCTGGTTGCATTTATTGGTGAATTAGAATACAACAATCCTTGGGGATGTGAGGATGTGTTCCTCTCTTTCCCCACCACCTTCCTTTGCTTATCTGCTGAGATCAGGGCCAAGCAGCCCAGGTGGGTGAGGCAAGTCCTGGCAAAAGCTTAAAGCAATGCCAGCACCTCCACTTTACACATGGAGGGGGCTGGGGAGAGGGGAGAGAGAAGCAGCTTGTAATTACAGAGTAAGAGGCGACGATAAAATGATAATGGAAGAGTTCTGACCCAGCCGAGCCAGTTCTGTGAAGCTGTGAAATAAATTTAGCAAAAGAGTGAGGGCACAGGGGCTCTCGGGCTGGGTTACAGCTGAAATACTGGTTTCACAAACAAGATGTAAATTGGATTGCAAACATCTAATTAACCTCTTTGCTTATTTTTGTTGGGAAAGGTGACAGATCCCAGCCAAAGCTGGCACTGCTGCTTGGTCTCACTGCGTGACAGAGGATCTGGAGAACAGGGGAGGAAAATGTTGCTGTGCTCCTTGCTGGGAGGCACTGAAGAGAACAGACCTTCAGGTTCGGCTGTCCAGGATGGAAGCTGTGTGCAATGTCTGTCCTTGCTGCGAGGAAAGGCGTTGCTGTGGTCCCCTCTGAGGTTCTTTGTTCCTCACATGGAGCTCTCAGCCTGCAGGGGCTGTCCTGTGCCCACCAGCTGTGCGCCCTGAGCCAGGGTTGCCTCTTCCAAATCAGGCCCAGACTCATCACAGAGCAGAAGCAGAGCAGGAAAAGGGCCTTCTGTGCTGCTCCCTGGGCTCCAAGGTTTGCTATTTATCTTCCTCGAGGGCAATTGTTCCACATGGCTTTCAGAAGCGTAACATCGTGACCCCCCCCCCTGCTCGCGGGGGCGGCGACCTCCCCCGCACCCCCGGCGGGGGGGGGGGTGACCCCCCGGTCCCCCAGGGGGTTCCAGCCAGTGCAAATGGTCCCTTGGCAGCAATGATGAAGATGGATGTCTGATTGATTCTCTCTCCTCTGTGCAACCCCCTCTCCAGCCCCCTCTTTCCCTCTCCCCTCCCTGCCCCCCCCCCTCTTTCCATGCCCTTCTGGCAGAAAATTAAAAGGCTATTTGTTAAAGGGTGAAAGCCCTCAGGTGCAGCCCCCGGCTGGACAATTTGTCTCCATGAAAAGGATGCTATTATGAGAGCGGCTGGATCCAGGAGGAGGGGGAGAATTTGCCAGGAGAGACAGGAGCAGCAGGGAGGGGGTAGGAGGCAACTCAGAGGGACAATGCGGTGGTGGAGCTTATTGCTGGGGCTGGATGCCATTCAGTGGGGACAGCCATGTGCCAGAGAGAGCAAGCTCAGTGGTGATCAGAAGTGCCCCCCTACCAATGTTCCTCCAGCAGTGGCTCTGCAAACCCTCAAGTCAAAGGAGATGGAGGGTTGGGCATAGCGAGGGCTGCCAGGGAACTGTGCTGAGCTTGGTCAGCCCTTCAGATCTCCATCTACTTCTCTGGAACCTCTTCTTATCCAGTGAATGTATCAGGCAAGCAGAGCTATTCATCTCAGCGTGTATTTGTCCAGTTCACCACCACTCTCCGTCTTTCTCCTGCCTCTATCATCAAGCACCCATTATCCATCCTCTCGATTTGCCTGTGTCTCTGATGGTAGGTTTTAATATGAGCACACATCTGAAGACCTGCAATCCTTAACCAATGAGGAAGACCCCCAAGAAGCTGCTGGAGACTCCAGCCCTTCCTTCTCAAAAAACAGATCTTCACAAATTAGAACTGTCCAATGAAATACCACTACTATGAGGAAGCTACTGTGGGAGTGAGATGTGCTCAGAGGTTGGCTCCAAACTGGGAAATGCTGAACATCACTGAGATGGGAGAGCCAAGGGCAGGATTGAGACCCTTGGCTCACTGTTGACCCCTGCCATCAGCAAAGAAGAAAAATGAGGGAAACAAATGGGCACTTGCCTTGGCAACAAGAAAAGTACTTGTGGCGCTCTGGTCTGGGGGAGAAGTGACTTTGCTGGAGCATTTCACAGAATCAATTGCAGAATCACAAAACTGTAGGAGTTGGAAGGGGCCCCAAGAGCTTGTTTTATCCAACAGACCCGCTAAAGCAGGTT
This sequence comes from Centrocercus urophasianus, assembly GCF_019232065.1. Taxonomy (NCBI): domain Eukaryota; kingdom Metazoa; phylum Chordata; class Aves; order Galliformes; family Phasianidae; genus Centrocercus; species Centrocercus urophasianus. The sequence continues at coordinate 12,526 of NW_024884867.1, forward strand.
TCTTACAGTAATGCACTCTGGGTGCCACCTTACAGCTGCTGGATGGGAAGATGACGGTGAAGCTGGTGAGATTCCAGTCCTCCACCTCATCATGAAGCTGGTCAGGAAACAAATAATGGAGTTTTGGTTTTCAGCCACACAAAGTGGGACCTGATGGGAGGGGCCCTCTGCAGAGGTTCTTGCTGAAGATCAGTTGGTGAGCCTCCAAGAAACAGGACAGAGCTCTGGGTACCAAGGCATGGAAAGCATGCAAGAGTGGGAGTGATGGGATGTGGAGGGAGGATGCAGGTCCTATCAAGGTTGTCTATAGGGGTGGGCACTGTGCCTTGTCCAAATGCCCTACTTACACCTCTCTGATTTGATCAGGCAGTGTTCCTCTCTGGAGGCTTGTGCTCTGACTTTCTTGAGCCTCAGGTGTAGACAGGGCTCAAAAAGTGTCTTTGAGTTACCTGCATGTTGCTCACCTATGGAGTACAGCCCTGTAGCACCTCTGATTTGGTTCATTTGGAGTGCAATTCTGATGATGAAGGCAGGAATGTAGAGGAGAAGGAGGAGAGAACAGGGTGGCCAATTGCTGACCTACTTCTCCAGGAGCTGATGAACACCTACTCATTTCCCTGCCATGCAATGGCTGCAGTGCTCCAGACAGAAATGCAGCTTTCCTCCTGCGGGCATGCTCTCCCAGCAGCTCCTAAGCCCAGCTAAAATAGATCATGCTGCAAGATTTTAATGATTCAGCATTTCTGCTGCTGATGATTTACTGACTGATGCTCAACTTTTTATCAGCAGAAGAACTGCTTGGCCATCAGGATCTGCAGGTGGCTGTGAAGTGAGTTAAATAATATTTTTGGGATGCAAAGATGGATTGGTTGGATACAGCTGCACAGCCATCCAGGCGGTAAAGTAAAGGCCAAGATAGGAGCTAAAATATGGAGTCTCCGCTTGCTTCTGCAGCCTGCCAACACTAACACAGGCTAAACCTACACACGTGCTCATTTTCTGTTAATTTATTTTAAGTTTCTCCTTGCCAGAATCACCTGTTTGATTGAGGGATGCAAGTGATGTGTCGATCACATATGAGGTTTGTACGATGGGCAACCGCATCCTTACACAAGTGGTGCAGAGCAAAACCATTCCAGAGGGATGTGCAGAGGAGCACGTCACCATCCCCAGGTGATGATGAGGATGATGCTGAGCCTGGAGAACTTGAAAGCAGCAGGAGATGCTGGTGGGGGAGGAACAGATATGTTGAGAGGAGGCTTTGCAGAGGGGCTGTGAGCAGCAGGAAGACACAGGAGCAGAGGGGGACAGCCTGAATGAACCCAGGCACAGCTGGAGCTGCAGCTCCCCTCTGACCTGGCCCAGGTGAGCTGAGCTCAAATGGGTTGGGGGACAAAATGAGGAAAAAAACCAAGAGAACAAAATGTCCCAAGTCTGAATAGAAAGGCTCTCTGGAGATGGAAATCTTAGAGCTGCTCTGTGATGATGACTGAAAACTTTGAGAAATATGAAGTGGAAACCAATGAAGTGCAGTGAGCATGCTGGAAGTGGAGCCTAATTGAGAGACAAAACGGGGAGCGGATAGGTGGCCCTGCTCAGCACTCTGGGGGCTTTGGGGCATCCTGTGTCACAGCCCTTCCCATGCCCTCACTTGCTGGCTCATCTCACTTTCCTCTGGGCCTTCAAGGCTCTGCTGCAGCAGCAAAGTCCAGTGGGGTGTAGATGCCCCACTTCCTTTGTTCTCAGGACTAGATTTGGGGGTGAGGCTTGGGGACAGAGGATCCCACTGTCTGATCACTGTCTGCTCCTCCTGCTGTGGCTGTGGGGAAGCCTAATGAATTAACGCTGATTAAGTGCTTTCAGGTAATCAGATAAATGTGTCATAAAAGTGTTTTGCAGTGATATGGTGTCCTTGTAGTGAGGAGAAAGTGATGATTCCAAATAAAATGCCCATATTAAGCCACGATAAAGTACAAGTGTGCCTTCAGACCTGAGGTGAGCTCTGCATTAGGGGCAAAAATGCGTTACAGCCCTGGCCAGGCTCACACCTCTCCTTCCACAGGGCCTCCTCTTGACCCAGCCCTCCTCTCCTGGAGCCTTCCTGTGGTGACCAAGATTAATTGCCTCCCGCTCAGCCCTTTGGGCTTCCCCCATCTGATAATGTGTGAATGAGGCTGACAGGCTCTCTCAGCTTTCCATCCTGCTTCCCAACACCACCAAGCTCCAGCAGGACCATGGCATCCCCAGCCCCCTGCCCAGGCTCATCCCTCAACCTGCAGTACCTCTGGAGGGGAATGCCACAGGGCTACTCCAGCTGGGACAAGAGAAATAAGCCCCCAAACCTGAATCTGCTAACACAGATTCACTCCCGAGCACACTGCAAGCCTTGATGTGCGAGGCTGCCTTTGTCCAGGGACACTGCAGCTGGGAGACATCTAATGGTGATTAGAAGGGACACCAGCCTCCCTGTGCTCAGCTGAAAGCCTGTGCTCCCAGGTTGCTCGCTGGAAATTGGCTGCAAATTCAGCAGCTGGTGCCAAGCTCCTGTGCCTGCCCAGCCTCTCAAGCAGCTTTTCTTTCTTGTTTTCTTCCAACAGTGTCTCCTGGCAGGCATGCAGGTGGTGACATCTTGGGCTCTTACCCCATGCTCCTTCCCCAATTCTGGCGCCTTTTGCATTTCTTCCCAGGGAGATTATTTCCATTGGCTTTTTCCCTCCACATCAACAGGGGTTTTCTTTTTCTTCTTTCTCATCAAAGTGAATGAACTTGTTGCACCCCAAAGTTAAAAGCATCAAGATGAAGTGGTGCAAATTCTCCTGCGTGCTACCAGTTAGACGCATCTTTTTAGCTAAGCTGGCTTTCCATATTTGACAAGATTTTGTGTTTTTGAGGTGAATTTCTCAATCATTCTGTGAAAACATTCTGAAGAATGGTCTTCAAAAAATAATCAATCAGATTTTCTTCCAAGCTGGAGTCCACTTAACTTTTTGTCTGAAGGACTGGACAGTATCCCAGAGGAATTGCTGTTCATCCTGACAATGAGGTGAGCCCTTGTGGCTGCAGAAGAAGAAGGTGACTTCAGTCAGATTTGCACAGAGAAGGGGAAGGATGGTGATCCTAAAGTTCCCTTTGACTTCATCTCCCTACGAGCTGATGGCAATTGACACTATGGGATTAATTGACCTCCAATGGTTGAGCTCACATGGTGTTCCCATCCATCCTTCCCTGTGTGTTCCCTGCCCTGGCAGCCCTGTGGGGCAAGAAGAGCTGCCAAAGAGAAGGGAAGAATGCTCTTGAGGTCTCCCCAGACCCTATAAAGCTCAAGATTCCTTTCTCTTTGTGTCACCAGTGGAGGAAAACTTGTGATGCCCATAGGTGTGTATCCAGCAGTGTTGAGTGTGCTCAGGGAAATTTGAGATGGGGAAATACAAAGCCATTCCTGCAGCAGCCTAGCTGTGCTCTGGGGCTGGGGCTTCTCTGTTCACGGGTTGGGGCCGTGTCTGTGCTGCCTTTGTCCTGGCCCCGCGTTTCATCTCTCGCCGGCATACGTGGGCTGGGGAAGCACGGCGTGGGGTCATGTTTGTTGTGTTTCCAAGAAGCCCCTCCAGAAAAAACATCCTTGAAACACAGAGGTTTCCCTTCTGCTGGCATACAAATGAACCCCAAACAGAGCCCACTTCAAAGCTGCCGCCTAATGAGCTGCTCCCTGTCCCAGTGTGATGAGGGCCCTAACGAAGCTTCAGGATTACAAAGGCACCAGCTTTGCTTTTTGAGCTTGCTCAGCGGAAAAAAAGAGGAGGAAGAGGGGGCAGGGAGCAGGATGCCAGCACAGGAGGGGCTGATACTTTTCTTCATGCCCCCCATCCCCTATCCTCTCCTGAAGTACCGAGAGTGCCAATCCCAATTCGACCCAAAGCCCCCAACCACAGAGGTGTGGGTCTGTGGGTTTGGCCCTGGCACACTGGGGGCTGCAAATACTGGCCTTAATCCCCAGCACGCATCAGCCAGCTACAACACGCTGGCCCCAAAAGCCTGTGGCAGGTGCAGGAATCAGCTATGACAAAACAAGGGCAGCAGCAAACAAGGGCTGGCTGCAAATCCCACAGGAAACTCCAGGAAGGGAATGGACTCATGGGTTTTCCTCCTCATTTTGAGCAGGGAGCAAACAAAAATAATTTGTTTGTGCAAAACGTTGCTTCTATTGCTTTTCCCCTACCACAGAAGATGCTTCCTTCTTTCCTGAGATTTCTGGAGATTTTCTGGTTTTGCTCACAAATACGTTGCTTTTCTACTTTCATTTTGTCCACTGTATTTTTGGCTGCCTGAGATAGCATTTTCTGCCACAAAAATGTGAAACAAAGCTAAAAACTACACAACCAGACTCCGTGTCTCCTCATGTCACATGGAAGTTCTGCCACCCGGCAAGCAGGGGACATTTTCCTTGGGGCCAGATACCCCCAGTGCACCCAGAGCTGCTTCAGCCCCCAGATCACAGGGTGATCCTGTGCCCATGGTTGGTGTGTGCTGAGCCAGTGTGCAGATCCAGTTGGGATGTGCTGCTGAGGCTGCCCTATTCCTCCAAACTCAGCCTTCCCAGAGCAAAACTCCTTCCCCAAGCGCAGCACCCCCTTCCTCCCCAGTATAAATAAATAACCTGCAGTCTCAACTCACTCCCACTCCAGAGGGCCGCATGGTGATGGATATACCCAGCCAGGCATTGTTCCAGCACGAGGTAATAACAAATCTTCGATTGCTGGCTGCTAATGCTGCTGACACCCGGCTGTGTTCAGAGCGGCTGCGCACAGGCAGCGGGCGATGGATGGAGCGCCAGCCCTGTGGCCGAGATGCCAATACTGCTGATCCGCCCTGACATTGATTCCCACCCCTTCTTCTGTATTTTTTCCCTCTTGGTCAGGGAACACGTAAGTATGCATGGCTGGCCCCATGTGACTGAGCTGCAGATTGTCACTTGGGAGCCCTCAAAAAGGGCATTCTGGGCAGGAGCACAGTGCACTTTTTCCATCCACAAGGAGCCCTGAGCATCACTCCACACCTCCAGCCCCATGTCCTCCTGGGCATGGGATGGGGATTTGGATTTGGATGGGGATTTTCTTTGCCATTTTCATCCATTTGCAAAGTCCCCCATGAGCTGGTCCTGCACCAGGACACATCCTGGCTTCTCCTGCACGGAGCCGGCCTTGAGGCACATCCTAGCTTGGATCACTGCTGGCAGCAGCGTGGTGGCCCTGCAGCTGCTGTCTGCATGCCTCCCTGGAAATGGGAAGCCAGGGCTGGAGTGAGCTTGTGCCCCATTGCATCCCATCCCTGCTGAACCCGGAACGAATTCAGCCACTGCCTCTGGTTAAAAATAAGACAGCAAGCAGCCTCTCCCGCCCCACTGCCGAGGGAGGAACAAAACCTGCAGTAAGGCCCTCGAGCGGGTAATCTCTCCTTCAGATGTGTCCCAGCATCCCTCCGCCATGCGTGGCCCCAGCAGCCACCACTTGAATTAGCACCAAAGGATTATGGGAGCCACAGTCATTAATCTAGGTGACAAACAGGACTCTGAAGGAATATTTGCACCCCGAAATTGAAAAGATTAGGCCATATTTGTCAAGGATTGGTAGGCTTTATCGCCTCCAGAGCAGATGCTGTTAAATATTCATGAGCTGCATAAGTGGGAGAAGACCTCGCTAGGCCTGATGACTTTCAGAGAGAGGAGGGAAGGGGGGGATGAGATGGGGGGGTAAGGGGGGGAAGGCATCGGCACGCGGTGCTGGTGTGGGGCTGCCCCAAGGAGCCCATGCTGCTGTGCTGGTGCTGCAGGACCAGCGGCCACTGCTCTGCCACAGCCATGGCCCTGCTCCTGCCCCTCAGCTGTACTAGGGCTCTGGTTTGGAGATGGCCCCCCTCTGTGTCCCCTTGATAAGTCCTGAAGAGCACATCCCTGTTTTCTGCCTCCACAGAGACCCCCGGCTCAGGGCATGGGACACATAGCAGTGCCCGTGGGGTGGAGCGGGGTGTGGGCAGTGGGTGGGGTGGTGGGGATGTGGGTTTGGGAGTGGGGAGGTGGGGATGAGAGCAGCCTGAGGAAGGGAGGCATGGGAATGAGGGGAGAGAGAGAAGATGTACTCAGAGAGGGATGCTCAGGGAAAGAAAAATGGAGCAGAAGGAAAGAGAATAAATAGGAAAAATGTGCACTGACATGTTCTCATCCTCCCACCCTTTTGTTCCCCTCACGTTTAAGGACAGCTTCCACAAAGGCTGTGAGCCCACTTAGATCCCCGCCTGGGTTTCCGGGCGGATTGGGCTGCTTGTGGCATATGGAGTGACCTCGCCAAGCGCTTGTGCTCAGTGCTCTTGCTCAAAACACCTTACACTGGCTGAGGTTTTCCAGGATGCAGCTCTGGAAATCTGGGGTTTCAGGCTTTGCCAAAGGGGACCCTCAAGTCCTTTTCTGCAGGGCTGCTCTCAAAGAAATCTTCCCCTGGTTTGAATAAATACCTGGGATTGCTCCGACCCGATGCAGCACCCTGCACTTGGCCGTATTGAACTATTGCACATAGCAGGGGGGTTGAAACTAGGTGATCATTGTGGTCCCTTTCAGCTCAGGCCGTTCTGTGATTCTATGATTCTGTGATGTGGGGAAGCCCCACAGCTCTTCCCTTCCTGTGTTTTGGCAGGAGGATGGTGCTGTGCAGGGCCTGAGGTCTCCCTGCCCTCCTCAAGTTCCTCCCTCTATCTCCCACATGCATGCAGTTGGTTTAGAGCCAATTTGAACCAAAACTCTAAATCTCAAAGAGCCAGGGAGAATTTTCAGCACACCAGAAGCCTTGATTTTCAGCCAGCTGTTTCCCCTAGTGTCATTCAACTGATAAAGGGAAAAGCCAGGGCTGGCGTTAGGAAAAGCACCTCGTAAGCTGCAAAACCAGCAGAAAAAGCCTCCATTGCCAGGCTTGTGGGGCGACAGACACTTAATTTAGTGCAGTCTAGGGATTTTTTTTTCCAGTGTTAGTGGAAAATCCTGATTCAACAAAACCACAATTCTTTGAAAGAACGGGTTAGTCCCAACAACTTTTTTGCTCCATTTAAAGAAAACCCCACCAATAACAGTGAGTCAGATGACATTTTGTGCCCCATCTCTTCCAAAAGGGAAAACAATTTGCTGCTTGCCCAAACTGCAGGAAGCGTGTAGCTACTTATGGTGAAAACAGATGACATCTACAGAACCGTTGGAAGCTGTTTCTGCGGCTCCACAGAGAAGTTCAGACATATCAGAAGGGAGCAGGTTTGCCCATCCTGCACGTGGGTGTTGAGCCCCACCCCAGTGCAGCAGTTCCCCCACTGGGAATGGGTGAAACGAAAAAAGGGAAGTGTGGTGATGCTGCACCACCTGCTCCCCCAAACCCTCCTCTGCATTGTAACGTTCAGGAGGGCTCCAGGTTCTGGCTCAGGAGGTTCCTGGCCCTTCTTCCTCCTGCCCACACTCCCCAGACTCCCCCAGCCTCAGCACTATTTAATGTCTTACAGATCTGTCCCTATTTGACAAACAGGTGATTTTGCTAATGAGGAATAAATGAGATTCACAGGATGAGAGAAAGGGAACAGCAGCTGTCGTGAGTGCAGGATGTGCTGGCTTTATTAAAATAATATATGGCCACATGCTTAGTATTAGGACTCGCAGTTTGAGAACTCCCAGCTCATCCCTCCCCACTCCCTCCACCTCCACTCCCCCCACCCCTCTCTTGGTCCTCAGCCCCTTCCCTGGAACATTTTTCAATCAGCAAATTACTGGCTGGAGAGCCCTGGCCCTCCCAGGCCATGCATACAAAATAGGGCTGGGCAGGGGAGGCAGAAGGGTGTGCACATGTGTGTGTGCACGCATGTGTGTGTGTGTACGCATGTGCGTGTGTGAGAAATCTCCTATTTCTGAAAACCTCTCCTGATGTTCTTAATCCAGATTTCCATTATTTTTCTAGATGGGTTTCCCTGAGCTTCCCCTCCCAGTACCTGGGGTGCAGGTGGTACAAGTGGTGCAGGACAGCCTTCGTGTTACCCAAAGCACAGTGGGGCAGATATCATTTTTCTACATGTTTCCAGGATTGGGGTTTTGATTATCCCTTTTCTGGCAGCATTCTGTGCAGCTGGGTGGAAGGTACCTACTTAGCTGGCAGGAGCACCTAGCAGTGTTTGCTAAAGCCAAGCACATTCTGCAAGGGGCACTTCTGTGCTGGAGCAGCAGGAGAGGAAGGAGCAGTCCTTCAGTAGCATTTCTACTATTCCAGAGACCCAAGATTAAAGAAGAGATGCACTGGTAAAAATAGATAAACAAATGAATAGTCCTCCAACACACTGCCCATCATTCATACTATTGTTTGAGCTGGAAGGGACACATAAAGGCCATCCAGTTCAATCTGCCATGAGCAGAGACACCATCAGGTGCACAGAGCCCCATCTAGCCTGAGTTTCTGTGACTGGACACCACCACGTCCCTGGACAACCCATGTCAGTGCCTCCCCACCCTTAGCATAAAGAACTCCCCACCTGTATCTCCCCTCTTTTAGTTTGAAACCATTTCTCCTCGTGCTGTCACCACAGACCCTCCTGAAGAGTCTGACCCCTTCCTTCTCAAAGCACGTGGTGTCACCCCTTGACCGCTTGCTCAGGGTGGCAGCGAGCAGCTTGGGCTGAGCAAACGAGGCTCTGCAAATGATGTACTCACTGAGTGACAGGAGAGTCACCGTTTAACAATTTGCTGGGCAAATATTATGTGACCATTCCTAGAGCCTCCTGAAGAGGACAAATATAACCTCCCCATGCGCTGTGAATAATTCATTTGGTGAAAGTAGGTGGAGATTCACCCGATGAATGATTGATGGGCAGATGGAGGGGTGGCACCACCGGTGTGCCATGGGTCCGTGCTCCACGAGTGGGGACAGGGCAGGGCCTGGCAGCAGGGATGGCTCCATCTCCCTGGGTTGTACATCTCTGGGGGATTAAGCTTCCATATGAATGCTTCTCCCCTGTCCGAGGGGGGAAGAGGGGAAGCACCTGAGTCTCTGCATGCAGGCTGGAAGAGGGGATGTGGAGTTAGGAGGCATTCCTGCCCCACACGGTGTGGGCTGTGGAACAAAAAGCCGGAGCTGCATGGGAGGCATCCCCTGCTGAGGCCCCGGGGCTGGTGCCTGCCCCTATTGAGGGGCTGAGGCATGCATGGCTCCAGGTGTTCCCAAATTCCCCCCGCAGAGTCCAGCCCACAGCCCATGGCTGGCCCCTTCTGGCTGTGGCACCTCCCTCTCATCCCCTCCTCCCAACCAGCTCCCCTCCAGAAGGCTGGGGGTTGGATGTGGGGGTGCAATGCTTGGGGGGTCATCCTATGCCTCAGTTTCCCCAAGAGGTCCCAAGTGCAGTGCCTTCTACTCAACAGCTTTGTCTCTGGCTAAAGAGAGCTTGGGGAAATGACCCAGAAAGCCAGGAGCAACCTCTCACTCCTCTGTGTGGGTCAGGAAGTCAACGTTGTCAGGTACCAGAAAACAATTACAGAAAGATCATTGCAAAGGGCAGCTTCTTAATTTTTTTTTTTTTTAATTATTTTTATTTTATTTTATTTTATTTTTTAATTCAGAACTTGGAGAAATTTGGTAGCAGTGACTTGAAATCCTGAACCCACACAGAAGTGATGTTCAGAACAAGCCTTGTTTCAGCCCTCTGCCCTGAGGGTCACTGCACCTCTTACTGCTCCATTCCATCGTCATTCCACCCAGTGATTAAACGTGGTATTATCTTATTTATTTTGGCTTGCCTCCTTGCCAGTCCCCTGCTGTAAATTAAATGATTGCCGAGTTAGATTAGCAGAAAGCATATGTGGAAATTACCTTTTAATTTCTTAATTACATTGCACTCACCTGCAGCTCAACCTGCCAGGGTAAGGAGAGTGTGAAGTTAATTTCCATTGATATATTATCTGCATTCTTATAAATTAGGATCCTATTAGAGAGGAAGCATACCTAGAACTCATTGTTCCCAGCCAGGCTGTGGGATGTGGATGGGATCAGGGCTGATTTACAGGCACTGGGCTCCCTTCAGCTCTACGGGAAGAGAATGCCCACTCACACTGTAGAGACAGTGAGCTTTCTGAGCCTTGTAATGTTGGTGAAGAAGAGCCCCAGGACCAACAGTTTTTTTACCTCAGCTTCTTGTTTTGATAAGAGGGATGTCTCATCAGCAAACTTTAACTAAGTCACAGGACTTTGGTCAAGGCTAGAAAAACAGTAGGCAGGTGGCATCTTCCAGTCCCTGGAGCAAATTAATTGGGAAGTCTGAGTTCTCCCACCATTTCCCTTCCTACTGGGCTGTTTAAGATGAGAATCAAGCCTAAATCTGGCCTCTCGAAAAGCCTCCCAGATCCCTTGGCCCCTTGCACATGCTATTGAGGCTCAGAAGCACCAGCGAGCCACGACGTGACGCTACAGGGCACTGAGGAGGGTTCCAGTGATGCTCTTCAGCATGCACTTTTCTTGTAGGGATGTGGCATCACCGGGCTGTTGGGATGTTGAACTTGTACGGACACAAGGAGACACAAATGTGGCAAGCTGATGTGCTGCACCTCCAGTTCTGCTTTGTTTTGCGAGACAACAGATGTGTTCTGTTCTCTTCTGGAAACTTTATTTCTTTTCCTTAGTTGTCAGTGGCTTTCTGCAGTCTGTAATATTTTCATATTCCCTGAGCAGCCTGTGTCAGAGGAACTGGAGACAGCAAATGAATTTCCTATCATAATCCCTCTCCTGCTGTGAAGAGGAGGTGGTGAGAGGTTTGGCAGGAAGACCTGTTCACATAGCACTCACAGACATACAGATGTTGAAACTATTTTGTATTGAATTTGTGTCCCAACCTAGCAAAGCCAGGGTGGCAGAGTGAGAAGGTAAGTGAGGGATCCCCATTTGGAGGAGTCCAGGAGCCGACTGGAAGCAGCTCAGCCTGAACCCAGCATTGAACTTGCTGTGGGCAGGTTCCCTTTGCACCTGAAATAGCAGTAATGAGTCGTTGCCCTGCTGCAAGGGGCTGAAAATGCCTCTTCTGATCTGCCCATTATGCTGCTCATGCACCTCAGCACTTTTAAGAGTGGGATTGAATATGAATGGATTTCAGAGCACTGTTCCTCTATTTCTATATTAAACTCTTTCAACCACACCCGAAAATCATCAGGAGGTGGAACAGTTCAGTTGAAAAACAAGAAGATTTACTTAACATATAAAATGCCCTATAAAATCCAAAGCTAAGATGGAAGGTGCCCGACTTTCGCCTTCTGCTCAGAGCCTCACCTCACTTGACCATGCTGCAGTCATTTAAATCTCCTCGCTCCCCACGCAGAGGTCACATCACCTATTAATCACACTGAAGAGCCCCTCAATTATCTGAAACCATGATTACCCCAACCCATTCCACGTCCCCTGTGACATTTGGATAACTGAGGTTCTTCTGTATTATTATTATTTTTCAATTGTGGTAATTATTGTACATTAAACCATTAGCATTCATTACTCCTACAGTGTGTAATTAGAACAATGATGGATGGATTACTACCGACTCTAATGAAGTTTTTATAATTGTAATTTATGGCCGTCAAATTACCTTTCTTAAAAATGAAGCCTAATATTAGCCTCTTAAGTTATGGGGAGGGGGTGGTAATTACTTCTAATTGATGGTTCTTGTTTGCACCGCATACGTAGCGACGCTGATCCAACCTCACTCTCGTTCTTCACCTAGGGATAGGGGAAGCATCATCACGCACCTCGCCAGCCCGGAAGCAGTGGCAGCGACGGAGTTGCAGAGCCATGGTTGGGTCACTCCTGGCCTGGCGTAGCTGGGAGATGGAGGCAGCTGAAGGGCAGTCCGGCGGTTCCTGGGACAGAAACTGGGAGAGCCCGGAAGGTTCGGGCTGCGCCTCTCGGCACGGCGGGGGCACGGCGGGGCGGGCGCCGCAGCGGGGCGGGCGGTGGCGCTGTCCGCGGTGCTGAACGCGGCTCCGGGCCCGGGGCGGCCTGACGTTGGTTTCTCTGCCTCCGCCGTTCCAGCTGAAAGGAATGCGTGTAATGCCGCTTTATTATTATTATTATTATTATTTATTGCGGTAGAGGTTGTGAGTAAAAAATAGTCCGTGCCTTTGCTTTCTCAGCAGGGATCTGAGTTTTGCTTTAATTGCCTCTGTTTGAGTCAATTCAGGCTCAATTATGCTCGTTCTTCAGGTGTAATTGAGATGTTTATGCCTATCTGTCTGAGGTAGACGCAATTATCCCCCGGAGCACTGTAGATCAGAGAGGCTGAGGACAGTGACTAGATCACCTTCCTAATGGTTGGCCCTAGGTGGGCTCATGAGAGGATTCCCACAGTCAACTCCTTTCTTGTTGCTGGGGCATGCTAGGGCTAAATCTGAGCAGGGAGGTCCCTAGGCAAGTTAGGAAGCTACAGGTGTTGGCACCTTTTTGGAGTACAAAGCCCTGCCGGAGGGTCATGCTAATGCATCGTGAGATGTGCCCAGTTCTGGAAAAGATCAATAGAAGAGCCCTTGCCACCAGAAGGACTAGAGCTTTAGGCTCTGTGGCACACACACACAAGCAGGAATTGGTTTTTAATCATCTGGTTATGGACAACGATTCACCTTTGAATTTCATCCCTGAAAAGCCACTGCGTATTGGACAAAAGCCATCAGATAATAAATATGAGTGCGCTGTTACACTTGAAACAATGAGTAAGGAAACTCAGCCAAAGTGGAGGAACTCCTGTGGGACATGATGTCAAACTGCCAAGCTTAATGCCCATCTCCCACCATGACATCCTTGAGATGTAGGCATGGGTCTCCTGCTTAGCTGCAGCAGGAAATATTTATTGAAACACTCGAGGAACAGGTGAATTTTAATTCTTGAGAAAACCCCATCAGTAGTACTAAGGTGACACTCTTTTCTTCTTTGAACTAGCAATAGAAATAAAGCAGTTCCTTCCTTCCTTCCTTCCTTCCTTCCTTCCTTCCTTCCTTCCTTCCTTCCTTCCTTCCTTCCTTCCTTCCTTCCTTCCTTCCTTCCTTCCTTCCTTCCTTCCTTCCTTCCTTCCTT
>NW_024884867.1:25734-50194 GCF_019232065.1 Centrocercus urophasianus
CTTTCCTTCCTTCTTTCCTTCCATGCTTTTCTTGTTTTTTATGATTTTTAAATTCTTTACTTTTTTTTTTTTTTTTTTTTTTTTTTTTTTCCTGTTCTTTTCTTCCCCTTTCCTCTACTGGACATTCCATTGCCATTTTCCAACATTGCTGGGATCTGAAACCAGGCTCATCAACAGGGAAATGGCTGATTCTGAGATTTCTGCTTCAGTTTCTTGGATACATGGTCATAATTAGAGAACTAGCCAGTGGCTGTATTTTTCAGAGGTTTAAAAAAATAAAGCATTTCTCAATTTTCAGCTGACCTCCAAGAGGTTCACTTTTCTCCCTTGAAAGTAGTACAAACCCAACACTTACATCTTGGTCTTTTAACAAGATGCTAGCTGCTTCTCATCTTCAGCTCTTGCAAAAAAAAAAAAAAAAAAAAAAAAAAAGGGAAAAATATGGAGTGGAGAAGCGCTGCTGAAAAGTGTCACTGATGAGTAGTGGTTCTTTTGTGAAGGGTAGTTGAGGTTTTTCTAACAAGCCAATTTTCTATTAAAAAAAAAAAAAAAAAAAAAAAAAAAAAAGAGCTTTCAAACCCATGCAGAAGTTTTAAAACTAAGGACTACACTTGCAGGTCTCAGCATGCAGTTCTTGAGTGTGAAACACCTTCCTCTTCCAGAGTAGAGTGCTGGTGATGGGAGCTTGAGCTGGCCTTTCCCTTCTCCCAGAGCTGGCGTTCTCCCATCACCCAGCTTTGGAGCACATGCAGAAAAAACATCAGAACTGATTAACCCATGAGTACTGGTGCAGGGGAAAGTGCCAGTGCTTTGTTTCCATGTGGACCATCCGTGCTGGGGCTGTACCACTTCATCCCGAGGACACGGTCTGATGGAAGGAGCGTCAAGCTGCTGCTTCCCTCTGACTTCAGTAGTAATTTTGTCGACCTTGTTCAGGGATGCACTTGGCCAGGGCTCATGGTTCACTTGGACTCGGCACGTAGTTCCCACCCTATTCCCACCTGCATCCACCTAGGTCTCACCAAAGGGCCTTTCTTGTCCACTCAAGTAGTCCAGCTTGAAATATTCCTATTTCCTTGTCCATGGAGCACCCCTTCCATCCTAGATGTAGGGCAGAGTCCCCTCCTCGTGCCATGCCCCCCCGTGTGAGCAGCTCACTGCTCAGAGCTGCTGGCACAGGCCTGGTGCTGCGCTGATTAGATCGCTGTCACCAGGGAACGGAAGGTTAATTGCCATTCTCCTTGTGTGCCGCTCGGAGAGGAGACCAATTTCAGCTCAGTAGCAACAAAGTGTTGCCTGCTTGCTTTGGCTGGGGGCAGGGGGAAAGCAAACCAAAGGGGAAGGGGGGGCTGGACAAGCGGGCAGGATTGTGCATGGACTTTGAGCATAGCTGTGTCTTGTCTGGTCTAGCAAAAGAGAAGTGCTTAACAAGTATTAAGAGACACAAATAATTCTCCTTTTCTCCTCTCACCCATTCTTTTCTCTCTTTCTCTTTGCTTGTAAATCCTGCTTATCGCATCTGAATAGCAGAATGGTTTCACACCGGACCTTTAATCTGGCCCAGAGCAGCCCCCAGAGGGGCAAAGTGGCTGAGGATTACCTTTTATTTTATTTGATTTTTCTTAGCTTTCTTCCACTCCTCCCCTCCCTCGTGGGTTTTTTATTTTTCTAGTTTTTTTTTCCCCCTCTGCATTTGTTCTTGGAAGGAGTGAGGAGCAAAGGCTTAAGGGGGGGAAGGGGAAAAAAGAAGTGTGTAGGGGGTGTTACAAACTTAAGGGGATCTGGATCTATTCAGAGGGACTTGTCCATAGCCTTGCTGCTTTTGTTCGCCTGCCATTCTTTAGCTGATTTCTTCACTTCAGTAAAAGAGCTTTAATTCCCTTGTAGATACCGAGAATCCCTCCTTCTCCTGCTCTCCCTTCCTTCTCCTTCTGCAGCCATGCGCACCCTCTTTCTCTTTCTCAGACTCTATCCAGTGTCCTCCTTGCCACCAACAAAGCCCAGGAATGGCAAAGTTTTCTTACAGAGGAATGAAAGAGATGGAAAGAGCAGGAGGAGATGGGGAGTGGTGCATTTGTTTGTGCACGTGCATCATTATGTGTGTTACCTGTCCCAGCTACAGGTTTTCATCTCCCCCTGACATTGTGGATGTGGTTTTTGATCCCAGAAAGATTTATGCATGGCCTATTCAGCTCCAAGTGTAAGGGACATGGCAGTAGGTCCCTTCAGGAGAAAAGCTGGGGGTGCCGAGGGGTATAACACCCAGTGCTCCAGTCAAGGGCTCTAGGAAGGGTCTTCCCGTGTTCACTTGAGTCACCAGAACCAAACCAGGAGGCTGAGGGCCCGTTCGGAGACCTGGGTTTGGCATAACAAGGCTGGTCTCGGGATCAAAAGACGATTGTTCCCATCAGGCACTGGGAGCAGCTCATGTCTTCCTGCTCTTTTAATTTCATAATTGAATATTGAGGATTTCAAAAGGCAGTGAGGATTTTGGCAGATGTCCTTGCTCAAGCCAAAGGTTCAGTTACTATAAATCGAGAACAGAGAAGAGATTAAATTTGCTGAGGGGTGTTCCGTGGCTCAGCTCACAGCCATGAAATGAGTTTTATCCACAGGAAACCTTTGGGTTTGGTCTGTAGGATCTCCCAGCTGATGGGGGTAGGCTGGAGGCTATTCTCTGGGGTACAGGAAGGGAGCTGTGTGGGATTTCAGATGGTGAGCTGTGGTTGCTGAGACACGATGAGAAATCTCCCAGCACTGGTCCAGCTGCAGAAGGTGGTAACTCCTCCCTCTCCTTCAATCCCACCTTTTGGGTTCACTGTAAACCAGCCCCGTGCCATCATGCAATGCTAAATGCATTACACTGAACCACAGCCCTCTTCAATGGGAGGAGATCCTCTGTGCCGTTTTAGTGTTTACCACCACCACAGTACTTTGAGCTGCACAGACTACACCTAGCAAGCATGTGAGCTGAAAGCCAGATGCCAGAGCTCAACTGAAGAGCTCTGTGGGCTGGGAAAGACAGTCCTGATGTCACAAGGAGTTAGGTCACCCCAGTCAGTAAGTTCAGATTTTTGTGGGATCCCAGAACTTGCCATGAGCTCAGGGTCCTGCTAACACTCATTTATCCCCATGAGAGACCTTGTATCTGCAGAACACAATATTCACATGTCCATCGCTCCACAGCCTACAAAGCACTCACTGAGCTCCATCTGCAAAGAAACACATCTTCATTAGCACCCCAAACCTTAACTGGGGTGTGCAACAAGCAGAGATCAGGACAAGGCCAGGTGTCCTGCACTAGGGTGTCTCCTGGGGGTCTGCGAGGTTATTGCAGTTGATACTTGATGGAAGAGGACTAAAGCCAACTCATCGGGAGGGAATCATGAATGTGCAGAGATAAGCCTCATCAGAGCCCGGCAGGCACTAATTGGCCTTAATTACTCTGTTGAGCCTCACCTGGGGTCCACCCATCTCCACCCAAAGCTCAACACTCCTGCCCCTCTCTGGCCCTTTAGTGTAAGCAGCTTGTATCCAGCCCTATTTCATGCCCTTACTGGTCAGGGACCCCCTGGGCCTGGTTCAGGCCCTTAACCCTGCCTGGGGCTGTTGCAGGGGTTTGGTGGGCACCTTCTCTGCTGGGCAGGCTCTGTGTGCATAGGCATGTTCTCCTGTGTAGAGCAAGTCAGGGGACCGAGGGCTCTTTGCATCAGCCCTCGTTCCCACGTTCCCACGTTCCCACGTTCCCACGTTCCCACACTGGACAGCATTAGCCCCCCTCCCATGCAGTGTGGGACAGAAGCCGAGGCATTTCCTGTAGTAACTAATTAGATCCAGCTCCCAACAAAAACACGCACCAGAGCAAAGCAAGGCGCTGGGCAGGACAAGGTAATGAGCCTGTTCCCCTCCCCAACAATTCCTCCTGCTAATCCCAGACAAAGACCCAAAGGTCAGAATGAGCTGCTGTGCGGTGTAAATCAGCACTGCTCCACGTACTGCAGCAGAGCTCTGTTGATTTACAGCAGCTGAAGATTTCTCATCACCTGTAATTTATGTCTTGAGGAGCACTAATTTTTTGCATTTTGCTTTCTAATCCTTTCCCCCTGGGGTGCTGTGGGAATACCAGGGCAGTGCTAGTGCTGTCAGATGTGGGTATGGGGCTGCTGTTGCTCTTAGAAAATGCTGATTTTCTCCTGCAGCTGCTGTGGTGACACTGGATTAAGTTGCAGGCCAAACACACAAGCATTTTAATAATGAATGATGCATGCATTGTCAGTGATGAGTAATTCACACAGCACCGTGTGTAACACTGCTGCTGTTTAAGCACCTGGCCTTCAAAGGGTGAATGAACATTAAGGCTGCTCCATAAAAGCCAATCCAGCAGTTCCAGAGGGGAATGCTTTATGAACAGAGTGGCAACCTGGACATAAGAATTTTTGCAGTAGTTTGCCAGCGATTAAAGATTTGCAGTTGAGTGACATGGAGCATCAACATGTGGGAAGATAGCAGAATTCCTCAGCTAGGGTTTCCAGAAGAGACGTATCAGGACCTGCTTAGAAGTCAGAAAGGTCTGAGTTCACAGCTCCTGTCTTCAGTCCTGTCCATTGAGCCAAAGCCATTGAATGTCACCAGCAGAAGCTCAGATGGCTGTCAAAGTTGTGCTCCAGGTCTGGTGCTGCTTCCATACCATAAAGGTGCAGGTTTGGGCCCAAAGAATAAACAAAATCTTATCAAGGAGTTTGTGACTGCAGAAGATCGTACTTGTGCATGTAGGCTTTAAAGACCAGACAGCATGAAAGAGCCTAGAGAAAGGTTTAGCAGCTTCCAGTGTTGATGTTGATGAATTCTGGACAGCAGGTGTGATCCAGCCTATTCTGGTGCTTTCATCAGTTTCATCAGTTTCTCTCCAGAGAGTTGAAGCTCCACCATCTCTATTGCTAGCTGCAGTACAGTGAGATGAGATTTGTCTCAGCTTATGGCTGGATGTGGGTCTGCCACTCCAACCTCAGCACGGACCCCTCCAACTGCGGATGCGAGTGCTGCATGACATGGCACCCCCTGCTTTACCTCCTGACTACTTCCAGGTGAATTCCTCACCCTGGGGCTGCAGCCAGGAGAGAGTTTGAGATCAGCACCAGAAACCCAGGAGCCATGTGAGACCCAAAAGCATTCTGCGTTGGCTTGCAAGAAGTACTGCTACTCTGCAGCACCAAGTCCAAACTTCTCTGCAATGACACCTAACCCTGGCAGGATACCCAGTGCTCTGCAGTGCCCTCAGTGTCTTTGCTCTCCAGAGTGTGGCTCAAGCAAGATAGAAAATAAACAATACTGAAGATGAATGTAGGTTTCAAATAAAATTTCTTTCCCCTCCCCCCCCCCCCCCCCTTGGTTTCTATGGTGCAGACAGGTTGATGAAACTAAACTATGCTTCTGTCACATTTTCTCTCCTCTTGGGAATTTCACCCCTCCTTGTCTTGGGATGAACCATCCTGCCTCTTTGGAGCACAAACTCAGGAACGCTTGGGAGGAACAGAGGAGGGAGAGGAGGAGAAGGAGATGTTTGCTAGCAAATAAAGGACTGTGTGCTTAAACACTCTTCCTCTGCCTATCCCCACCCAGCAGCGTTTGCTCAGCAAACACTGCTAATTCACCAGCTTTCCAACGTTTGATTCAGTCTGCAAAAGCAAACCTTGCCTCCCACGTCCTCAGCGGGCTCCTCTCCCTCCCCTCCTACCAAGACATGCTGCTTGGCACCAGCCCAGCTCACCTCCCCGACACCTGGATGTGCACTGGTTGGGGTGCACGTGTCTGGTAGGGTGCAGAAGCACCCCTTGCAGCAAAGTCCTCCAGCTGCTGGTGGCTGCCAGCCCTCAAATGTGAGGAAAATCTGGCCCAGAGTGCTCTGCTGGGATGCCACCCCTTCCTGAGCAGCAGGCACAAGCAAGCTGGTGAAGTGTGAGCACAGTCCCTGTGCAGCTTTGGTCCTTAGCCAGGTTGTGGGGAAGTAGAAGGGGGAAAGCTGGCATGGGACAGAGGTAGTGATTTGTTTTCCTTCCGGAGATAGGCAAGAGATTTTACAGGAGCTACGGGAGCTGCAGTCCTGCCTGCAGGAAGCAGGACAGCACCTCATTTGCTTGTGAATGGCTCCTTTTAACCAGCTGCTCTCCCAGGGACAGGGCTGAGCCTACATTTCCTTTGGCTGCAGCAGTGAGAAGCACTTCTCTTGCTTGAGAAACCCCCATGTTCATCCAGAAAGTCTTGCACAGGAAAGTTGTTATCTACTGAGGAATCACTACAGGATGCAATGAGGTGACATGGAGAGATCAAAATCTCACTCACATGCCAAACACTCAGATGCCAAAATATGTCAGCGGCTCTAAAATGTTGAGTTTGAGTCAGAGGACGGCATTCTCTTTATTCTGGGAGTGCATTGAGAATACACTGTGGAAATTGTCATTCATTTCTGCCTGTGGCTTGGACAGGAGCTTGGGAAGAGTTTCCAAGACGGGTTTTGTATTCATGCTGACTAGCACTCCTTAGGTGAGCAGATGCTCTTGGCTACCTGGGTCTGGGTGTGCTTGGATGGACACCTCGAGGGGACAGTCAGCATGTTCTTGCTAGGTAGCTCACGACCAGTTGCTCTCCCGTGTTTCTCCTGCTCACACCTGAAACCAGTGCTGCAAACATGCCCACACTTTGTCCTTTTGCACAGCGCTCTCATCCAAATAAACCTTGGCTTGTGCAGGCAGCCCCTGTGAGCCCCTTGCATGGCTCAGCCCTATAGCAAGGGTAGGAATGCTCTGAGCCTGTGGGTTTCTTGCCTGAAATGAAACTGTTTGAGCCTCAGAGTGATGTGGGCACACAGAGGTAAGCCCACAACCCCTTCGGTCTGTCACAGGGAGGGAGTTCTCCTGCAGGCTTTTTGTGCCATTGGGAGACATCATTGCCTGGCACTGCTTTTGGCAGAGAGGATGTGCAGCCGGGTAAGGTGTGAAGTGGGACTCTAGAGCAATCAGATCTGTAGGTAAGAGGCAAAGCATGTTCTAACTTAGCATTAGGCAATATGACCCAGAACCTCAAACTCAGGGTAGGCTTTGATCACTTGTATTGAGCTTGCTTTGTATCCTGGCTTTTGTTGCAGCTGTTGTGAGAACAGCAGTCTCTTTGTCCCAGCAGGACATGGTGCTGTGGGCACCCAGGTGTCCCTCACCCCTCGGGATGCAGGCCCATGGGTGCTGATGTTCTCAGCACTCTGGAGGGAGAATACATGCTCAGAAAAGCAATGCTCTGCGCCTGCCTATCTGCATGGGAAGCATCCTCCTGTCACTTCACACCAGCCCTGGAGCTCTGGCGGTGACATATGCTCCCTCCTCGCCTGCCTTTCATCGCAGGTCCTCGCAGGAGGCCCATTAAACACTTAGCTGACCTTGGACCTCTGCCCGCGCCAGCTGCCCGTGGGAGCAGGCAGGCACGCGTGAGCTGTGCCATGCACACCAGAGCTGTCACCAATGATGTACTGTGGCCCCAGGGTGGGTGACAGTGACACTGGGGCCCGGCTGGGGAGTGGGGCTGGCACAGCAGTGCCACAGGGCTGCGGCTGGCTGCTCCCATCCCTGCTGGCCCTGAGCTGTGCCCCTCCGGGTTCAACCCTGGGTCTTAATTTTCCAGCTGAGTGCACTTGCTGCTGGCCAGGCAGGGAGGGGGATGCAGGCTGCAGGGAGCAGAGCTGGTGCTGCGGCTGCAGGAAGATACAGGGAAGGAGTAGGTGTGCTGGGCTGCCCCCTCCTCATGCTGTCCTGGTGGGACCAAGCCTGCTGTGCAGGCATGGCACCATCTCACTCTATGGTGGCCAAGACGGCATCCCTTGGAATGTGGCATTAAGCCCTTGTCACTTCAGTTCTTGATGCTACACCCTAAATCTAAGACATCACCCCACCCATCTTCCTCAGCCTTGCAGCTTAGCCAGCGTTATCTCAAAACCCAGAAAGGCTACAGATTTTCCACAACATCTTATGAAATATCCTCCCAGGTCTTAAAGGACCCTGGTGGCCTCGTCATCACCTCTGGGGTCCTCTCCCAGCCCAGCTCAGAGGACCCTCTAGCCTTTCCCAGGGCTGCCCCAGCACACTTCTATCTTGAGGCAGTAGTACAAAACACTGGATTTCAGGCTACTTCGTGGGAGGGGGCAGCAAGTGAGAGCTGTCTCTGGAAGTCTCTGTTTGCAGACAGCTGGAAGAGAATGATCCATGCAAAAAGATGAGGGTGGGGAGTCCTGGAGGATGCTTCAGCGGCACCAGCAGCAGCAGCAGGCAACGGTAAGCTGCAGAGGTGCCTCCCCCTTTTCTCCAAGCTGTATTTGGGGAGAGCCTTAGGGAAATGGTATTAAGCCACTGCTGTAGCAGCCCACTCATCATGTCCTCGGGCCCAGAGGAAAGTAATCTCCACCATCCCTGTTTCTCTCAGGTCGCCTCTGGGAGTGATGATGTTCCTCTGGGACCTGCTGTGGTGTGCAGTGAGCTGCCAAAAGGAGACACTGCTGCTCTGCATCACAGGCAGAGGATAGAGAGTGTGCCTATCTGGGGGAATCAGCTGGTGGCTCAGGGAACCTCTCTCAAGGAGAGAGAAGACTTCATTCCAAACTC
The DNA here is from genome assembly GCF_019232065.1 of Centrocercus urophasianus. Taxonomy (NCBI): domain Eukaryota; kingdom Metazoa; phylum Chordata; class Aves; order Galliformes; family Phasianidae; genus Centrocercus; species Centrocercus urophasianus. Next base: position 34,377 of record NW_024884867.1, read on the forward strand.
TCAGGAAGCATTTCCCATACAGAACAGCTGCAGACAGCTGTTAAAATGAGAGCAGTATGCCCACAGCAAGCCCATCTTCTTGCCCTGAAACAGATCACTTGAAGACTGGGCACCCAAACCTGCACTTCCCTACCCAGCCCAGCATGCAGCAACTTCCAGGGAGGCTCTTACAACACAGTCCCCAGGCTGAGGATGTCCCCAGGACTCTGACTTTTATCACCCACCAGGAACTGGAGGCCAAGGTCTGCAGCTGTGATGGGTGTCTGCACCCGGAGTACAGCCAGGCCATGAATTTCAGGCACAGACTTTGATTTTGAATGCTTTTGTGAGTGATGCGAGGCAGTTCAAAGGATGCTTAGCTGCAGCAGGCAGCTTGCACTGCTTGTACCATATCTCTGTTGGACTCGGCAGGACTTGTGCAGGCAAAACTGAGGATCTGAAAGTGTGTGCCTTTGAAATCTTCACTTTGAGACTGAGTTTGACGTAGCAAGGAACAAAAAAGGGTCTGAAGCTGCTCAGGGGCAGGCAAACAGCAAGAAGTGATGGAGAAACCTTGGTGCCTTGGCTCTGAAATAAATGCTCCAAGAGGTGCTGGCCTGAGGACTGCTCGATATTTCTCTGCTTAGCCACGAAAGCCAATCCCGTTTTGCTTTGTTTGGCTTGAAAAAGAACCTCCCCTCGGGGCTTTGGGGTTTTGTCTTCATTCCTCCTGTAGAATATCTTGTGATGGAAAACGCTTTACAACCAGATGTGTACATGCTGCAGATGGGAGATGCTAGTGGAGATGTGGGGTGAGCAGGTCCCACCATGCAGAAACTGATGCAGGGACCCTAATGCCTCGATGCAGTGATGGAGCACTTTGCTGACTCTGCCTGGGTCTCTGGTGCATGCCACCCTGCAGAAGGAGTCCTTTATGCCCCCCCCCCCCCCCCCCCTCACATTATTATTTCCCCCACTCTTTAAATTCATCTTCCTCAGCCATCCGGGGCTGTCCCTGCTGGAAAATTACTCTCACAAAAGCTCCCTCAGCAGTAATTACCTAAATGGGGGGAAGGGAGGGGAGACCCATTTAGAATCCACTTCATTGCAGGATTAGCTAATTAATTAACGGTTTCACTGACAACTCGAAGGGGAAGAGTGTGTTAAATAGGAAGGCTCCGGAGCTTGATTTATGTGATGTGACACCCACGGTCTCACTGCCACATTGCCATCCTGCCTGCCTTGTGCAGGGAGGTCTCACTCGCTGGTGACGCTAGGAGGCTGGGGGGTATCATGTGGTGGTGGGCACAAACAGGAGGGCAATTAGCCAGCAGATAAGGCTGGATTGGGGTGGGGTTGCAGTCACTGAAGAGGCAGGACTGCCCATCTGCCATGGGATGGTCATGCAGAAGAGAGGACTAGAGTGGCCCCACCCCACATGGCCAATTGGGGCTGGGGGCCATGGGCTGCCTGGGGCAATGCTGGCAGTGCCGTCCTGCACTCTCCCCACTGCCCAGGGTACTATCCAGCCATGGCTGGAATGAGTTTGCTGGGTTTCAGGAAGGAGAGGGCTGCCCAATGCACAAATCCAGGCCTTTTGGGTCTTTTCTGCCCACTGTCGAAATCTGGTAACTACTGCCTGCTGTCCCTTTCCTGCACTGACATCTTGAGGGACAAACAGCTGTGTATTTGGATGGGAAAAGTAAATCTTGAGAGTTTCCAGCTGGATTTGTTAATTTGAGGCAAAGGCCAAGACGTGCACTGAAAAAACAAGTTTTTTAGGGTTAATTTGCATTTGTTTGTTTGCATTCTGCAAGGGCTGTAATTCCCCTTGGAGGGAACAAAACTGCCAAGTTTCACACCTTCCCTGGAGGTGAAAATTTCTCACTTGGTAGCAAACCCACAGATTGGTTTGGGGAGAAGGAAGGGGAGAGCAGCGGACCTGGCTTTCATTGCACTGTCACCTGAAGTGCTGGGAGCAAGGGGAAGTGCTGATGAATATTGACACCAAAGCTGCCCACCCTTCCTGCAAAACTTGGGGGTGAGGTAGGACATTAAGAGCAGCTGTCACAGCGCTCAGCTATGGGATGGGCATGAGGAGCATCATGGGCTGGAGCTCATCCCAGCATTCAGCTTGCTGCTGTTGGGATGGGAGGATGCTCCAGTGAGAGGATGTTCTGGATGGAAGATTCTTCAGTGGGATGTTGCTCTGTTGGAAGGATGCTCTGGGTGGAGGATGCTGTGGCAGAAGGATACCCCTTCAACTAAAACCTCTCCCCACTGACTTTGCCGATTGTTTCAGCCACTTGAATGGCAGAGGCAGGGAGTGGGTTAAATCTAAATAAGTGTTAAATCCCAAGTAAATAAACAAAAGCTGCTCCGAGGTGGGGCTGGGCTGCGCCTGTGTCTGGCAGGCCTGTGCTCCCCCTGCCATGTACCCCCCAGCACTTGGATGGCTTTTTTTGATGGCTTCTAAATAGAGGCGCCCGATCGCATCTGGAAGCAAAATGAAACAGATTTCATTTTTCACACGCGGCACAATGGCTGCGCTGACAAAAGAGGAAGGCAGTCCATTGTCCCGCTCTGCATCTTCACATCCTACCTCTGTCCCCCGAATTAACCCCTTTCACCTCGGCCATTGTGGCGACAGCACTTCGGAGATGCCGAACAAAGGCGGAAGAAAGCCCTCTCCATGTACGGGAGGGGGGGGGAGGGAGAGGGAGGGGGCAGTGGGCTGGTGTCCCTCTTCTCGTGTCTGACTGTGGCTGTCCTCAGCCATCAGCCGCTCCCCAGACAGGAGCCTGCCCGTTGGGGATGTCGTGCCACCGTGTGTGCCTGGCTGTGGGGAGACCCACAGGTGTGGTGACCCCAGTAACCGCTTTGTCCTTGCGCAGGTTCAGGGCGTTTTTTGGTTCTTCTGTACCGTTTTAGTATTTTTACTGACTCTGATGACTTGGCTTACTGCATTTAGATCCCAGTCATGAAAAACCCCACAGAAAAGGGGGAAAAAAGAGGAAAGTGCTCTTGATCAAAGCTTGTGTACATTTGGAGTTTATCTTTATTTTCCCCCAAGCATTGTGCCTTCTGAGCTCAGAGCACACACATATTTACTCCGGTGAGAAAGCAATCACCAGTGCCTGGTTTTCTGACATTTCACCATGCCCCCACTACCTCCAGAGCTGGTGGACAACTTGGGGCATCTCGCCCTCTCCTCGGAACCTTGTTTTGAGGAGGCTGCCACGGTTTTTCTCTTCTGATCATTCCATTTGCATGCTCACATTTATCTGACAACCTGCTCCATTCAACGATGACACCGCTGAGATGAACCTTTTGATAATTTCCTCTGCTGCAATCGATGCGCTCTCATGCAAAGGCTGTGTGCAGCTGCAGTGGTATTTTTAGATGGAAAATCACACCTGGAGCTTCATTTTTCCCAGCTTGGTCTCCCCAGCTCGTTGAGGTCAGCTGCCCATGGGGCTGTGCATCCACTTGCTGCCACCCTAGGCACACCCCATCTGTTCCCATTGCCCACCATTTGTAGATGTTGTGTTGAAGGATCAAGCCGGGCAGATGTTTGGGGGATGCAGCCACTGGGCTTTCCCTGTGGCCAATTCCCCTGATGCCAAGTCTCCGCATGTCCTATGGGGAGGGCAGGGGCCTGTCCCCAGTGGTACCCATCCCCATTCCTTTGCTGCTATGTTCCCAGACGCAGCTTCCCTTTAAATACCAAGGGACTGCTCTCACCCAGGCCTACAGTAGGTTAGATAAGAGAACACAAACCACAATGCTTGCCCTTTTTTTTTTTTTTTTTTTAATCTTTCCTTTTTATTATCTCCTTATGGCTTTAGAATTATCTTCACAGACACTACATGAATTTAGTCAGGGCAGGTAAGGTCGCACACAGACACAGTTGCTCATATTTATGTATATTCACCAGGCAGAGGAGATAAATGAGAAAACAGACTGGGAGTGGGGTGGAGTGGATGCCACCCTGGGGCAAGACAGGGATGGGCAGCAAGGAAAGGGCAGCACCTGGGCAATGCCATGACTGCTGCTGCCTGTGATGGGATGGTGAGCAGGGCTTGCTGCATGGCTGTTGGGAAGCCTGGGTCCTGGACAAGCCCTATAGCTTCTGCATTTTTAAGGCCTTCAGTGTTGGGCTCATAAGGCTAGGTCAAGCTCACCGTTAGGTCAAGCTGTGAGAGCTCACTTAAGACACCAGAAAGTTAGAGGAGGTGGCTCTCAGCCCTGGTCCTTGCCACAGAAGTGCTGTGTTGAGTATCAGATCAGGGTTCTAAGCTCTAGGTGAGACCTTGCTGTGACGAGGTAGAGATGGCCCTGTCATGGATGGGACCATGGAGGTGATTGCAACGTGGATGGAGATGAACACATCACAAAGGTGACCAGGCCATGGGCAGATGGAGGTGACCACATCATGGCAAACTGGCCGCTGTGTGGCCTCACGTTGGCTAAGGCTGGGAAGCAGATCACAGCAGAAGGAAGAACAGCCATAAGCTGCAGTATAAGGACCGGCTCTGCCTATATGTGAGCACAGAGTGGGAGCTGGTGCAGCAAGCACTGATCTGCCGAACCTGGCAGATCCACTCAGGGAGAAGCTGGGTGGGCAATGAGACCCCAGAGAACAACCTCCCTGAGGACATGGGGATGATAAATGATAAATGGGAACCTGCTGCGGCAGCCAGCTGGGATGGGCACCCCAAAAGATGCACATCAAGATAGAGACACTGAGCCCATGTGGACAAGGTTTAGGCTGGTGAGCTGTGACAGAAGGGCTAATGCTAATGGCAGGAAGTTTTCTATGCAGCTGGATACTGTAGCGCAGAATGCTGTTATTTCAAGGAAAATGTATAATGCACCTAAAGAAATTGTACAGAAATTGCAAACAAAGCATGCTCAGAGGGATATAAAATACCACTTACAAGGGCACCCACTGATTATAACTTGATTTAAAACCAGTTAATTCACTAAATAACAAATGCAGATTTACCAGAGGTGTCAGGACTAAAAGCATGCCTAACAATGCATTTATTTAATAACTGTTTGCTCCCAATGTCAAGGCATGGTATCTGGAAAATACAAGCAGCAAAATAAGGGCTTTGATTTTTTTTTTTTAATTATTTTTTTAAATTTTTTATCCCCTAAGGCCTGGTATGTCTGGGGAGGGGGTAAATCAAGAAAGGGATGTTAGAAATTGTAACAATCCAACCAACGTGAGGCTGTTCTTCCCCTTACCCAAGAAGAAAACAGGAGAGCCTGATGTGAGCGGGACACAGAACGCGCCGAGAGCGCTGGATGAAGCCTTCATCAGTGGACATTAGCCAAGAAAAACCGACACAGAAATGACACTGAAGTTTGCAGATAGGAAGTAATTAATATTGGATTGAGCTTTGCCAAGGAACACAGGAGGCGAGGAATACTCCTCTAGTTGAGGTGTCTGTATGGATGTTGGGAAGTCAAACGAGAGCAGAGCTGGGCTGGTTCACACTCCTGGTATTTGAAGGGTGTTGGGCTCTTCCCGGGATTGCCCAGCTCCCATGCTCAGTGCCATGGGGTACAGTACCAGCTCCAGCGAGGAAGATGAGGGCAGATCCCACCTTCTGTCCACCTGTAGCTTTGTACCATAGGAAACAGTGAAAGACCAAGATGACCTTGCTCAGGAGGACCTCAGCTTTGTCTGCTGCGAAGCTTTGTGGTGTTTCACATCTACACGTCTAAACAAAATCCATATAAGCAAGCACCCCCCATGACCACCGCTAGCTCCTCTGCACCACTATTTACCACCTTGCTGGCACCAAGTATCCATTATTATATGAAGTTCCTGAACCTGACAAGGAGAGCAGAGTGCTGGCAGAACCTGCTGATGGTTCCACTCAGGAAAGGGCTGAAGAGCCCCCAGTACTCATCCCCAAGGTCCCTACTGCCTTCTGCTCTATGCCCAGCCTGTCCCAGCACAGCTGAGGGAATTCAGGTAGATTGCCTTCTACACCCTCTTGTTTTGGTCTTTTGAAACAAACTCCATTTGTATCCCCATGCTAGCGCTGATGAGCTGCCCCTGGCCTGCATAATCCTGCCCCGAGTCTTGCGTTGTTCCTCTTGGGGCTTCAGACAGGGCAATTTTAAACAACTCCTCAAATTTCCCAAGCACTTGCTATGTAAGCTGATGTTGACAAGGATGTCAGGCTCCGCAAGAACAGCCACAAGTCCCTGTTAATAGGTAGTGCTTAGTTTTCCTGTGATTCAGGAACCATCAGCCTGGGTCAGAGCTACCTCTGCTTTTCTCATCTGAAGGGGTCTGCGCTGTGCTGTGCCAGGAAGAATACCATGTATAAATACATTTTGTAGCCTTTGAAAAGCTTATGGCTGCTTGCTTACACCACGAAATGCTCTGTGTGCAGAGCTCAGGTCACCCCAAGTCTCAGAAAATGAAGCTCTGGGAAAAGCAGCACATGTACAAGCTTTGTTCCCACATCCCCTCTCTGCAGAGCGTGATGTTAACACGAAACCCAGCAGCTGGGTGAATGCATCCTGCAAACCTTCTGTGCAAACATTGGAGTGGGAAATGGTGGTTTGGAGACAAGGATGGAGCTGAGCTTCTGGACTGGGTGATGGGCAGCGCTGCTCTGGGGCTGCAGGGCAGGGCATCCTGCTGGGGCATTTTGAGGGTGGGATGAGGGGGAGCCCACTCTCCTTTCCACTCTTTGTGATGCACATCCCTGGGAAGCTGTTATATGCCCAAACCCTGCAGCTGACAAAGAGCCCCCAGCTCAACCCTGCGTCCAGCTCCAACAGAGGTCTTTGCTGAGCTCCTCTCCCCTGTTCCCCCTTAGCCTCCCCCAGCACTGTCGCCCAGCCTTATCTTCTGTTGTCTTCTTGTGGAAGAAGAGATAAAAGTAATTCTTATGGATGCTTCTCCAGCGAAGGCTTGCCTCCTTCCCCCCTCGCCTCCCCCAGCATCTCCCTGCTCCGTCCAGATAAAGGGTGAGGACCAAGCACATGTCATTTTCTTTGTGCAAAATCAATATTCAGCAAAGTTTATCTGTCCGACATAGCAGGAAGCGCTAATTTCATCCGCGTCAATTACTTTGATGAACGCTCATACTGTTCGGGGTGCGAGAACAAGATAAAAGAATTACTGAAATAAAAAGCATACACCAGCCTGCACGGCCCCCTCCCCTCTGGCCCCCGCCCTGAAGCCCTGCGGGGCTGTGGGGCTGGGCTGCCGCGCAGCAGGCTGGGTGGTGATGGGGCGGATGGGACTGCTTTGGGTTTAAAAGGTGGAGATTCGGGATGGGGACACGGCAGGACCACCCCCTGCAATCGAGCACAGATAGGCACAGAGGTGCTGCAGTGGGGATGTGCGCACACAGCACATGTTTTCCTGTGGTATTTGTTCTGTCCATGCAAAGCGATGCCTGGGGAATAAGGAGAAGAGCTGCTCCTGCCCCAAACCGCTGGTTTCTAACTGTGATTGTAGCCGCTGCAGCTGAAATTGTGCGGAACACTTTTATGGCATTACGGCTGCAGAACGGAATAAGCAGATCTCAGGGCCCAAGACTTTAATTAACCAGAGAGGTTTTGATTTTCCAGTGAGGCTGAATGCACAGCCACACTGTCACATGGGTAGGGAGGCCCAAAGCCTGCTCTGGGCTGCATCTCCAGCCCCATTACCAAGGCCTCAGCACTGGGGCAGCAAAAGGGACTGAGCTCTGGTCCCTGCCATGCTCGATCCTTGTAGCACAGAGTATTGTCTGTCAGTTTGTAGAAACTCATCCTTTTAATACTGGACTTCATCTGTCCTCCACAGCAATCCATGCCCTTTGGTCCCCAGTGGGAATGGTTCCCCCCACACATCCCTGGCAGGAGTGGCGACAAATGGCTCATGGAGTATCTCTGATGCTGCCCATCAGAGGCGATCTGTCAGCCCTTGTAGGCTGCCTGCTGCTCCCCTCCCACTGCAGTGGTCAAGGGAGACATCTGGGCTGCTGCCCCCCCAGTGACAGTAGCTGGCACAGGGTGGGGGATGTTGACCCTCAGATCACCCCAATCTGGAAAGCCTTCATATCCTGAACTGAGGCACACAGGGAGATCCCAAATGCTGGGTCAGATGGGGACGGCCCACCTGGTGGTGAACAGGCTGGATCCTGCTCTACCTGGCAGCAGAGGAATATGTGGCTTAAGCAAAACCTGCACACGTGCAGGGGCCGCCAGCGCATGCTGGAGTGATTTCCACGGCTCAGCTCGGCAGCAGGAATTTGTTAAGTCACGGCAATTTGCCAACTCTACGTGGTGTGATCAAGAGGCTGTCCCCATTTCTCTGCTGGCTGCATGCATCCCTGCTGCACCAGGCTCCCGAGCACCACACTGGCACCAGGTATCTCCAGCAGCAGGACTGCCCTTCACACGCCCCATGAGGCATCTCCAGCACAGCTCGGGGTTACCTCCCCCTGGCTCGGTCCTACAGAGCTGCACGGTGATGCCCAGCTACTGTGTGTGCCATGGTGTGTGCATGACTCTAGCTACCAGCCCTCCCGCTCCAGGGAGGATGCCCTATGGACACCTGAAGTGGGGACATTTGGGTGCAACTCGAACTCACCACTACTCCGAAATGGGGCAGTGCAAGTGGCTGCGACATATTACGGGCTGGCAGGGCCCCCACAAACTCAGCTGGTGGAGGGGCTTCCCTCTGCTCCCATGCTGCCGTGCCTCTCTCTACATGGCTACAGGGGGAGCCATGACATCGAGCTATGCGGTGTGCTCAGCGCCTGCTTCTGCTGCTGCACTCCGTGGGGATCCACAGCTGCTCAGGGGTCCCCACGTCACCATGTGGGGGGGGCACAGCTCAGACTGGGGACAGATCCTGCCCTGCTGGGTCTCTGCTCGACATCCCCCACTTCTGTCCTCCGTCCTCCACTTGGAGACAGAGAAACAAAAGGGGAATGGAACCAAGGGAGGTGCATGAACCTCAAATCCATCACAAGCAGTGCACATACTGCAGGGCTTGCCAAAAAGTCAACCAGATGCACAGCACGAGATGAAGCCTTGAAAACTGCCCAGTGGAGGAAGATTTAATCTGGGGATAATTTTGCTTGGTTTTTTTTTTGTTTGTTTGTTTGTTTTTTTCTTATCCCCTTAAGTTAGACTTTATTAGCAGCACTTTGGGGGTTTTCTTGAATGAGTCTCATTAGCAGAAGTTTGGTAAGAACCATGGTTTGTCACTTTGATTTGAGAGAAGCAGAGCTGAGTCTGGGCGAGGGGGGGGGGTGCAAGGCAGAGCGTGGCCCCCAGTGCTTCTCAGAGCTGTGCAGAACTTCCAGGCAGCCATGAGACATGAGGTTGTAGTTCATGTGCATGTGGATGGGATTGAGGCTTTGGGGTCTCTGTGTGTCCTCCCCAGGAGGGCAGGATCTGGCCCCATCCCCCCAGCCCCGCTGCCACCCGCTCTCCCGCAGAACACAAAGCGAGGCCCTGGATTATCTTCATTTCCATATGGAGAGCGATGTAAGCCCGTTCAATGCATGGCCGGTCATTTTGTTCACAACTTTGCAGCGAGCAGGAGCAAAACCCACTGGGGACATTAACTATTCATCTCATCTCACCTTGTGTGTGCATGCATAGATCAGGCAGAACAGCTCAGGGAAAACAGAACCCCCTGCCTCCCTCTCTGCACTCCTTTGTACTTTAGCTGTGGGCTGCACACCACCCACGGGTGCCGTTCTGGGGTCACACATCAGCACAGGGGCTCATTTCCCTTCGAGGGGTCGTGCATTGTAAGCATCCTCCCATCCCCCAGCACAGCAGGGCTGCCTCCTGACCCAGGCCTGATCCCCCCTTACCCCGAGTCCCAGGCTGCTCCATTCCTGTCCCCAAAGTGTGCTCGCAGATGTCACCTCTCCCGCTGACCTGCAGCCCCCTCTGCTGTCCACGGCCCCATAAGGCCTGGGGGTCTCAAAGCACCCACGCATTGCCCCACTCCAGTAGCTCATGCCTGTGGCTGTGTCCTCTCTGTCCCCATCTCCTGGGACTCCCTGCGTCCTTTCCAGCCAACATCGAGCAGTGACAGTGGCCTTTTGGGCATCATCCCTAGTGCAAGACCAACACAACAAAGGGATGAAGAGCCGAGAAAACTCAACCCCAGTCTCCCATTCAATTTCCCTCTTGCCAGGGCTGGGGACATGGTCCTAAGTGCTCACTGCAGGGCTGAGGTTGCAGCCTGGATGTTGCACAGGGCACTCACTGACAGGATGAGGAGCTGTGATGGTCCTGTGCCACCAAATTTTACATTAGGCACTCAGACCTCATTAACAGCAGTGAGAATTGTGTGTGAGTGGGGGGCCATCTCTGAGTCATTCTCCCCTGCTCATATATTCAGCTATGGCCTCATACACTAAGCTCTCCCTGCCACGGGACCCCAAGCATCATCCCCGCTGCCTTCTGAGCAGGAGGAAAGGCCAGCGCTGCATCCCCAATTCCTCGGGCTCTCAGGGGTTCCTCCAACACCAGAGCACAGGTACAAGGTAAACCAGTGCCCTGCTACCCCACTGCGCCACCAGCAGCTTCACCCCCCAGTGCCCCCAGCACTCCCCATCCCCTATAGCCCCTCACCCCTTGTAGATCTCTGACAGCAGCCCCCTGCTGCAGAGCAGCCTCCAGGAGCAGATGGAGGCAGGATGGAGCCCGCCGGAGATGCTGACCACATCTGCTCCTGCCTGGTCCAGGGAGCAGCGATGCACTGTGCCGAGCAAGAATGTTTTTTTTCTTTTTTTTCCCCCCTTCTTCTTTTTTTTTTTTTTTTTCTTTTTCCCATCCCTTTCCCCATTCCCCCTTCCGTGCTGCTCTCCTGTGGTGTCAGTGCGGCATGGGTGATAGGACACGGTGATAGATCTGCCTCGGACACACTCCACAATAGCTCTCAGACAGTCTATTAGTCAGCAATTGTCTGCCAGGCAGCCTGGCCGGGCCCGTGTGCCGCAGCTGATAATGGCAAAGAACAAAGATGGCAGCTGCTTTGTGGGGGAACAGATTTGTGGCAAATCGAGATAAAATAAAGAGGAAGGAGAAAAGAGTGTATGGGAAAAAATGCGGAGAAAAAGGGGGCAAGTTGGGAAGGGGCTGGGAGTGTGAGGCGGCTGTCAGCTTGCAGAGCACCGCGCAGGAAGGAAAGCAGCATGGGGGAAACAGGCTGGCGAAATGAAAAACATGATTTCCAGGCTCCTGGAGCCATGGGTGCAGATAAACAGAGACACCGTGGCTATGAGGTGCAGGGCTGGGGAGGGCAGTGTATCACAGTGTGTCCCCACACCACGCAGCCAGCATGGCCCCTGGGCCCCGACAGCCTTTCCCCTTCTTTGGGCACCCAGGGGCTCACACTGACTGGCCCAGCTGCAGGGTAATCATGGTGCATTAACATCATGCCCTACAGGGGTACACTGCACATCCCAACCTGCCCCTCTACACTGGCATGGGGCAAAGGAAATGGGGCCCTAGTGGGTTGTAGGACATGGCTCCTGCAGTGTGAGAGCAAACATGGGGCTGGCAGAGACTCTGAGGTGTTGATGTGCACATATAGGTGTGCATGGATAGGTTTGAACACAATAGTTTGCACGCAAGGGTTTGCACACAGTGGTTTGCATGTGAGGATTTGCACACATGGTTTGTGTGCAATGGTTTGCATACAATAATTTTCGTGCAAGCATTTGCACATTTGGGTTTGAATGCAAGCATTTGCATGTGAGAATTTGCACACAATGGATTGCAAACAAGGGTTGACATGCAAGGGTTTGCACGCATGGGTTTGCATGCAGGAATTTCCACTCATTCACTTACATGGACAAGTTTGCACTCTCACATCTGCCAGCCCAACCTCACCAGGACACTGCAGCCCCCTGCAGCCCTCACAGCTCTTTGAGGCCATCACCCACCTCCTGCTCAGCTGACGGGGCTGTGACCGAGGTCCCTGCAGAGGGTGCTCCACGCTGACACGCTGCACCTGATGTGCAAAGAGAGCTCTGTTCCCACCTAGCCAGTGCTCTATGCAAAATGAAAATTTAATAAATTAATAACCAGTGAGAGGGGTAATTGGCCATTTTGTGACACATCAGGGCACTGCCAAGTGTTCAGTGCTTCGAAGCAGCAGCATTGTGCCTGCAGGCAGGTGGAAGCTGGCAGGGCTGGGGTTGCAGGGTGGGGTCACCTGGCATTGGGGTGCCCCTGTGCAGGGGTTGGGCTGGCGTGGGGCTGGGGAACAATCCCATCAGTGGGGTAGGTCCTCTGTGGATGAGGAGCATCCCTTGCTTTACGGGATAGGAAGCATCCTTCCTGTTTCTGCTGTGGGAGCATCCTTTGATTTGTGGGCTGGGGAGCACCCCCGGGCTGCAGGCAGGTTCAAGTGCAGCACAGCAGATAACCTTTGGTGAGCCCACGGGAGCAGGAAATCCCGCAGGAGCAGCGCTACTGAGAGCTGACTGCCTAATCTCCTTATCGCTGCCGGCCTCAGCCTCGGGGCTGCTTATCACTGCGGATAACGGGGAGGGACACAGCGCTGCCCCCACCCCAGCACACAGCCCCATAATCAGCCGGTGCAGGTTCTCTTTTATCCCCCTCTACAAATCCCCGGCCCCTTCACGCCTGAGCAGCACCAGGATGCTCTTATCGCCCACACCTGCAGGGAACGGGGCCCGGGGGCTGCTGCCCCCCATCAGTGCCCTCATCAGCAGGCCTGACCGCTGGGGGCAGCTCAGCCCCACGCATGGCCCTCTCTTGGTGCCGCTTTGCTTCCATCCCAGGTCCATCTCTGTTCCTCTGCTTTGTGCCTCCCTTCTCAAACAAACACTTCCCCTCCCATCCCCATTCCTACCCCCTGTATTTCCCTCTCCATTTTCCCACCTTTTGTTATTTTGCCTCTTCCCCTTCCCCGGCTCTGTCCCCACTTCCCTCTTTTCCCCCATCCTTCTCCCTTCTCTGTCTCCATTTGCTCTTTGTCAGGTTGTTCTCCATCCCTCAGCCTGCCTCTAATTTCTGATTAATATGTTCTTAGCCAAGGAAAAGAGAGAGAGGGAGAAGGAGAGAGAGAGAAAAGAAGGAATCTTCTAAATAAATCATTTAGTCATGTGAGGAGCTAATCTCCAAGTGACGGCCTGTGTTTATCTAGTTTTTAGCAGTGCATGTTAAATAGTGATATGGGACTAATTTTTTTTTTCCGCTGGAGCTGCTGTGAAGGGATTTTTAACTTCATTTCCCAGAAAGAAAAATGGTGAAAGCAGAGATAAGGCCCCAGAGCAGCTCTGCCCCTGAACTGTTAGCCAGTGCAATTAAACACCAGGCGGCAGAAGGGGTAGTGGAGCAGGGGCTGCCAATTACGGAGCCGGCCCCATGCAGGGCACGGTGCTGCCCTGGCCCCCAGCTGCCCCACACCCTGGTTTCTCTGGCTGGAGATGTGATTTTCCCCAGTTGGCAAAGCTGAGCTGAATTTCAAGATCTTCCTTGTTCCCTCAAAGTAGCAAGGATTTATTGTTTTCCAACAAACACGCTATTCCCTAAGTACATTTCCACCTTATTTCTTAACTTCTGGTGAATGATAAAACCTCCTGAGAGCTCTCTGGAATCTCTCACGGGCTCATGCTTCAGCTCATTTTCAGAAGCAGAGCCATTCCCATTTGGTCTCTTCGCTCTTCTTCCAGCAAACTCCCACTCCTGCTTTTGCACTGGTGTCGCACAAACCCTTCTTGTACTCCTACAGTACAGGGGGGATGAGAAGGTAAACGGTACAGAGGGGATTGCAATCCACCACCAAAGCTCAGCCTCCTTGCAGCTGCTTTTTCAGGGGTTCTCCAACCCTAGAAACGCGGATAGCTGTGGAGAAACATTCAAAGCCCTCATCTGACCCCATAGGCAGGATTTTTCCAGGAAGAGCCCAGGGATCCTCCCAGACTAAGGGATCCCAATTGGGCAGAGGTGGGTGATTCCCACTAAGCCTCAGCAATTAAGCCCTGAGCATTAAAATCCCAGTAATGAGGGGCTAGGTTGAGGGGAGGCAGAGTGGTAATTTAAATGATGGCTGGCTCAAATATGGAACATCTAAATGTTATCTGGGAGAGATTTATATGTTCTCAGGCCTACCTCACTCATTTATTTTGTTAACTGGCTCTGCTTGGCTCAGTCTTGCACTGCCATGGGGCAACAGAGACAAGAGGGGTGCAGGTGTGCTCTTCCCCCTGCCTCATGCACTCCTTCCCCTGCTTTCCCCAAAGGGTGTGGGGGTGCTGAGCTGAGCTCTGCAGCCTGAACTGGGGCAGAGCAGTGGGTCTGCAGGTAGCGCCCACCCACAAATCCCTCCTTGCCCATGGCACCGGCTGTGCTGCCTTTGTCTGCAGTGAGCAGCTTCCCTCCAGCATGCCTGGTTTTGGAGATGGGGAGGGGGTGGGGAGTGGGGGAGAGGGAATCAATGAAAAAAAGGCGTATTTCTCCCATTTCCTGCTCTTCCACCGCTGGGGTGAAGCAAAAACTGCACAGGGCTGTGCAGAGGGGAAGATTGAACCCTGTGCCCCCCCTGGGAGAAAGCAGCCCCTAAAATAAACCCATTTGGCAGGGCAATAACAGTGTCCTGTCAAAATCCTCCAGCCCTGGGTGCTGTGGAACGGGAACCCCTCCCCACAGCCACCCCCGGTCCCACCGTCCCCTGCCTGCTCCCCACAGCAGCGTCCCTCAGGCAGGCGGCCAGGAACAGCTGTCAGGGAGCTGGGATCTAATGGCTGCCTGGAGAGCAGTTAGTGGATAATTAATATTTGCAGCACAGAGCTGTGATTGCTCTACATCTTCCTCCTGACAGCAGCGTGAAGATGCTGGTGTTGGCGAGATGGGAGCGAAGAGCCAAGGCAGTGGGGACGGGGCTGCCCTAGATCCTTGAGCCTTCTGTGTATGAGGAGGAAGGCAGGAGGCACACATGCGGCACATGCAGCAGTGGGCTGGGAGATCCTGATGGGATGGGAGATGCAGGCTTTCTGCCTGGGACATCCTGCCCAGAGGCTGTGGGGCTGCAAGCACATTGCATGGGTGCTCAGCGAGGGGCCTGGCTGAGCTGGGAGCACTCTGAGCTCTGCTGGGCACAGTTTTATGTCCATGGCTATGACAGCGCTCCTCCTTTTCATTCTGCTGTGTTTGTTTTGTTTTCACTTTTTGCAGATAAGGCATTAGATAAAAATAAATAAGTAGGAAAGTGCCAACAACTTCCTTTGCAAATAGAATAAAATGAAAGCAAACCAGCTGGATCACACGCAGGTGGACAGCACTGGGATTCTCTGTGCACTGAAACGCTCATGAAAAGCATTGGGAATTGTGCACAGGAGAAGCCCCCTCCGTAGCCCAGGCCCTGCACAAAGCTCCTGTTGCAGTCCCACGGTGGGGGTTGGGGAACAGCTGGAGTAGGCTGGTCTGCAGAGCAAACCTTAGAGCAGCCCCTTTGGGTTGGTTTTTAATCGAGAAGAAAGATGCTGGTGCTGAGTGAGCATGGAGCAGCAACACGGCTGCCTGCATCTCAGGGGCAGCCCCTGAAAGTGGAGCCCCAGCGCTACCAGAATTGAGGAGGGGGTGTGGAGAGCATACACAGGAGCCCTGCAAGAAGTCCAGAAGAAAGGAGGAGAAATAAAAGGCCCCATGCAGCAGGGGGGGATTTTCTTATCCTTTTTGTTTTTCTTGGTGCTTTTTTTTTTTTTTTTTTTTTTTTTTTTTTTTTTAAAATCTAAAAAATAAGGGGTATGAGGGGCAGGGGATTTTTTGAGGAACCGCGCAGAAAAAAAAAAACCAACAAATTTTAATTTAAAAAA
>NW_024884867.1:50294-59658 GCF_019232065.1 Centrocercus urophasianus
TTTTTTTTTTTTTTTTTTTTTTTTTTTTTTTTTTTTGGAAAGGAGCAAATTCAGCTGTCTCTGGCTGCGAGCATGTTTGCTGCAGCTCGCGGCATGCAGCTAATTCCCCGAACTGTTTAATTTAACAGCCTCTGAACATGCAGACATCACAGTGGAACTTGGCATCTTGCAGAGTGGCCTGGGGATGGAGCCAAGAAAGGAAAAGCATAAACCCTGCCCTTGGGCACTGCAAGTCTGTGGGGGCAGTAGCAGTGTCCATCTCCATCCATCCCCATCCCATCCATCCCCATCCCATCCCTCTCACAATGCTGGCAGAGTTCTGGTGCCCACCATGCACTATAGACCAGGAAGGTGATGTTTCCCCATGGCACGTTGCAAGCACCCAGGTTACTGCAGGATGGGTGTCTCTGAGCCTCAGTTTCCCTAACTGTATGGCATAGCCACATTGCTTCTTTGAGCACACTGAGGTGGATAAAAATATTAATATTACCATTCAGCCATCATCTGGAGCACACGTCTGGGGATGCAGCACAGAGCAGTGACTGCTGATTCAAGCAGTGTTCCAGCTCCTGCAGGAGGTGGCAGGAGAAGTCACAGGAGGCTAGGGACATGAGGGTTTGGGGACATAAGAGGTTGGTGACGCAGAAGGTTGATGACACAAGAAACTGGGGACACAACGGCATGGGGGCACTTGAGGTTTGGACAAATGAGGTTGGCGACATGTGGTTAGGGACACAAGGGGTGGGATGATAAGAGGTTGAGGACACATGAGGTTGGGAACACAAGGAGTTGGGAACACGAGGGGTTGGGGACACATGGGGTTGGTGACACAAGATGTTGGAGACACCAGGAGCTTGGTGGCATAAGAGGTTATGGACGCAAAGGGTAGGGGAAAGGTTGGGGACGTAAGAGGCTGGGGACACAGTGGCCAGGCTGGCTTTGATTACAGCACCTGATACAGGACATGGGTCCCCAAATGCAGCCTCAGCCGAGGGGCTGTGACCCAGCACGGCCCCACCAAGTGGAAAATCAGGGCTGCTTGTGCCACCGTTCCCCAGATTAAGAATCCCATCTGAGGGGTGGCACCGCCCCGCGAGGAGCCCGCTCCGGCTGCAGCTTGATCCGCCGCCTCTGGAATTATCCCACTGCAGCCCCCCGAGTGCCTGGGCTCGCACACGCGGGAGTTCACACCTCCAGAACAGAGCCTTATCTCTGAGCTCTGTGCAGGACAAGGCTGTTTTACTCCTCCCTCCATAACCCTCTTAGACTTAATCCCGTCTTTAATGCCGCTTGGAAGGGGGCTTTGAACGGCTGTGCAGCCTAACCGGCTCTGACCTCTCCGGCTGCTCTCTCATGCCCATTTGGAGAACTCCCGACTTTCAAAGAGATAACAGAAGCCCGGTAAATCCTCGCTGGGGAGCTAAAGCGATTGTCACACTTAGGGAAGTTTACTCGGAAAGCAAACTTAGAGCAGATTCCTGGCCCCATTCTGGGGGGGTTTGGATGCTCAGACTCTGGCCCCACAGAGCTCAACATGGGGTGTGGCAAGTGGCTCAGGGGCAATGCAAGGAAGGGAGGTCAGGCTTTGTTAATAAGGGCTTCGGATAGAGCGGTGAAGGGGACGAGAACATGAGGATGTGTGCTCTTCCCCCGTGCTTGGTGCACGAGCATGCCCGGTGGGATGCGGGAGTGGTGCCCAGCACCGCAATGCAGTGACTCACAGATCCCCCTCAAAACAGCAGAGCCCAAGAACGCCCCACTGCCGGCGCCCTGCTGCTCCCACGCACTCCTAGCTGCTTCCCACCCCAGGCACCAGATGTCCCCACCCCCAGCTTTGGCTCCTTCCCGCACACAGCCCATGGCTGCACCTGGTGGGTGCCGGCAGCCCCAGGAACCGACACCGTTCCGTTCCGCTTCAGATTAATCAAACCCACCGCCCCTATATTAATACTGTGGTGGGAATTAAAATCATGCAACGCATTAAAGATGTAATTTAAAATTAATAACTCATAATTATTTATCATGGCGTATCAGCGGGGCCATGAATTTTCTCCTCTTGCCCGGTGTTCATTTCCTTCCCTTCCCTCCTTCTTGCACCTCTAATAGCTGCTGGACCATTATGAATATCTGTGAGTGATTTTGGGAGACACTGAGCTTCGGATATAACGTGCTCCATTTTTTATTTATTTTTTTTTAGATCTTTTCAGGGCAGATGGGAGGAGAAAGCCTTTGCTGTGGTCAGTCTCCGAAGACAAAGCGGATGCTGCTGGCACGCCTGAATGACAGCACAGGTTTGCTGACGGCTTTGTGTGGGAGCATCGTTTGGGTTTGCACCTACAAGTGCTTGGCTATGGCGGAGGGGCATCCCGTAGAAAGGCCAAAAAGCAGCAGAGAGATGCAGGGAAGGAGGAGACAGCACGCGCAGTGCGACTGTGCTCTGCCAGCGGCGCTGCTGAGAGCACGGACATCCATATCGGAGCCAGCAGCTGGGGACAGCTCACAGGAGGGGAAAAAATGGAGCCAAGGATGGCGCTGTCTCTTTAAAAATAAATAAATAGATAAAGACTAAAAAAAAAAAAAAAAAAAAAAAAGAAGAAAAAATGCAATAAGTATATGCAAATGTGTTGAGCCGAACATCGCTGTCTGTAAAACAGATGAGAGAGAAAGTGCTTGAAGCTAGAGAGGAATGAGGCAGCCAGTGCTGACCCCGGGGTTAATAATTTTTACTTCTCCATCTCATTCCCTCCATAAAAAAGGATACGAGGGGGGAGGGAGGGGATGGGAGCTGCAGCCCAGGGCACAGCACTGCAGGTCGAGGGGATGCAGGGCCCTCCCAGAGTGGAAGCACCCAGTGCAAGAACCACATTATTTTGCCTCTGTCACAGCTGCTGCGTCCCACGTGTGTTATCTCCTCATTTCACAGCAGATGATGGTGGAGGCAAAATGTTCCGACATCCCTCCAAACATCACCGTCTCTCCCAAATGCTGATGAGATCGGAGTTTTGATTGACTCTAATCCATGTTTTTCTGGACAGAACACCCACCCAACCCGCTCGGGATTCCCACCAGCGTCACTCCCAGCGCTGCGTGCTTCTGCCTGCATGTGGGACCCACACCCTGCTGGCTTCGCCATGTGGATGCAAATGTTGCTGAAAATTACCCAAACGGAGAGGTTAATGCCTCCAAATGCATCACCAGCTGCAAGGGAGGAGGGGAAGAGCTTCCTGACTTTATTCAGGACAAGCGAGGATGGATTTGAGCTGCAGCCTGGGAAGAGTGAGAGCAGGTGGGGAAAACCCAATGTCTTGGGGCAGGAGTACTGGGCATGCTGCAGGGAAGGAGCAGGGATGGCAGCGAGCTGCAGGAGCTGTCTTTCGGCTAGGGAACACCTCATGCTGGGGTGGATCCCCAGTGCCTGAACCACCCAAAGCAGCAGGCTGGGAGCCCTTGCATGAAAATGATGTTTGGCTGTCACTGGGATGTTACCCCTGCCATGGCCTCCTGGCTGGCCCTGCCAGCCCCAACCCTGGCCTGCCTGCACAGGAAAGCATCCTGTTGAAACCCCAGGAATTCTGCACTGCCCTCCACATGCAAACCTGCAAAGCTCCTCTGCAAACCTGCGTCTTCCTGTATCCCTCCTTCTATCCCTCCCATACAAATCTGCATCCTTTCCTGCATCCCTTCCTGCATCTCTGTAAAACAGCATTTCTCCTTCTCTCCCTCACATGCAAGCCTTCAGATTTTCTAGCATCCCTTCCATACAAACCTGCATTTTTCCTGTGCGAGCTTGAATCCCTCCCTGCTTCTTTCCCTGTTTTTTTGCTGTACAAGCCCACATGCCTTCCTGCATCCCTCCTATGCAAATCTCCATCCTATCCATGCAATCCTGCATCCCTGCCTCCATTCCTTCCAGTATTCCTCCTGTGCAATCCTGCATCCCTGCCTTAGCACACATGCTAACCTGTGTGCTCCCCCCAAAGCAGCCCCCCACTCCCAAACCATCACCCTGCCCCACCCATTACCCCGTGCCCAGGGATGCTCAGGGCTGTACCAAGGAAGCACCACCTCCACCCCCACACACGGGTGCTAAATGGAAGAGGCAGATCGATCCCGAGTGTGCCAAACTGACACGGAGGCTCATTAGGGGTTAGTTTTTATCCTCCTGCTCCCTGGCAGCCTTCACATTATCCCATAAAATTTATTTACTATTTCATGAATACATAAGCAGCAGGCAAACGCTGGCTTTTTATATATTTACACTGTATATATTTCACGGGAGAGTTATGCGTGTCTCTGAGGCAGAGTGGAGGGAGCGAGAAGGGAGCAGAGCAGAAGGAGAAAGCAGCTGTGAGGGACGGAGGGAGGAGAGGTGCGGGGCAACAGAGTTTGCCCTGCGGTGCAGAGCTGCCCAGCCCCACTGCCCCCTGCTGCCTCCCACTACCATCCTATTGCCACTCCACTGCCATCTCATTGTCCCCTGCTGCCATCCCACTACCCCTCACTGCCACCCCACTGACACCCTCACTGTCCCCTACTGCCTCCCACTGCCACCCCACTGCCATCGCACTGCCATTTCACTCCACTGCCACCCCACTGCCCCACACTGCCACCTACTGCCACCCCATTGCCACTACTGCCTCCCCACTGACTGCCACTGCTACCCCCCTGCCTCTCACTGCCTTCCACTGCCATTCCACTGCACACCACTGCCACCCTTCTGTCCCTCACTGCCGACCCACTGCCATCCCATGGCCCCCATGGCCACCCCGTCACCCCACATTGCCATCCCACTGCTGCCTGCTGCCCCCCACTGCTCGAGTGGGGCTGGAGCACTTCAGGCGCCGGCTGCACTTCCCCCTCCCCCTTCCCCCTGCCTGCTCCGGCTCCAGCGCTCTCTGCATTGTGGCTGCATTCAGGTCTCATGGCTGGGAAATCCATCGCGATGTTGGGGTAAAAGAGGGGAAACGGAGCAGCGGCAGGCGGCACAAGGCTGTGGGTTGGCAGCATTATGTATCTCCGTCGAACTTCATGCTGGGGTTTCTGTCGGCCCTGCATCTCGCAGAAGATGGCCTCTTGGCTTCCGCAAGCTCTGTGCCCAGCTCTCTCCTCATTCTTTGAATTTGGCGGAAGTTGGGTTGCCTGGCTCAGAGGGAGACAGAGGGACGGGAGAAGGGCTGACACCTTCCCTAGGAACCTGAGCAAAGATTCCCCCTTCCTGAGCGAATGCAAGAAAAAAAGCCTGATGGTGTTCATTTTAAGCATTCAGCCACTTGTAGCCTGATGCTATTAGAGAAAATAAACAGACAAGAGCCACTCAAGCAGTGCGTGAAGCGGGGAACAGGTATAAAACAAGCATGGGATGACAGGAGGAGGCACGGGGTGCTGGAAGGGAAGGCTGCACAGCCATACCCCAACCCCATGTCACCCAGCCGGGCTCCGTCCATCCCTGTGGTGCAGGAAAGAAGAGGGGTCAGGGGCCACACCATGATCCCTGGCCTCCAGGTTGGTTTTATACCAGATCCTCTGAGGACGTCAGTGCTTGGTCCCAACCATACGCCACCAGCAAAAGGCATGGGAATCAGTACAAGCCCGGCAGTGTCCCCAGATGTGACACCCGGCTGTCCCTGCTGTCCCTGTCTGGTGAGGTTCAGACCTAATTGCTCTGTTAACACAAGGCAATGCAACAGAGACAAGGGAAAACAAAAACCAAAGATGTGAGGTCTCGGAGGGTGGATTCCTCATGTCGCTGCTGGGGTTAAGCACAGAGCCATGCAAAAACAAGGGTGTTGGAGGGGAAAGGGAGAGGCACCAGAACAGAAGAGCTCCTCAAGCCCATCCGGCAGCATTTCCCCACTGCTCCCCACTCCATCCGTCGCTCCTTCACCTCCATCAGGAGCAGAACAAAAGGCATAGTGGTCTCTCCTTCCCACCATCACTGCAGGCTGGCAGCCTCTGGATGCAGGCTGTGTTCTTTGGTGCCTCAGACTGAAAGTGTGAGGCCTGGGGAAAGCCACTGCCACTGCGGTGCGGAGGACCCGCAGCATCCCAACACTGCAGAGCTGCAGTGTGACACTGCCATGGCCACTGGCAGCTGTCACCACTGGCCCTGTTTTCATACCAGCGCGAGAGGCAGCAGCTCCCTCTGCTAAAGTCAAGAGCTCTATGTGAAAAAGAAGCTGCTGGCTTCTTCAGCTGCCCACACCATTATTTTCCCCTTGGAGACGGAACAATTAAAATACTCTGATTCCCTTCATCCCATGTAGCAGCAGGGCAAGCTGCAAGTGCCTGCCAAGGGAGAACGGGTGAGCACTGAGCACTGCAGAGCCTGAGCATCCTTCCCCCCATCGCAAAACACCGGAACCAGGCTCCAGACCTGTGCCTCCATCCTGCACGTCTCAGTGCTGGCGTGCAGCTGAGCGGGACCCCAAAGCAGCTCCTGCTTCCCAACCCAAATCAATGCAGCGCTAATTTAAAAAGCAACACATTCCCAAGCCCCTTCTCTGGCGTGCTCAAACTGGCACAGTGCAGCCCCAGCAAATGCAGAGCCCTCTGCTGCTGGCAGCCTCAGCAACCGGCACCCCAATGTGGTGTGCAGGGAGCTAGGGGGCACTTTGCCTGGGCAGTGCCTGCCGATGGCAAGCCTGGTCTTGTACAGGGTTTGCACTTTGCAGCACGTGCCAATTAACAGCATGCCACCATCAGCACCGCAGCTGGGTCCCCAGAGCTGACAACAGCATCCCCTGCCTCCATGGCATCCCCTGTGTCCTCTACATTCACCGCATCCACAGCATCCACAGCCCACTCGGAGATGTTCTGTGGGCACCATGAGTGGAACAAGCTCACACCTTGCATGATGTCCACCTTCCAAACTGCACTTCATCTGCAGAACCTGCACTTGGTTACAAGGCAAAGAGACTCCAGCTGCCCAGGTTCTCCCTGGTCCCGGTCCATCCCCACGTGTTTATAAGGTTATATCTGGTCTGTATGCACACCACGGGAGAGCAGAGGTTTTCCAGAGATGCAAAGAGACCATCAGAACTCGTGGTTTGCATTCAGGACGCAGCACTTCCTTTGGTTAAATCTTAGCACACATCGAAGGGTGTCTGTCATTCAGTTTACAGAGTGATCACAACCAGGAAAGAAAAGTGGGAGCTGGAATATTCATGACCAAAGCCATATGGTTGAAGCAGTCAAGAAAGGTTTTTTGAATACATTCAAACAATTACTACATGTGAGAACATTGCAATTCCCTCACTGCTAGTCCACAAACAGAGAGAAGCTAAATTCATTAGATTAATATTTGTGGAGACTTATTAGTTTAGCTCTAATTTCATGATCAGATGGCATTTTCTGGAAGTTGAGAAGTAAGCCCCGAAGGCTCCCCTGGACCCAAACCATAGCATGAAGGAGCTACTGACTAATTCTGCAGGAAGAAACTGTGCAGAGCTTCTGCTTTTCCTTTGGCACGGCTCCCCCAGCCAGGGGGGCAGGGAGCAGACCCCTCGGACTCATGTTGGGCTTAACCCACCTCCCATCAGGGTCAGCACTGCTGCCAATAGCAGCCAAGACCCCGTGCCGGCCCCGTTCCCAGGGCACGAAGGCATCTTTCTCCCCTTCCTCCTTCTCCTGCTCTTTCTCCTCCTCCTCCCTGCAGCACACAGATGCCGCGCTCACCCGGCCTCGTGGCGGGGGGGTGGGAGGCAACCTGACCCCCGCGGGTCCCTCGCTGACAAAAGGCCTATCTTCTCTCCGCCTAAATGATTTAAATTCTAATCAAACATCATTTATGGTACATCTCGGAGCCGTCTCCCGGGAACTGCTCCCACGTGAGCCGTTGCCAGGGCAACCAGGGGGTCTCATTTCAGAAATGTCAGATTGCATTATTGTCTTCACACTTCTCTGATAACCTGGTGGCTCTCCCTCTCCCGCCGCCGTCCCCGCAGCTCGCGCCAGCCTTCCCCCTCCTCGCCTGCCGTCCCTGGAGAACACCTCCTCCCCCTGCCCACCCCGCCAGCACCGCGTCTCTGTCGGAAGGGGAGATGCTCCCGTAGCCACCCTGCTGCATCACCGATCGGCATGGTGGCGCCAGGGCTGCGCGGGGACGCGCCGTGCTCCCTAAAACGCGGGCAGAGAGCAACAGGGGGATGTGCTGAGCACCACGGGGTTGTGCCGAGGTACTGCGACTGCCCAAGTGGGCCCCGCTCCCAGCAGCCTTCCCAAGGCTCCGCTCCACTGCAGTCACCTGCTGCACACCCCACAGGTTGGCCGTGCTGCACCACGTTCTCCCACCAGTGCAGCTTCCAGCCAGACTACAGAGCCCAGCTCATCCCTCTGACTTTGTAATTGTCTTCTAAAATGACATACGAGAGGTGTTTAATCACTATCTACACACGAGAGAGTCTATGAGGAGCCCCTAGCCTTCTCCACAGTGCCATGGGGATGCAGGTTAAAGCAGCTGGGCATCAGCAAAACAGCAGACAGCTCTCATTAAGGTCACAACCAAGATGAGCCAAGCACTCACCTGAGACAGCCGAAACAGCCACCCAAAGCAGGGAGAATGCTCACTAGAAAGGACATGGGTATTCTGTGCAGCAAGAGCTGGATATGCAGCAAGTGCTTCTGTCACAGCCGAGACATATTGTTGCTCCTTGGTGCACCTAATTGAGCCCAGGAGCCACGTCACCTCTCCTCAAGAGGATCCTTCAGAAGCTTCAGATTCCCTGTGCTGCCACTCCGCTCGGGGGAACTGCCAGCTGCTTGCTTTCATGCTGGCACACAGTGAATTTCATCTGCACCCACACTGAGCTCCCGGCCTGCATCTCTCCAAGGCCAATCACTGACCCCTTCATTTCTCCATTATGACCTTTTAAAAACCCTCTTGAACATTTCCAGGAAGAAGGACGGTGGCCTCTATCACATCAGATCCCCTGGGACAGGCTCAGTGTGGGA
Organism: Centrocercus urophasianus; assembly: GCF_019232065.1. NCBI lineage: Eukaryota > Metazoa > Chordata > Aves > Galliformes > Phasianidae > Centrocercus > Centrocercus urophasianus. The sequence goes on from NW_024884867.1 coordinate 59,244, forward strand.
CATGTGGCTGTGCTGTCACCTTGATTGAAGAGCCAAAGATATGGCCACCTCCCCTACTCAGCTCCCTGGGATCCCTGCACCCCAATGTCTTCCACCTCTACCCCATTCACACACATCTAAATCTCTTCTGCCCTCCTGCTCAGAGGGTTTGGCCAAACAGCCAAAATTTCCATTTCCCCTCCCATTCCCTTGTATCCCACCTTAAGAATGGCATCTGGGAAGGTGACAACGGATGGCCCTGGTGAGTCAGGCTGGTGATGGTGCTGTTCTTGCGTACTCATGCGCTGTCCTGCATCAACCCGTCCGTCCGTCCATCCATCTATCCATCCTTCTGTTGGTCCCTTCATTCTGTTCATCCACCCATCCATCCACCCACCCATCCATCCATCCATCCATCCATCCATCCATCCATCCA
>NW_024884867.1:59668-179105 GCF_019232065.1 Centrocercus urophasianus
CCATCCATCCATCCATCCATCCATCCATCCATCCATCCATCCATCCATCCATCCATCCGTTTGTCCCCCTATCCACTCTCCGTCTGCCGAGTGTGCCGGCCACCTGACAAACTCCTAATGAACTCCAATGCTGCCTCTTCCCAAAGAATTAACCAGCCCTGGCCCAGGCGGTTAATATTTAACTGGATAAGAGCCATAAATATGGAAAATGGGACTTTTAATTAAATAAGCAGCTTTTAAAAGGGCCCTTGGGCCGAAGAGGCTTTTGTTTAAATATGATTGATTTGACATTTCCTTACCCTCCCGTTTTTTCTCTCCCTCCCTTTCCCTTTTGGTGTGTGGATGGGGAGAAGAGCTGCTCAGCCCCATCATGGCTACCCCAATGGCCTTCATGGAGGACAGGGCAAGACCAGCAGGGCACAAGGGCATGTTGGGCAGTGATCAGGAGGGGCTTATAGGGGCCCAGGCCCTCCTCAGCCACTGCTTCTTCCTAGCCCTCAATCATTTCAAAGGTGCTGTGCTGTTTCAATCCCATTTCCTCTCATCTGAATTTTTAAGGCCTGAATTACAGCAGAACACTCCCCGGGGGGGAGCACACGGTCGTCCCTTTTCCTCTTGCTTCCTTTTTAGGCATTACCACCGCAGCCCCCCAGGTTCATTATTTTCATGAACACTCTTCTCCGCAGGGGGCTGCAGCCACACGTGTTTGTGTACGGAGAGTCCCCTGCAGGCGGCTGGGAGGGGAAAATGAGGCAAAGAGCAGGGAAGACTGAGGCAAGGAGCAGGAGTCCAGTGCCTATCCAGCCCGGAGGCTTCAGCCCTCAGAGTCCAGTGACTTCCTGCACAACCTAGGCTTCCCGCGCTTGGCTCGGCCACAGTGGGTTCCAGAGAGGGAGCACAGTTATCTCCAGAAATGACTTGGGGGAAGGAAAGCAGTCACGGGGCCTTGACTTGTTGCTTCAGTGGCACCTCACATGCAGTACTGTGAAATGGGAAAAAAAGAGTGTGCGTGATCACGGAGCAGAGCTGGCTGTGCTTCACTCAGGGGTCCCTGAACCAGGGACTACTGGCCACGCACGCAGCTGCGTGGGACCCAGCGGGTTGCAGTGCTGCCGTGGAGTGGGATGATTCTGACGTCTGACATGATTCTTCCTAAGTAATTCCTAAGAAACATTTATGCTTTCCTCATGAGGGCACCATGCCACTGCTGTCAGTGGAGATGAGGGGTGCTGGAACATCCGACCCTACGCTGCAGCCAGAACTCCTGGCCAGACTGATGCAGTGCTGAATGGCATCGAGAGCACTTCAGTGGCTTGGGGCTCTGATGGGACTACGCGAGACACACAGCAGACACAGACCTGAAGAGACGCACAGGCACCGTGCACGCCACCCCAGGCACTGAGGTCCTGCAGGGATCTTTTTTTTTTAAGGTATGAGGTTCTCAAAAAGAAAAAAAAGAGAAAGGCCCTGTGTTTGCAGCCAACACGTGTAATCTGTTCAGCCCTTGTCAGACAAAACAGTTTTGCCATAAGACAGCGATTCCCAGAGGGGAAAGGGGCGAAGTGAAAATACTTTATCAGCTGCGTACATATGTAATGTGGTAGCCTGGCTGCAAAGCAAAGCCTCTTTCCTTTTGAAAGCCAAGCAGGGGAGGGAGGCAGCTGCCTGCGAGAGGGGACAGAAGTGACACAGGCAGAGCCGAAAGCACCACGGCCCCCACCCCGCTCCCTTATCACCCTTATCCACCCATCAGGACAGAATAACCCCATGAATTCAGAAATACACCCAAGCAAACCTTGAGATTTCGTAAAGCTCTTATTAAAAATATATGCGTGGCTTTTAATGTATACAAATGACCGTTTACTTCAGACATGAAGAGCAATCTGCCAGACTGCTTGGGGTGGTGAGGACTCCCACCTCAGTGCTGGAGTCTGAGCGCTGCGCTCCTGCCCCGGTGCTGTGGATAGAGGGGGGTCCTGGGGCAGCAGCGCAGCTCTGTGCTCCAGGGATGGACTGTGGGTACACAACAGGTGAGTGTTCACTGAGAATCCATCAGTTCTTCATCCATCAGCCCTAGGGAAAAAGAATAAAGGCAATGCCATGAAGCAGTCACCAGTCACTGCTGCACAGTTTGCAGGAGGTGGTGGGGCTGGAGGATCTGAGGTGCAGCCCTGGGCAGTGGTGGGGCAGCGGGGTAATGGAGAGGGAAGGGAAAGGATGAGAGTGGGTGGGTGAAGGGGAATGGCAGGAGCGTGTGTGTGCGTGTGTGCCCATCTGGGCGATGCATCACATTGAGATTGTCCCGCATTAAAAATTCACCAGCCAGAGAATTTTCAAGGGATTTGTAGTAATTAGATGACAAAATGCTGGCAAATCTCAGGCTTGCCAAAGATGTTACTCAGGGGTCAAAGACTCGACACTTTTGGCTGGGTAATTTGTAAGTGTCAATCACACTCAGCCGTCAGAGGGAGAGCAGAGATCTGAGGGCTGCATCCTAACGAAGCCACAGCTCTGCCTCCCGCCTGCAGGGCCGGGCACAGCACTGCCAGTGCTGAGTGTGGTGTTTGGGAAGGGCATGCCCACTCCTGTGTCCCAGCGCCTAGCTCCAGGCGGGAGGAGCCGCCCTGGCTCACTGCCTCCAGCATCCATCCTGACTTCATCCCCATGCACCAATTTCTCCGCTTTCCTCCTTTCCTTTTTTTTTTTGGTGGGTTCCTTCATTTTCAGCACCTTCCACTCCACAAAGCCCCTTGCAGGTTTTCCCCCTTTCCTCCTCTTGCATCCTGCATGCACCTGGATGCTCGCGAGCTGCTCCTTGAACACCTGCAGGCTCCGTGCCAGGCGGAAGGCAAAGCTTCTATGCCTGCTGCCAGGTCCTGCAGCCCTCAGGACAGCCCCAGTGTGCAGTGAGCGGCAGCAGTCACAGGCAATGACCCGTCCCACAGGCCTGACATCCAGCCTCAACCCACAGCCCTGCAATGGTGGAATGTGTGATGGGAAGGCGCCGGCCCCAGGCAGGGTGCAGGGTGCTGCTGCTGCCCCTCTGCCCCACGGACCCCCTGGCAGAGCCGTGCTCCCGCTCCCACCGCTTTGCATATTTCTCCAATTCAGGTCACATCGTGCACATATGCCTCAGCCAACATTTGTTGATATTCTCTCTGCCTCTCTTCCCAGCTCCAGTTTGGGGTGAAAGCCTCCCTTATTAGCCAATTTGGATACCCATTTACTGTGAATTACTGAGCCTGATTATTATTCATGAATGGATAAGTCTGAAATCTCAAGCCCTGCCATGCGATTTCTCCCCCTCTCAGATGCATACATTTCGGGAAGCAGGAGGCAGCGCGCCCGTGTCACGCGGTGCTCTGGGGCACAGAGCCGGGCAGGGCTGCTGGCTGTGCGCAGTACATGCAGAGCTGAGGAGCTCGTGCCCCCAGCCCAGCACAGCTGCAGCCAGCACCCAGAGCCCCCCACAGCTCCGAACGCTGCCGTTACACCTGCTGTCATTTCGGGGTGTGTTGCGCGGGATCCTCCGCGTGCAACAGAGAAGTCGGGTCCTTGCCTGCAGAGTGGGAATTAACTCCAACTGTTCTCCAGAGCTGCGATCAGCACTTCCATAATTAATGTATGGGCGCAGAGCTGTGTACATACACAGCCCCCCCCACCCGCACACATCAAACAGATTTGCCCGATACCAAATTGCCTGAAAAATTAACCAGTGTCGAACTGCTCAACGAGATAAGTATCATTAAGGGAAAAAGAAAACCTTCATTATGTTTGAAGGTATGGAAAAAAACCCTTGTGAATGTTTTCCAGCCCATATCCAGACAGGGAAATAACATGTTTTAAAACATATCAAAGGGTTAAATTAATTTTCATTAAAATTTAAATTTGGAAGGCTCCCTCTCTCCTCTCCTCCCTCCTCCCCCCTTTGAACATTTGACTGGCAACCATTTCATATTTCAATCTCGGCAGAACAAATTGAATTAGATGTTGAAACCAAACTCTGCTCTGTTCTCTAAAGCCTACAAGCTCAGCTTGTGCTAATCCTTTTCGCCGCCGCTGCAGACCTCAGAGATGCGCAGCAAGAACCCTGCCCTGCCACAAAAGACAATGAAGGGAGGGAAAAACACAAAAAAAGAAAAAGAAAAAGAAAACCAACACGGGAAAATCCAACCCAAACTTGTAGCCCTGTGAGGCTCTGCTGAAAGTGAGTGCTGCGGGCAGTGTGGGCAGGGCCCTGCTCAGTCCTGGCTGCGCTGCGGTGCCAGTGCCTCCCACTCGCTGAGCATCCTTGTCCAACCCTTCTGTTTTACCTAGCACTTCATATATACATTATTACCCTGCAGCACTCTTCCCACGGATCTGGGATGGTTTTCATCTTTTCTTGCAGTGCCACGTGCCTCCCATCCCTCCCCACCTTTCACTGTCACTTCCCCAGAGATGTCTCTTTCCCCCAGGCTGAACTGATGGCAGCCCCCTGACACACAGGGCTCTGCTGCCCACCCTGCTCCCCTGCTGTCACCCTCCCAGTCCCGCCAGGATTGTCACTCATCAACGCTGGGCAAAAAAAGCCTAAACAACAAAAAAAACCCCCAGATTCCAGAATCCTCATCCCTGCTTCAGCTGACAGCCGCTTTGATAGTGCTGCTCCATCACGTGCCTCAGTTTATCCACCTGTACAGTGGGCACAAATACCTGTATGGGCAAGGCTGAGGCCTGGGCACCATGCTGGGGATGCAGCAAAAGGCAGGCATTAGTATCCCACAACCTGTGAATGAGTCTGGGGGTCAGTCCCAGTGCCTGCAATGCTGGTTCCTGGGGGCAGAGAGGTGCAGTGTGTGGCACCAGGAAGAAGCAGCAGAGCTGGGAGTTCCGGCTCTAGGAGCAGAGCTGGGGAGGTTTGCAGACACTGTCTGTGGGCAATGGCACAACTGCATCCAGGAGCTGGGGTGGGCTGTGTCCAAACAGCTGGGGCTGCCTGGCTCCGGACACTGCAGCTCCATCCCTTCTCCAGTTGCGTGCTGTAGAGCTGCTGACCACTGGATGCATCCTTCAGCTGAGCAGCTCCAGGGGAACAAACGCTAACTCAAGGCCACGCACACACTGCAACACGCTGCATGAAGTGGGAAGCAATGTAACCCTGCTGGGATTGTTCCTGTCTTTACGGGGGAGAGGAAGGAAGCATGCACTGAGCATGGCTCTGAGCCACCCATGTCCCTGCCACATGTCCCCAGGAGCTGTCCCCCCCACAACAGCAGCATATCCTGCAGGGCCACCTCTGCCATACCTACCTCACTATGCTGCACACTGGTTAGAGGGCCTCATCTTTGTTGCTCTCCTCCTCTTCTAGCTGCTCCAGGATCTCACCCAACACCTCTGATCGCTTCTTCTTGTTTGGGGAATCTGTAGAGGCACAGGTGAGAGAAAAATGAAGGTGAGGGTCACAAAGGGGTACGTGCACCACATGCAGCCCAGTCCTGCCCCACCAACCCCATGGGCACAACTGGGGAGCTGTCTCCCCATCCACAGCACCTTTACTCCAAGGCTCTGCTGGAAGCCATGTGCCCACCTCCAGCCAACACACGGCAATGCCAACCCTTAAATGCAGTTCACCCATCCCACATCCAAGAGAGGCTGTAGCAGCTGTCCGGACAGCAGGCTGGTCCCTTGGGGCCGGACCCCAGTCCTAGTGGAGTTCAGATGATGCTGCAAGCCTGTAGTGCTGGATCTGCCCGCCCCATGCCGGGTGCACGGCAGTGCCACGTCCCCCGCCAGGCGCAGAGTGCCCTCCGCAGAAGTTGCCCCCCCCACTCCCTGCCAGCGGCTGCAGAGCACATGGAGAACAGCTGTTTGAATCCTGCCTCAGACATCAAAAGCCTCGCCGGGTTTCTCAAACAAACAAACATACCATAGGACTGAAGAAAAGGTGTAAAATAAATAAATGGAACAAGCTGTGCGTTTTCTTTTAGTATTACAGCTGCTGCGGGAGATAAACAACAAGTAAATGTCACAAAACATCAATACAGAAGAAATTAACCTGACAAAAGCTCACATCCCCCTCCTCTGCCTCCCCCAGCTTGGAACAGTTTTGCATTTCTGGAGTTCCCACCTAACGATTTTATTTTTCAATTAATTCCTTGTCACAGTGCCAGGGCCCGCCTGCTCCTGGGGGTTGTGGGAAGGGGTGCGGCTGCCACCCCAGGCCCCACGCACAGCTCTGCCCCACCAGGGCTCTTACGGACACAAAACAGGATGGCTGAGGCCAGAGGAAGGCCCTAACCCAGCTCCTGTTGCCTGCTGCCCAGAGGTGAGGTGAGGCGGCACCAAGCGTGGTCCCAGAGCCACACATCCACTGCACACAAACCTTGGGCACGGGGACATCCTGACCCTGCAGCCCCTCAGGGCACACTGCAACTTGTGCAGGCACCTACACCCCACGCACAAGCACCCACACCACGGACACCCACGCCATGCCATGTGCCACCAGGCATCCCACGGCCACCTAACAGGGAGGCGAAAGAGGAATAAAGGAATGACATAATATAAAAGGAGCAGGGTGCAAGTGGATCGGTCGGATGTCCGTTCTGCAGCTTCAGGCTGGTTAGGGTTTTCCACTAACGATCCCATTTACTTCCTTTAAACAACAGCCAAAGCTGGGGGCGGGCCGGCAGGGATTACGGTGGGATTACACCGTGGCGGGGCTGCGGATGCCATGCTAATCCTGCGGGGTTTTACTCTCTGGCTACGGCATGTGTTTGCATTAGTTACAGAGGCGCTCTCAGAAAAAAAAGAAAAAAAAAGAAAGAAAGAAGAAAAGAGGAAGAAAGACAATACAAAGGGAGCCAGAACCGACGGGGAAGCAGCAGCCCCCAGCTTGCGGCTGCAGCTTGGGGGAGGGCACAAGCCGGGGTTCAGCCCCTGCCCTCCTCTCTCTGCCCTCTCCTACCCAAACAAGGGCCGGACCCCAGCCCCACGGCTCCCACTGCTTCACCCCCAGCAGAAGCCAGCCCTTCCCCTTCCTGTGCTCGGCGCAGCATTTCCCATCTGTCAGTTAATTCTCTGATCGATGGCGAGGAGCAGGACGAGCGCCCGGCGCAGCTGGCGCTTGCGTTAGCGCTGGCAGGAGGCCGGCGGCCCGCTGGCACGGTGCTCCAACACAGGTCGATGGCAGTGGGGAGGATGGGAGCGGGACGTGGTGCGGCCGCATTGCCTGCGGTGGGCATGGAGGGAAAGGGATAAAACCGAAGGAGATGGACGGATGGATGGATGGATGGACGGATGGATGGATGGACGGATGTGTGGGATTGGACACTGACAGTACGTGAACAGGGGGATGCTCACGAACGCACACACACAGTTCTGAGTGGGACTGCAGAGCACCAGGTGCTGTGCAGTGAGGGAAGGGGCCCTGCTCCATCCTACTGTGTCTGTTGGATCTTTGGAAATGATGGCTCAGATATGACCTGACTGCTATGACCAATGCCTATGACAAGAGACGAGACTTGAGGTCCAGAGCTCTCCAACCTAACAAACAAGACCTGAGGAGTCAAATTTGTGTAAGCAGTGTCCAGAAGTAAGGTGCATGACTGCAGCAGAGGGGAGGTGGAGCTGGAACGGGGAATGCTCCATCTCCTGCAGCATCAGGGCTCAGGGAAGTGCTTCTTTGCTAAGACCAAACTGACACTGCCTCAGAGCTGCTAAGGGGCAAGCAGCTCTTAACTATGCCACTGAGCTGTGCTGCACAGAGCCTGGCCCGGGCTGTGCCACAAGCTGTGCCACTCGAAGCCTGGCCATGGGCTGTTTCCATGAGCTGTGCCACTTGGAGCTGAGCCACTTGGAGCCTGGCCACGGGCTGTGCCTTGGAGCAGTGCTGCCCAGAGCCTGGCTGTGGGCTGTGCCATGAGCTGTGCCATGGAGCAGTGCTGCCCAGAGCCTGGCCATGAGCTCTGCCATGAGCTGTGCCATGAGCTGTGCTGCCTGGAGCCTGGCTCCACACCGCTGCTGGGAGCTACATTCCAGAGGGTGCATCCATCTCTAGGCAGTGCCTGTCCTCCCTGCTTTCCACGCATGCCTGCAGCTGTTATACATGGCAGACATCAATGGGCTCCTTTAGGTCTTCTCAGTGCCATGCTGGTGCTCAGCCCATGTCCACCCCACCGCACATCTAGCTCCCACCCACCTCTTCCCCCTCATCCACAGCTCCAGTACTGGGAACAGTGCTTTGCCCACCCCCACGGTGCTGTGCCACCCCTGGTGACAGGCAGGTGTGTGGCAGAGGTAAGGGATGCTGCTGGGGATTCAGGAGGAGAGCATCGATCTCCAGCTCAGTCCTCCAGCCCAGGGGAGCCCTTCCTACATAAATATTTGCCAAGCCAAGCGTTTGTGCTGTCAATGGCTGTCAATAGCAGCCTGCAGCGCTGCTATCTACCGAGCTGTCACTCTCAGGCACCTGATCCAAACAGCACTCTCTGGATCCCACCCGATGGTCACATTATTTCTTCTTTGTAAACGAGCTTCTCTGTGCCTCCATCACCCTCCCAGTGCCCATCCCTACCCACACTCCTCTGCTGGGAGGTTTTCTGTGTGGCACAGTGTCAAAAGGGCTGCTCACCCCTTGCTGTTCCCACCTCTGCAGCACTGCAGGGTGCCGGCACAGCGGAGCCTGCAGCTGGCACAGAGAGCCCCGGTGCTGCCAGTGCAGTGGGTAGCTGGCACATATGCCTGGCTGTGTCAGATAAAGCAGCCAGCCTGCTGCCCTCTGCTCGACCTGCACGGAGCTGCATGCTCTGCTCCCTGAGCGCAGCAGTTTCCCAGCAGCGTGCCCCCTTCTCCTGGGTGGGGAAGGGCCGGTGCAGTGTGGCTGTGTGCCAGTGGGTCGGTGCCAGCTGGATGTGCCAGCAGCCAGGAGGATGCTTTACCGTGGAAGTGGTCAGCCGTCCTCCTCCTTAGGGCCTCCACTGTCTCCTCTGTGTCTGCCCACTCCAGGACCAGCCTGCGGCCGTACAAGTGCGTGCTGTGGCACAGGGCATTGAATGCTTTCTGAAGATCAAAGTGAAAAAAAAAAAAGGAGAAAATAAGAAGTAAGGAAAAACAAAGATGTCCCTCCCTCCGCCCTGAATCTAAAGGGGAGAGAACACCCTGCTCTGAGCACTTTGCTCTGACGGGGCAGGATTCGTCTCCATCAGGCCAGCACCTCTGGCCTGATCATTTACCTTCCACACATCTGCAAAGAGCAATCACCACCCACTATCCCCGTGGGCTGCAGCAGGAGCCCTGGTCAGAACCTCTGCTCAGCTCTGGGTGCAGCCCTGGGGCCAGGAGCGCTGCTGCCCGGTGAGGTGGGGGATGGTGCAGGGAGTCAGGTCACACCTGGTCCCTGCTGGCACTGCAGCAGCAACGTGCCCTTGAGAAGGGAAAGGAAGATGCAACTAACTGCCTGGTGCACCTGGGAACCCTCCCATTCCGTGCTGGCACAGCAAAGCACAACCCAACATCAGCAGAGGCTGCTCTGAGTCCATCAGTGGGATGAGTCTCAGCCTGTGCCAGGAAGTCTGCCTTCCCCTTGCCTTCCCCATGCTTTCTCCCTGACTTCCCTTTGTCTTCACCATCAGCCATACAGCAGCCATCTCTTGCTGACACTGAAGCTGGCAAGCTGGCCAGCACAGTTGTGCAGTATATGGCTAGGCATGGGACAAAGCAAAGAATCCAGCACACTCTTTAAAAACCCTCAGCCAGGATTAGGATTATGTAAATTCATAAAGTCTGTAAACTCACTCTAGGCACAGCAGACAGAAACACACTCCTCTGTTCGAGCTCCGCAGAGATGTGGCACTGAGGGACATGGATAGTGGGCACGGTGGGGATGCGCTGGGGTTGGACTTGTCATCTTAGAGGTCTTTTCCAACCTTAACAATTCAGTGGTTCTGACTCTCCATCACTCCCACAACTCCCATTCAATCCAGAAGAGAGGAACACATCTCCCATTCCCTGCACCCTGCTGGCATATCAGTGCTCTCCATCTCTCCACCCTGCCACCCCACAGACCCACACAGGCCTCATTTCTGGGCGGTTGTGCTTCCGTATGAGGCTGCAGCCTTCTGCAGCTACAGCTGCCTTTATTTGCAGCTGCTGTTGTTTTAAAGGCCCATTTCCACTCAGAATGGGATCCAATTAGCAGAGCAATGTGTTGGCTTAAATAAACACTCAGGGGGAGCAGCAGTGGGGAGCTGTGATGGCTGTTTGCATTGGCACAAAGAGCCATTGCCATCGCCTGGCAAACAACGGCAGCGCTCACCATTGGTTCTCATTTGTTCATTTTGACTTCTGGATTGCTCACAAGCTGCAGCACCAGGCAGAGGAGGCTGTAGGACAGGGCATAAAGCATCCTCTGGACCCATGATGCAGAGGGCTGCTGTGTGATGGAGGAACCTGCTGGTGGGACGCGGGAGGTGCACAGCTCCTGCCCAGCCCCAGTGCTCCAGCACATGGGAGAAGCAAAGCACCCAGTACTGCGGGGCTCCCCAGGCTGGGGCTGCAGAGGAGGAGCCGTGTGCTTCAGATGGAAAACACCCAATGTCATTTCCTTTGGGAACCACTGAAAATAAACAAGTTGCATTTGCTGCTTTGAGTGGGATCCATACTACCTCAGGGAAAAGAGAGGATACACTGATGATTCAAGAAACAAAGGGGTGGAGGGCAGTAAAGCTTCCCCCATGCATCCAAAGGCCCAACGTCTTCCTGCAAGAAGGGTATATGTGCCGCTGCTGCTGTTGCACGAAAAAAAAAAGAAAAAGAAAAAAAGACAGGGAGGAGAAAGATACATTTGAACAGGAAAAGTGCAAAGGGAAGACGAGCAGACGGGCTGTGGGCACGGGATGCTGCTGGGGGCTGCACCCGCTGTGGCTGAGCACTGTGCTGCGCTGGACAGCTGGGCTGGGTGCTGAGGCCACCCCTGTGTGCTCTGTTAATTTGAGGACAGGGCTGCTCTGTCTGCAGCCCCCTGCCTTGCTCCGTAAAACACTCAAGCTGAAGAGCCTCAGGCTGTCGGCATTGGAGGGACAGAGGGCCGCCACCACTAGGAGACTGATACGTTTCTCTTCCTCACAAGAAACACTCCCACCCGATGATGCTTGAGGCACTGCCAGCTGTGCACAGGATTTTTCCTTCCATGTGTGCACATTTCTAAAGGGCTGGCTGTCTTTCCCAAAAGGGCAATTTCTATTTGGAGACCAGATGTATTTTTATATTGACGAGGGAGAAAAGTGGAAACTTGGCTCCCAGTTAATAGTTTAAAAATAAAAACAATCCCACAACAATTCTGCATGGGGAATTTCAGGAAACGTATCCCATGGTTAATGCTTCCGTACCCAGAGTTGACACTGCATGCATGGTGCCCACCTGGTGCACACCAGGACCACCCCACAACCCCAGGGACAGCGGCAGGAAGCAAACTTCATGGGCTCAGCCCCAGGACTGCAGTGGGAGCCCACGCCTCTGTCCCAGCTTTGGAGAACCCCTGCAGGTGCTCTGTCATGGCTCAGAGAAAGACAAACGGGGAGGTCACAGGTTTTAAATGCCCAACAAAGCCACCGTAACTGTTCTATTATAAAAGCATCATGTTTTATAGGACGCTTATAAGTGATTTCCAAATTACCACTCTTAGGGGAAAAAAAAAAGTAATTGATTGTCTGCAGCCATTCAGCTCAGAGGTCTCCAGGCCCACTCCCCTCCTCTCTCATTTCACTTAGCAATAAACTCTCAGCCAATTATGGCTGTGTTTACAATATTCAGGATCCTATTCATCAATACATAGCACATCCTTTTCCAGACGGCCAATGGAGTGTACTTGATGTGCCACTTGTGAGACAATTAAATCCCTAAAAGAGAAGAGGTTGAAAAAAAGAGAAAAAAAAAAAAAAAAAAAAAAAAGAAGGAAGGAAGAAAAGCTGCTTTGCTGGAAAAGAGAAGGAACCCTTGGAGTGATCTTTCTCAGGGCTCAAGCTCAGGGCAGGCTGTCCCTGCGTTGTGGGACCAGGGGAGTGTTGGTCCTTGCTAGATGCTGGCAGCAGGAGCACCTGGAGCAGGGCACCTCTCTCCTGCACCCAGCTGCTCCTGAAAGAGCTGCTGACAGAGGCTCCTGTATGAGCAGAGGTGTACCAAACAGAGTCCAGCCCTGGAGGAACGCAGCCTGGAAGGGAGCATGGTGCTGATTCAAAGGAGGTTTGAATGTGGATCAATACAGGACTAACACAGAAACCCCATGTGCTGTGCTACAGGGGAGGTCATGCTGGAACAGATGATCTAATAGTCCCTTGTGATCTTGGATCAATGGATCCTGTCTAAAAATATAAACACAGGCTATGCCTGCTCCCTGCTCCTCCCTCTATCACCTCTGCTCATGGTCTTGAAAACTGAGACTGGTTTCAGGCAGTAACACCACAGTGATGACCCCTGGCCCACACCCACAGCCGCTCCTCCTTCAGATCCCACACCTCGCCAGCAGCAGGGACACCCAAACAGCACCTTCACAACAACTTGCACCCACTGCACCCACACAAAACAAAGCTGCCCAGCACAGCCTGCAGTCCTGGTAGTGCTACCTGCTGGCTGGAAGCATTGCCCAGCACACCAGGTGCTGCCCTGCCTCCTGCAAATACTGGTGCTGGTAGGAGCAAACCCTCCCCAAGGCTGACTCTCTTTGTCACGAGTGCTGGAGGACAGGGGTTGGAACATGGCTGCTGTCACACTACTCTCTGAGCAGGTACTTGCTCAGAACTCAGTCCCAACCAGCATTGCTCAGGTTCCCAGGACGTTCTCCTGCAAGTTTCTCCAAGAAGCACTTTAAAAAGAGTGATACTGCAATGGAATTTCTTTTCCTTCCTATCACCAGTTAGCCAGCTCAAGCAGGACCACATGGGACCATTTGTTTTCTGGGGGCGAAGCCCATGCCATGTCCCAGAGCCTGCTGTCCCCAGGAGCCCTGGGTGTCAGCTCCATAACAGCGCACATCTGACTGTCCAGTGGCTGTTAGCACTACTCTGTAAGCCGTTCCTCCCGCAGGCAGAGGCTTGCAGGTCTGAAGCATGGTGCTGCAAGGCACAGCTGTCCCAGCAGCCATTCCTGGCCTTCCCCACAGCCACAGAGAAGATCCATTCAGAAGCCACCTCAGTAGGGTACTCAGAGTGCTGGCATCAGAGGGGGTGACAGTATGCCAGTGTTCTGAATGCAGACAGAGACAAAGCACATCTGGGGGCTGCCCACTTTTGGGGTTTGGCTCCATCACAGTTCTGTGGTGAGTCCAACAGCATGTCAGACCTGGGGTAAGTCCCAGCAAGCAGCTCCCGAGTCCCCCTGGTCCAAGAAAGGGCTGGGAAGGGAGTGAGGCTCACCTTGGCATCCTGCTTGGTGAGGAAATCCACGAAGCCGAAGCCGCGGTGTGAGCCCGTTCCTGCCATCTTCTTGGGCAGCCGGACGGTCTTCAGCTCCCCAAAGGTGCTGTGAACAAGAGGGGGAGAAGTGAGGATGCCAAGACTGATAGGAAGGCCATGTTTATCCCACACTGTGGCACTTCCAGCTACAGGCAGCCCTGAGGCTGAGCAATCCATGCTTGGAGGCCACCCACTTCCTGCAAAGGAAAGCACCCCCAAAGCATCTTGTAACAGCTGGAAGCTCTGCTGGATCCCAAAGGCCACTCATTTGTCCTGCTGACACCTTCACAGAGCAAACACCTCCCTTAGCGTAATTTCTGTACCTCCCCTCCTTTGAGGAGATGTGCAGAAAGCAGGGCCCTTGGGCAGGGCTGTGCCTGCACCCAGATCCAAGGTATGGGCACCCTGCAGCCCCCACCCCAGTCCTAGGAGCATGACTCCAGCACAGCTCACTGCGTGCCACCCCTGAGAATCCAGGATAACGCCCGTGTTCTGCCTGTGTCCAAGCTCCTGCTTCCCCTCCCCTCGCTTCCATTTATCAAACACATATGCACAAACTGCAACCAATAAATATTTAATGCAGACCGGGTCGGACTGGATGTGTTATTTTATTTGAAAACCTACACACACGCGCGCACATACAAAAGGAGCCCAGGATGCAGCAGTGCCAGAGAGCACCTGGGAATAAACACAGTAAAGGCCGTAAATGCTCTCATGAAATGATATAAGCTAAATCTGGGAGTTAACCCTGCGCTCTGGCAGCATGACCAGGCATCCATCCGCCCAATTTCCTGAGGCAACGCGCTGTGTAAATGCACCATGATGAAGCCTCAAAATGAATCTGCACGCTTCCTCCTCGGGGCTGCCTGAGCTCTCCCTCCCTCATGCCCCCTTCGGGCCACTGCCACGCAAACAAACAAACAAACCCCTCTGGGGGACACGTGGCCTTGGCTGCAGGGCTGTGCGTGGGGCACAGAGCTCTATGTCTCTGTGGGTGCTTGGTACCCTGGGGAGGGGGCACAGGGGTGCCCAACAAGAGGGCTCCCAGCCTAAAGAATCCAGAACTGAGCCTTTACCTGATGCACTACAGGAGCCCCAATGCATTATCTGTGGGAAATGAGATGTGTGGCATGGGGGAACAGAATGTTGGCTGAAGTGCTACAGCATTGCTCTGTGCACCAAAGCACCAAGCACCTCTCTTGGTCACTGCATCGAGAGCTGATGCACAGCACAGGGAACAAGAGAACTGCACGATGAATGGCAGCAGGGCGGCTACGGGGGGCACAGGGCAGCTGTGGGGATGTAGAACAGCAGAGGGAAAAAGTTAGCTGCAAAGAAAGCCGCAGTGGGGTCCAAACTTGCAGCAGCATGTCTGTGGGAGCAGGGTGGCAGTGGGGTGGCCGTGGGGCAGCTGATCCAGGACAGCAGCACCCAGAGCAGCACTGCAATGCTCAGCAGGGCAGTGGGGGACAGGGCTGGCCCTGCTAGGCTGAGAAGCAAAACACTCCCCTGCTGTGGTGCTAATTAGAAACCACAACACAGCAATTACCATCCCAGGAGCTGTGAATGAAGTGGAGAGCCCAGGCCTTTAATGTTTTCCTCTCCAGTGCCAGGCAGAGGCTCACACCTCTCTTTTCCAATTATTTCCTCCAGATTTGGGGAGGATGGGGGAGAGAAGCAGAGGCAGGGGAACCGATTGCTTCCTATAGAGCAAGGCTCCTTGCACTGGGCCATCTACAAAGCCCCTGGGAGCGGTCCTGGCAGTGGGGATGGGGACATGGCTTGTCCCCACTGGGTGACAAGAAGGAAGGAAGCAGATGGCATACAAGGAGGTAACCTGCAGCTCTCCGATGAGAGCACCAGACAGAGCAAAGTCCTGGCTGAGGCTGTGGCCAGCTGTAGGATAACCACCGAAGGTGCAGACTCCCACTTGGTGACAGCACACTGCGTGTTAGGCTGTGCTCATTTTCTGCAGGTGTTTGTGCATTCTCCATCGGCACGGCCACACATGGAGGATGGGCTCAGGGGCTGCTGGGGGTGTTCTGCAGGAACCTTCTTCCTCCTTGTGCAAAACAAACTGTTCTTATGTCCTCAGATACATACTCATGTCCCACAGCATGGGATGGTCCTAAATCAGGAAAAAAACCCAATGCCAATGATGGCATGGGAAGCTGGTTGGGGATGCATGACACAGGTCCAGGATGGAGCTTCGGTAGAGCTCCCACTCACTGCAATGGCTCTGGAAGGGGACAGAGGGCCCAAGCAAGATGAGAACTTCCCCCTCGCAGAGCCATGTCCCTGCAGTGCACCTCTGCTTAAACTCATTCCTTCGATGCACAACAGTCACTGTTGCTTTTTTTCCCCCTCTCCTTTCACCCTCAAACAGGACCTTCCCTCCCCCAGTACATTATGTCCACGCCCTCCTCTGCTTCTGCGCTGATGTGCTGATTACAGGGGAGAAAGGAATAAAAGGAAAAAAAGAATGTTCCTTCCTGTTCCCCCACCCTGGAAGCAGGGCCCTGCCAGGGGCTGTGCTGGGCGAGCTGCTGGCCCACCCCATGTGGGAGTTAATGAGATCCGCACGGACGGCCCTCCCGCCCCCCGCTGCAGGACTGGGCTGACTCCACTTGGGCTAATCCCATTACAAGAAAATAACGTGGATAATTCAAGCTAATGAAATCGTTACAAGAATGCGGACAGCCAGGGGTGGACATTCAGAGCCAATTTAACACTCCTCGGTGCTGTTATCCTCAGCACAGGAAATATCTGAAAGCAGGAAGGGGAAGGAAGGGAGAAAAGCCCTCCTCTCTTGTTAGCTCAAATCCTGTTAGGGAGTTCAGGAATTAATCTGCCACCTATCTCCCCCATTACCGTTATCACCAGCACCATCAGTGCCGTCTCCTCGGTAACCCAGCAGCTGGGGAGGGGGGACACATGGGGCAGGGGGGACACATGCAGAGGGGCACAGCAGCTCCAGGGCACAGCAGCCACCAACAGCCGGAGCCCTCCGTGCCTGCAGCCAGTGGCAGCTGTACCTGACACTAGGTCCTGCAGCAGGGCCGTGGCAATGCCCCATGCCACCACAGACTGCTCCGGTGTGGTGCTGCCTGCATGGCTCCAGCCTTGGGCTGCCTGAACACTCAGTCCTGGGGAGCTCTGGGACACTGCTTGTGAGGCAACGAAGGGGTTGAAGGACACATCAGGCTTCTCCAGGAGGCAGGTGCTGGAGCCAGCCTTTCCGCAGGGAACACCACTTGACTCACTCTGATGGAAGAAGCTCACCAGCAGCACTTCCAAAGGCTCTGCAGTCGAGATGGCCACCCTGGCTGCCTTGGAAAGCCAACCCCTGCCCGCTGCTTGAGCTGATGGCTGCTGCTTACCAGCCGCACACAGACACACAAAGCCTGTCAGCCAGTGGAGGCAGTTGGGATTAAGAAAAGAAACGGTGCAACACGACCTGAGCATTCAATACGTGGGACAGAGCCAAGGCCCTGTACACAGCATGCAGGGCACAGAGGCAGCTGCAAGAACACCTCGGCAGCACAGGGGCATGGGGAGGTGCTGACAGCCAGGCCACGCAGAGCAGCGTGCCCATACCCAGGACACAGATCCAATATGAGAGGATAGGGTCCACAAGCACCATGCTGTTGTAGCACAGGAGGGGATGCTCTGGGCCCTGCAGGAGGCTGTTCCCTCCCTGTGCCATGCAAACTCGATGCACAGAGGGGTTCCGTATGTTTGTGCTATGCAGCACCAGCAGCATCCACCCCTGACCTAGGCCTTATTATCATTGAGCTCACAGGAAAGCACCGCCAACCCCATTCCTACCCCCAGACAAGACTGGGACAAGCAGCTCTGTTGCATTTCTTGGGTGCTCTCTGGTGAGCATGCCTAATTACATCCAGACGGTGCTTTTGGCACACCTGCTGCAGCAACTGTTTATCTTGCTGACAACTAAAAGAGCATCATTTGCAAAGTTTGCTAGGAAAGAAAGCCAATTAGCACGTCGCCGGCCAGGCACAACGATCCCCATGCTCCATCTTTGCCCAGCATGCATGAGCCCGTCGTGCTCACTCCCTCCTTCTGCTTTGGATCCTGCAGCTGGGAGCACACGGAGGAAACCCAAAAGCAAAGTGGAGGGCTGTGCAGAGGTGGCACAGCAGACAGCCTGATGTCACCTGGCTGACCCTGCAGGATACACACGATGCCCACAAGGCAGAGCTGTGCTGAACGGGGAGCCCAAAAGCCAGCGGCTGTGGCGCCCTGGGAGGAATGTCCTCTGCCCCTCTGCACTCCTATTACGGGGCTGCTGCCTCCTGCCTTCCTCCCTGAAGCAGCTCAGTGCTCACATGGGACCCCTCCAAGGCTCCGTGGGACCCTGAGGCTCCTGCTAAGGGCTCTCAGGCTCTGCTCCGAGATTCTCAGCAGCCCCAGGGCTTCCCTTCCTCCCAGGACACACACAACAGGAGTACGGGGTCTGTTTCCTCCTCGCTTCAACTGCTTGCTTAAAAATGTAGCAAAACATTCTATCCCTTCTCGATTTATTTTCTTTAACGTTGCTTATGAGGGACCTTATCGAAAGCTTTCTGAAATTCCAAGTAAATTAGTCATTAGGCAGGTTTTCAGAGCAGTAATTAGGCCACTCTGTGCCCCTGATGTATTATTTACCTGAGAAGATATACATAATTAGGGCTCTTCTTTATAACTGGTATTACACGCACTAAATTCTACTCCAGTCTATCGTGTAATTACGCAATTAGGCTGCATGCTAAACAGAAAGAAACCAATTCTGAAAACCAAGCAAAAAGAGGGACAAAAACAGCCCAGTAATTATTATTTTTTAAATCCTCCATCAGCAGCACAGTGGCAGGTTTTAAAATTTTAATATCCCTCCACTTAAGTCATTTTTAAACAGGTGCTAGCACCGGGTTTGGTGTCGTAATGCTGTCACGTTTAATCCTGCTCCATGGGCTCAGCACGGTGCTGGGATGCGGCTCCTTACTGGGCTCTGCCTCACGTCACGGCTGGAGGCACTTCTCCTCCTCTCTTTGGCGAGACCAAAGAGAAGTGCCCAGGGCTCACCGAGCATGCTCACACCCCCTAAGTGGACACCTGGGCACTATCTGCAATTATTTTCATGCTTAAAGATTCATTACTCAAAGCGTGAATGGATGTCCTTCTGTACCTCTCCATCCCAGTGCTCGGGATGGCAAAGGGAAGGCACAGTGCTGGGTTAGGCACGGCACCAGCTGAACAGCACTGCAGGCACCAGAGAACCAGGCTGACATCCTTACATCCCAAACCCAAGGAACTGGAATCTGCGGATGGACTTCACACCCACACCACTCTGCAGAGCTCCTGAGCCATGCAGTTGCATGGGCTGAGGAGTGGTGGTGCCCGCACCCACCTCCCACATGTCGGGATTTCAAAGCAACCCACAGCCCAAACAGCACCAAGATTGGGGATCCATCTCTTTGTGGTTCTTTTGAAAATCCTTATCATAGCGCGGCTACGGTCAGAAATAAGTTATGCTAAAAATAGTGCCTGCAGGAGGGCCTGGTACAAATCTCCTTTGCTCTGTGCTCCTTATGAGTCAGCTGATTTCAAAGAGAGAAGAGGAATTCGTGCAACTGGCAAAGCACTGAACATGAGAAGAGATGCAGCCATGCCCTGAAGCCCCAGAAGGGACACACAGGGCACCCTGCGTGGAAAACAGCAATGCTGCAGGATGCTGGCTGCAACCTTGTACTTACAGGCCGAAACCAGCACAGACCCGACTGTACAACCTCCTGCACTGAGCTGGAGAACAAATATAGATGTGAGGAGGTATTTATAGGCAGAGAGCTATTTTAACATAGCTCTTCTTTAAAGAGAATCCTTATTTAAGCCTTGTCCCCGTAAAGCTGCAGGATAACTTCGAAAAACACCCAGATTAATTATTTTCATCATGAAGAAAGAGAAGCATGTAGGGAAGATCAAATGCATGCAAATGCATTCAGAACGCGGAAGCCTGAGTGAAGCACTTGTATTCTGGTGCCTCAATACTGCAAGGATGGCGAGATCTGAGCACAGCACAGTGCACACAGCTCTCACAGCCGCATCCAAGCTCCTCAGACCAGGAGGAGACAAAGGACGTGGAGCCGAGCACAGCTCAGCAGCAGCATCGCCACCAGTTGTCAGGTTGCACGCAGCTGGATGCGCTGCAGAAGCACTGCAAGCACAGAAATATTTCTGGATGTTCTGCGTGCTCCCTCAGCTTGCTTTGCAACAACCGAGAGAGAGCAGCAGAGCCCTGGGTAGAAACCAACCACCCCAATGCTGCACCACTGGGACAGCACTCCATGCTGACACAGCTGCAGGCTCAGGAGCAGCCCGTGTGTGCCACGCACAACCCAGCAGTGCTGTTTCCTCCTGCCTTGAACCTGTGCTCCAGCACCAGGCACAAAGTGGGCACCCTTAAAGTGCTCCTGCTTCCAGACGGTGATGCCCCCACGTGTCAAATCCACGGGGCAGGTGAGGGGCTGAATGCAAAGGGCTTCTGCTGGGGATACAGGGTGTGCTCTCCTCCCTTTATCTGCTCCATCTGCAGCACAGAGCAGTGCTGGCAAGTGGGAGCTCCCTGTTACAGGAGGAGAAGCTGAAGCATCCCCTCACAGCACCATACACCTTGGCTCTGCTGGCTGCTGCATGCAGTGCTTTTGCTGAGGAGAGCTGGGAGCTCCCTATGAGCTGCTGGGGGGAGAGCAGAGCAGGAGCACCAGCAGGGCTGGGGCTGACAAAAGGCCACAGCTGTGTGCCAGTAGTGCGCTGCAGGGCATACCTCAAAGGATGGCATCTACAGGGAGAGGGACCTCAAAAGGAGATGGGAAAGCAAGAGTGAGATACTTAAGGGAAGATTAAAAAACACGAAATAACGCCGGACTCATTGCCACTCAGCTGGTTAATGGTATCAGAGAACTGGCAATGAGCAGCACTGCATGCTGGCAGCAGCAGTCTGCACACCATTTTCCATCCACCACCATAGCTCTGTGTTACTGGTAGGAATCCAGCAGCCCTGCACCCTCTTCAGCCTCAAGAAGTGATGCGGGCAGATGGAGAGCCCTGTTTCCTCAAGAAAATGGCTCGTGAGAGCGAGCAGGTCCTGCAGGTTGCAGGATAGCCAGCATCAGCTCCCACCTAAGGGTGGGCAGAGCCATCCTTCTGAGCCTGCTGCATACAGGGGAATTGAGGTGCTGTGACCTGGAGGGCCATGTGCCACAAGGAGCACAGCCATGGGAGGGTGATGGGAGGCAGGGAGGAGATAGCCTGATCCTTTTAGTCTAAACCCTCCCCGCCCGGGGGGGCAGGAGGGCTGGGCTGCGGTGGTGTGCAGTGACAGCAGAAGCTGCTCCCCTCCCTCCTGCTGCAGCACACCTCATTTCATGGGGTTCTTGCACAAGCAGTGGGGTGGAAAAAAATCAGCAGGAGCGGGCGGCTAGAGAAGCTCCACAGGCCCCTGGGCCTCACAGGCAGTGGGAGCCCAGCCCTGCTGAGGGGGCACAGCCATGGGTACAGGGGCTGCAGCTCTCCTCACAAGCATCCCCATGGCAGGCGGAGATGAGCACACCCCCCTTCCTGGATGCTGACGGGAAAGACAGCGCAGTCCTGCGTGACAGCGTGAAATTAACATGATTTTGGGGGAAGCTGGCAGTGAGTAATGAGCATCTGAAATACCTCAGCTCTGTACCCCCCTCCCTTGCCCCCAAACTCATTTAACCCTTTGGCTGCTGGCACAGCCATGTGGTGAAAGGGAAAGAGGACAAGAAGTCAGACCCAAACTGGAGAGAAGCACAGAGGGAGCAGCAGTCTGTCCACCACTGAGCATGCAGAAAGCAAAGCATCTTCCTAGGACCAGCTCCCCACGCCCCTAACAAAACCTTGGTATGAAAACAGGCACCGAGTAAGGGGCAGTACGTGAGCTGCCGGATGCCTAACAGGAGTCTGTCCCCAGCACCCTGCTCCCGGGAGGACGAGTCACAGGAGCTGCCCGCACTCACTTGGATCAGGCTGTCACATTTCAGATCTCTCTGCCTCATGCCTGGAAGCGCTCAGCTGGTTCAGGTACTGCTGAGGGAGGAGCAAAGGCAGGCGAGAAGGCAGATGGCAGCGGGCTCTGCCTTGGCGTGGTTTCATCAGGAAAAGCAGCGTGCGGGCGGGAGTGCAGACAAATGCTCATAGTGCCATGGGCAGCAGAAGCCAACAGAAGTGCTTGGGCACAGCGAGAGCAGGGCAGGGCCTGCCCAGAGCAGTAAGAGCCCAGCTCCAGGGCTGGAAACCCACAGGAGAGGGGGAGGAAGAAACACCGCAATGGGCAGCAATGTAAACAGACATGCAAATAAAGGACACAGTGTCATCATGAGCTGGAAACTGTGATTCACTGGGGGCTCGTTCAAGGCCTTCTTGTGAAGCGAGACAGAAAAATACTCACACATATGCTAGCAAAAGACGTGGAAGGTGGCTGGGTCAACATCAAGCTAAGAAATGACACAGAGCAGAATTTTAAAATCAAGAAAACAATCACCTTGATTGCTCCATGTCCTAAAAGCTGAGATACAAGCTCAGAAGTTGGGCCAGCATCACTGCAACTTCCTGCGTCTCGCAAATCCGCTGCCGGCCCCAGAGGGATGACCAACGGGCAACGCAGCTACAGTGTGAGGTCCTACTTTTTTGTTGTACATGTTTTCACTTCTTTATATACAAACATGCATATAAGCTTCTGAGTAGTTCAGACAAAAGAAGACTTTATAATACTAACAGTAAGAGCGCGTTACTCAGAAACCCTGGCTGCTATCTCCTCTATGGGCTGCATTGCTCGTTTCCTACTGAGCAAGAAAACGACACGTGTGCACGCACCTGTGCCAGTCCTCAGTGGCACAGAAAAATTGCAAAAGCCCCAGAGCAGAATACCACAGTCCATCTGACACACGTGTGACACACAGCCCCTTTGCCAGCTCTCCTCACCTCCCCAGCCCCTCTGCGCTGATGACCGCAAAAAAGAACGCAGCTCGATGAGAAGCACTGCTGCAGGGGAGCAGCCCGGCACTGCCCTGCATGGCACTGGGCAACAGGACTGAGCAGGACAGGCGGCCAGAGCTCCTTGTGGCTCAGGGACCTGCGGGTGTGGAGCACATTAAGCATGGGAGAGGGGAAAAAAAAAATTAAAATCCAGTGCTGAAATGAATATTCAAGGCAGGGAAAGGGATATACTGAAAAATCTTCCTTCTGCTCTTGGGAAGATCCACCTTTTAAAGCAGCCCTGCCAAGATAACACAGAGTTAAACATTTCCTTATCTATGTTAAACACCTTTTTGATTCAAACTGAAAAACAGCACCGAAAACCTATTTCACTCTCCTGCACCCCATGGCTTGTTTTGGATAGTCAAATTAAAGCAGCCGGTTACGTATCTACTCTCTGAATAGCAGCCCAGTACTGCTGCGTTTGGTTTTCCAACACAGAAGAAGGACCAAAAATATATACACATATATATTAATTTATGCTGTCTGAGATAGCGCCAGAAATAAAGCAGCCCCACAGATCCCAGCAGCTCTCAGCACACAGATCTGCACGGCTGTGCCCAGAGCCCTGCATGGGAGCAGGACACCATGGGGCAGGATTCTCAGCCAGGAAGGAGGCAGCCATCACTCAAGCTAATCCCTAACTGCACCAAAGATGCACCGTTTCCAGATGCTGTCCAATCTCACCTGCAGAAGGTGCCTGCATGGCAAGGGCTGAGAGGGGCTGAGCTGCAGTGGGAGCATCTAGGCTGAAAGCATTGACCTCAGAGCAGCTTTGTACAGCCCCAGTAGCCCTACACAGACACCCTACGGTGTCAGCAATGAGCACACCTCACATCCTAAGAGCGAGCTGCAATCTTGTATTAAAGAAGTGCCATCATCTGCTAGCATCACTGGATGCCCCTGCAATTACACACCCTGAGGATGGGGCCCCTGCTTCTCCAGGGCACACAGCCCCACAGCACTCCAGGCCCAGGTCTGCAGCACCCAGGCTACAGGAAACCGTCTGTGGAATTGAATCAGCAGCACGTGGGTTTTTTCCCCATAAGATCAGCAAAATAGGGCAGAAGCTCTGTTGGCACATAATCCAGGGTACTATGGGGGCACCAGGGTACACACATGCACCTATGACTGCTCTGCGGTCCTCAAGGGTTGACTGCTTATTTAAACTGCTTACTTCTTTCCTCGAGGACACAACCCACCGATTCCACTGAACTCCAGTAGGAACGCACAGGCCTCACCACAGCTGTCAGCAATCACGCTTGCAGTCAAGTCCCACCTCTTGCTCCTCAGCTGCTCCTGCCTGGTCCCACCTGAGAGCACCTCTTGCATGTTTCCTGCTGCTTGTCCCAGCCCCCAGCAGCCAGACAGGACAGGGGGGTGTCCAGCACTGGCCCCATGACTACAGGCACTGTGGAGTAGCTGGAGCTCAGCTGCTCAGACACCTCCAGGCCTTGCCACAGCAGCATCCCTTCAAGCATCTCATACACTGATCTCTTTTCAGTAGTAGGGTTAGCTTCTACAATGCACCTAATGCCCAGTACACAAAGGTAGTGAGGATGAGCCTTTTTCCCCAGTGCTGTAAGGGTTGTCAGTCTGAGGGCACCAAGGGACTCCCCTGCCCACCAGGTCATGGCAGGGACCACGAGGCTCTACTTGGACAGAAGCAGCCTGAGGAACAGCTCTGCATTTGCTGCAGGGGCAGCAGGAGCTGCTGGCTTCCAACCAGCAACCAACCCCAGATGGGACAGGAGGAGTTTCACTTTGGCTTTGTTACTCCAACACCGTCCCCTCCTCCTCAGTGCACAAGTCCCTCAGACTGGCTGTAGCTGCAAGCTGACTGTTGGACCACCTTGATACAGTGGCCTAGAAATGCAGCTCAGTCTGCTCACATACACAGCCCGGGCAAGCAGGGCACAACCCAGCAGCTTCCAGGAGCCCTTCTTACAAATGGGAGATGAATTCCCCTAGTCCTGCCCCAGCAGTGGGGTCCAGCCCACTCAGCGCCTGCACAGCTAGCAATCCCACCTCTGCTCCTCAAATCACTGAGATGGAAATAGAAGCAACTAGGAGGAAGAGCAATGGATTTTGAAACCTTTCTAGTACAACGTCTAGGGCTTTGAAAGCAAAATATCACACAGAATGAGCTGACACTGGACAGCTCAGAGAGTGATGTTTGCAGTGCCATGCATCCCAGGGGCATTTCCACTGTGCATCCTAATTAATACTGCCCAGCAGTTGCTTAACAAACTCACAAGTTTATGAAGGCACTCTTATTTTTCTTTTCTTCCCTCCTCTGCCTTTCAGTAGCAAAGATTTCCACAGCTTCAACAGGGCAATGTTACTCGTTACTCCAGGAAGGAGAAATTGTCTGCAGCCATGTAGGCTCCATTACTGGGAAAAAGGTGTGAACAGCAAGTGTGTCTGGCAGACAGACTCATTATACCACCGTGTCCTTCATAATGGGAAATGAAAAGCCCATTCTGATAACTACACTTTATTATAATAGGTCAGAAGAAGTGAAAGGCATCATCTTATAAAATTAACTTCATAAAGACTGCCTTTAAACAAAAATCTCTGCCAGTTTATCCATTGCACCTCTCTTCAGAGATGTTCCTTCTCCTAGCAGAGCTCTCACTATGATGCCCCATCCCACCACTGCTCTCATTTCTGCCCTCTGTCAGGGGGAAGAGATCGGCTTCCTCCTCATAGGGCTCAGGCACTTGTTTTGCCAGATGCATCAACTGCCACATATTTGTTAGGATGGAGAAAATCAGAACTGCTCTGACACCTCACCTTGAGCAGTGCTCAGGATTTTTGGGTGCCCAATTGGCAGAGGAGGGCCGGAAGCAGAGGTCATGGCAATTTTAGGATCCTTCTCCATACTTTCAGGTGTACTTTGCAAGGAAATTAAAAGGAAACAGTGCCAGCCTCAAAACATGCAGCTTAAGATGCAGTTCCTTTGGTGGCAAAAGCAGCAAGAATGTCCAACTCTAGGCAAGCTCTCTGCCTCCATCTGTATCTCGGGTAGTATTCAATGGGGCAGAGATCTGAATGACAACTCTTTCCAAATCTAACCACGTCCTTTTTGGCAAAAATAAAACCTGTGTCTCTTTGAAATGTTATGGGCCAGCTGCAAATCATCCATGTCTTTGATATCCATGAAAGTTGGTGCAGATGGGGGGAAGGAGGATGGCAGAGCACGCAGTGAAACAAACAGTTAATTGAAACATCCAATGAAGGTTGTATGGATCTAATGTGATAGATTCTAAAGGAGACTAATTTTCAGAAATTGCCAGAGCTCCAATCTGTGAAAATGTGGCCTTTTACAGATCTCCAATTCAGCCTGCCACATCTTGAGTTCCTTTTGGAAAAAAAAAAAAAAAAGTCACACCATTAAAGCCCCCCAATTTGGTAGCAAAAATTAGCAGTCTTCATGGGTATCGGAGCCTTTGTCTCTCTCCCCTAACTATGGCTCTTGGGGAAGAACGAAGGACCATTTGTCTTTTGTTATTTTTCCAGGTAGTGAAGATAATAGTAGAATATAATAAAGAACAAAAATGGGGAAAAAACACACCCACAAAAGCTAGATCTTCACACCTAGCCCAAAAGCCGCCCCTATAATTGAAAAGCATTTCTCCTGCTGGAGAAAATAACATCCATCAGATCTCACAAAACCAGCCCTGATGGATGGCAGAGGGCAGCACCCGGGGATGGGAGGGCAGAGCTCTGCAGCAGCACTGCGAGGCACAGCCGCGCCGCCCCAGCACGATGGGCAGCACGGAGCCCCGCGGCAGCACAGCCCTGCTCACAGCCACAGCCGGAGGAAGGCAGCAGCCGCATCCATTGTCAGCCGCTGTAAGAATGAGAGTGGCAGCGCTGGGCAGGTCTAAGCGTTCAAGCCACAGATCCTTAATCAATGACACTAAAAAGCATAACGACAAGTGGGGTAGCAGTGCCAGCTCAGGAAATCCCGAGCGGTGCACAGAAGCCTTCGCGATTGCTATTGAAAACACCCAGCTCCCTTGCTTTGCTGCTTCAGCGCCATTAACACCCGCCCATCAGAGATGTAGAAATGAAGAGAGCTTCTTGAAAAAAGCTCAAAACATGTAAATATTTGTTTGCGGGGTAAAAACAAATGCATTTTCTCCTGCCAAAGCAATTGAGAAAAGGGAAAAAAAAAAAAAAAAAAAAAAAAGCACAGAAGGGAGCAGGGTGAGAGACATCAGCTGCAGGGCTTTGGAGCACGTGAAACAATAGCTAGTCCTGCAGGCTCACCGGCTCGGCTCTGCGCCGGGGCTGTGCCCTGGCTCTGTCCCTGTGTCCCCAGGCTGGCGGTGCCACGTACAGCCCCGGCTGCTCTCCTGGGCAGGCTAAGAGTGCCCCCTGCAGCCCCGCTGGCCGAGCCGCCTCTGCCGTCCAACCATTGTCTGCGATTTCAAGCCAGTGACAAAAATCAGACGGGTTCCTAAATACAGAAACGCAAGAAGCTCCAGAGCGCAGGCATCTGATGTCAAAGAGCCATCTCAGAGCACGAAGCACTTGACAGTGCTCAGCTGTGCTCGGTTTCAGCCTCTCAGCAGGCCAGGAGGGCTGGCTGGGCATGGGGAGGATTATGGATCCCCCCCAGCCATCCGCTGCTGTTTTCAGGACCAAACTCCCATCTCCACAGAGCCCAGGTAAACAAAATGGATGTTCGCACATCATCCTGGAGTGCTGGCAGCAGTGTGCTGCTGGAGGCTGTGCGCTCCTTGCCGTGTGAATCACAGCCTCTCCCCAGTCCCAGGTGTCAGACAAGGCAGGAGAAGAATAAAACACAAAGCAAAGCCCTCATTCTCTGCTGGACTCGTGTGTTCTCTTGATACTCACAAGTCTCCCCACTCCATGAACATAGCTCAGCACCCAAAAAGGCAAATAGGTTCCAGGCTTTTGTTTGCTCTGGTGCTATGGCTGCAACCACAGAGGCTGAATTCTGAATGAGCAGTGCCTAACATGCTCCCTCAGCATGCTGCCCTGAAGCCCCACTTTTTTGGGCTTTGTTTCGACTGGGGCTCCCAGGGCAATGCTGAAACAAAAGCATCCAGGCTACACCTGCACAGCACGAAAATCCCTTTGCTCTTCTACGTGAATCCTAATATCATGCTTTTCCTGAACACATCTGGGCTGAATCATGGTGTGCTTAAAACCCACTTAAAACCAAAGACCCCACTCCAAAACAGCATTGCAGCATATAGCTTTTGTCACCACCGTGGCTTTCCTCTACCCTACAAGAACACAGGCTGTAGCAGCATGGACCTACTGTCCGTATCCACTGTTCTTAACACTGTCAGGGCAGGAGAGCATCACAGCTCATAGAGGGGTATATAGAGAAAGGAGCTTCCCCTGCTCCCAGCAAAGCCTTGTGGCTCTGTGCACAGCCTGATAACTTTTTCAAAGGGTTAAAGTGGAACAGCACAGCCCTGACCCGGCAGAACACTGCCTGCTGCTGAGACAAACACCAGCTCCACGGTAAAGCCTCCTCCTGATTCAGGACTTCACATCTTGCAGATGGATGCTGTCGCCCTCGGTCTTGCTGACAGCAAAATGGATGGACGGAGCTGGACAACAATTCTCCCAGATTCCTCCAGAAAGCCAGCAGCACAGCAGGGAGCATGGCCTGGGCCCACCGCTCGGATTCTTACCCTGGCAGCAGCAGATGACATAAGCTGCACTTCACACAGCTGCAACTCTTTTCTGGGATACACTAAAGGCTTATTGTATCCTTGTATGCACAACTGGGCTGAGGATAGGAAGAGAAGAGAGCAGGCTAAGATTCTGAAACCCCTACTCATCGCTCAGGTACTTCTCGCTGGAGGGACTCTGGCAAGCTGCATACCTCGCATCCCTGCAGCTACAAGGGATGCACAGCAGCAAGCACATGAGGTACACACCCAGGTGCGGCAAAGGCAGAGCCAGATTTATGTGCTCCCTGCAGGCTGGGAAGGAGCTACAGCATTGTGTGTGCAGGGCAGATGGAGGAAGGAGCCAGCCCGAGCTGATACCTCTCACACCAGCTGTTTGCAGTGACTCTTGGTGCTCCTCCCAGCCAGGTGTGCCAAGCAGCAGGAATGCTGCCGTAAGCCTTACAAACAAGAGGGAAAAAAAATATCCAAGGCTGTGTCATCTGTTGGATATGGGGAGATGTCCGTCCTCCGTGCATGCCTACTGCAGAGTGATGGGCCACCCAGCTGCAGCAGATCAGAGCACTTGAGTCAAAACTCTGGCATATGTCATCTGTCTCGCAGACAGCATCTCACAGCAGAAAAACCTGCTACATCAGTTCTACTTACAAGTTCACCTGCTCCCACAAAGAAGTCAAAATTCATCATTACAATCCATCAGCAAGGTCCTGCATTAAAACCTTGCTGACTCCTGAGCAGGGCATTGCCCAGACCTGACAGAGAATGCTTTCCTACCTGAAGAGCTCCCTGATCTCCCTGACGGTGGCCTGGAATGGGATGTTTCGGACTAGGATCTTGGAAGTCTTCTGCTTCTTGACCGTCTGCTTCTTTCGGGAGGACTTCGCAGCAGGCCTGTCAGGTGAACAGACAGGGCAGGTAAGGGGCACTGCAGAGCAACACGCCCAGGGCACGTTGTCTGCTTCAATGCCAGCCATCAGAAGTAGCCAGCTAGCTCACAACGGCATCCCTGCCGGTCTCACGCTGGTGACAATGGATATTTCATTAGCTGCACAGAGAAGGAATGAATGCAAGTAATTTAAATCCCAAATTCAAAATCAGAGCTTCTGGCTTGCTGAGTGCAGTCACAACGGAGCTCAGGCAGCAGGCTTGTACTCACATCTGCCACCAACTTTTCTTCCGACTCCAAACATTGTCTATTCAGTACCAAGTGATGAACCATTTGCATGGATTTAAACAAGTAATCTAATGCAAGCGACTGTTCACTCTTCTTCCTACTGACTTAGAGAACAATAAACAAAACTAAAATATATTGGTAAATTATTTTGCTCAGGTTGTGTTGCATTTGAATAAGATAAAAATTTACCTAATATAAAAAAAAAAACAAAACCAGCAGCTTAGAGTAAAGCATTCTACATTACAGACTGGATTTTAAAACCCAGAATGGGTATGAATGCTTTATTAAAAAAAAAGCCACAAAATGCAAAGCGCAGATAGTGAACTGTCAGCCTTCTGGGCCCCAGGTACCAGATTTGCAAAGGAATTATGCCATGTAAGAGACACACTCTTCTCACAGCATTTCCAAAGTGTCTACAAGACAGTTTTTAGGGCGCCAGTAATCACTTTCAAATCACTTGGTGTATTTTTTTTTAACCTCATAGGTACAGATAATCAAAATCCCAGTAGATATGAGTCACAGATTTCAACAGTAAAGCTATAAACCTGAGTCAGTCACCTCTTTATGTGACATCAGGAAATGTAACTCCACAGAAAGGTCTGCCTCTTAGGCTCCCCACCAAAAGAACCTTAGGCATTTTTCAGAGAAGCCTTTTCCTTAAACATGAAACAAGTATCGCGTGCCTGGTTCTCATCTTGGACCCACTTTTGGCACCCCATCAGCGTATGCTGCTTAAGGTTTCACTTGGAAGTCAGTCTCTTAGTAAGCAAGCACCATCACATCTGCTTTCTTTTTCTCTCCTCTTTTTTCCTTCTTCCTTTCCAAGTACTGACTAAGGTGACTCCATGCAACGTGCAACAAAGGCTGATGTGTCAGACAGCCAAAGCACTACTGGCCACAAATCCTTATGAAGCACAGATACTAGCTTAGAAATGAAGAACCTACCAAGATTTATCACAGACTAAATGTAACCATGCTACAGAAGGAAGACAGCTTTACCTGACAGCTCTCTCAGAGATTTTGACTTCCAGCTTATGGCCATCTACAGTGCAGCCCTAAAAGTTAAAAAGAAAACAAAAAAATATGAGTCACAACAGCATTCAAGCTTCCACGATACAAGCATAGCATTTCACAGAATCACAGAGTGGTCAGGGTTGGAAGGCACTTCAAGGATCATGAATCTCCAACCCCCTGCCACATGCAGGGCCACCAACCTCCCCATTTAATATTAGATTAGGCTGCCCAGGGCCCCATCCAACCTGGCCTTGAACACCTCCAGGGACGGGGCATCCACAGCCTCTCTGGGCAGCTGTTCCAGCACAGTCTTCACATTTCACATCTTTATTCTTTCCCATACATTCCTCCCCTTCTCCTCACTAAAGGTCTTCCCTATTCATACAAAGTAAGGTTCTGATATGAAGCTGGAGACAGTCTGTCTAACTGAGGAATCAGCCAGCACCCTCATGTCTGCCCATTGGCCTCAGCGCTGGCACTAACCTGGCAAAGGCAAGTCACTTCCCTGCCCTGGGCTACTGGTTCTTCTCCTTCTGGACTGCAAACTCTTCAAGGCAGGAAGCACCTCACAGCTTGTTCTGGAATGAGCCAAGGATGACTCACTTGCTGTCAGTAGCCAAGACGGAAAGTCTTCTGTCTCCTGCTACCCATACATTAAAGCACAGAAAACAAGCAGCCTCTTGCCTAATCAGTCCAGAAACAGCACAGGACGTGCAAAGGAACCTGGAGCCCTGCCGCCCACTCCCTCTGCAAAATCTCCACTGTCCTGCTTCCTCTTATACCCCAGGATTCTATGTTCAAAACAATGCAGAACGCCCATCTATCTCAGGACTACACAGCTGTGCAATGCAAAATCACCACCTGTTGAAGGTGAGACCCATGGATTGCAGTCATGGAGCAAACAGCCATTTTGAGCAATTCTTCCAGGTCTATATAGAAAAGGAGTGTTCCTGCTGTCTAGCCTGCATCAGCAGGTAATGTGGACCAAGACACTAGCATGTTGTTCTAGCAGCACCAGAAATGACTTATTTCCTTGAAGAGCATCCAAGCCCTAGTCCCTGAAGCACTGGTAGAGTCACAGAAGATGAAACTGAACCCCGCAACACCAAATACTAAGCTACACTTATTCTGTGGGGGTCTCTTATTCTTAGGTCTCTGCCACTGGTGCAAAGTAAACCTTGCAGAATAAACTTGTTGAATTTTAATAATTCCACATTTTCTGCCATCTCTGCATAGGATCAGTGCTAGTAAAACATTCTTATGTACAAGCTATTTCCCCTTGCACAGAACGGCTTGAGCGAGGAGGGAGCTTAAGCATCTAGTTCCAACTCCTCTGCCGTGGTGAGGAACACCTCCCACCAGATCAGCTGCTGAGGCCCTATCCAACCTGACCTTGGGCATCCCAGGGATGAGGCATCCACAGCATCTCTGGGCAATCTGTTCCAGTGACTCAGCACTCTCTGAGTAAAGAATTCTTCCTAATATATTATCTAGATCCTTTTTCTTTATTTTAAAGTTATTACCTCTTGTCTTATCATGACATTCCTCGATAAAGTGTCCCCCTCCTGCTTTCATGTTTCCTCCAGGTGTTGGTATGAAATACCCTTTTAAGTACTGGTAGGAAGAGGGTACATACCCCTCTTCCTCAACTAGGTTTTGAACCTCGCAGTTTATCTACATCACTGCTCACTATCTCTGGAAATAAACCTGGCCTCAGCTTACCTGGAGCAGTCGCAATGCTTTCTGAGCACTCTCTGGCTTCTTGTACTCCACAAATCCGAAGCCCATGGAAAGCAAAGTGCCTATAAGAAGATAAAGGAAAATTGTTATGATAGCAGGAAACAAGGATACTAAAAAGTAAACACAAAAACAAAGTGCCGTTGCATACTAACTACTAACACTGCCACAGCATTACATGGATTCCACCATTAACTGCAGTGCCCAGCAGGATCCAGGGACAATTGTGAGCACAAAAATTCTCTGAATCTCTGACTGCTAAAACTGGGGGGGAGCAAAAACTAATACACTGAAGAAGGGGCCAGTCTGTCCTTGTCCTGACTGTCATATTCCTCATTAACACTCCTTACCAGCTTGCATGGAACGAAATACTGCTCTAGAATGGATGCTCAGTTTGAGGAGCTTGTTTTGATGCTGCTATCAGAGATGGCACTGTATGCCAAACTGACTTTGAGCTTTGTGAGATTTCAGCACAGCCTCCATAAATAAAACAATAACTGTATGTCCTATAGAACTACCGCTGTTTGTAGTCAGGGTGACTGATCCTATTATAGATACACAAGCCTCTGCTTATACACAGGACATTTCCCTAATGTACGAAACAAGACCTTCACTGGGGAAATTTGTAAACAGCCCAGACATAAGTGTGACTTTTGCTGTGGGAAAGAAATATGCAGGTTGCAGTCTGGTCCCCAGATGAGGCTTTTCTAATCTGCAACCCATTCAGAAATTGGTTTTGGTTAACAGACAGCAAATAGGCACTTAATGACCACTGCTGGGAACCAAGCATTTGAGATCTGTTTAAAGGCATGTGCTAGTAATGGGATGATTTCCCACTACAATAAAACAAAAGCCCAACATTTGAGAGACAGAACATCTGTGAGGCAGACAAAAAACAGAATATGCTTCTGTGAACCTGGAAAGGCAGTTGCAATTTCCAGGCCCATAAATAAAGCTAGGAGAGGAAAGGAAAAATCCATAAGCAAAAACACATCACCAAATTTCTAACTTCCGAACTTGAGAGGCAGCAGGATCCTGAGGTCACCCTGCAGCAACAGAAACCAATAGTGCTGGTAGGCGGGATGAGCTCAGACCAGATTCAAACGCTGCTGTCTAGTCATGAGCATGCCACACACGTCAGCAGCACTGAAGAACGGACTTTATTCTTTTTCTTTCAGTGAATCGGAGTTTTAAAGCATCCCATGCAAAAGGATGCCTAGGGAGTTATTCCCCAAGGCAAAATCCCACAGAGCTGTGCAATCCCTAGCCTAAAATCTGGAAAGATGCAGCCCATTCAGCTTGCCTTATGCAATCCCTTTCCTGTCCAACCCCATGGGAGGTAGGCAGAGATCCTGCTGGGATCAGCGCAGGCAGCAAACAACGCCTGCTCAGCGCAGTACTCAGCCAGGCACCCTTGAAGACTGTGGCTGCTGCTGTGGATAAAGTGTTGTGCACGTGTTCAATCATTTAAGAGCACTGGTCCCTTTCAACTTGCATCCTGCTCTGTGATCCTGAAGGAGTTGGCTTCTCTGTCCTGATCTCAAGAAAAGGCCACATCTCCACAAATTCCACAATTCAGCTTAACCTTCTAGACTGAACTCCAGTGTGTTTTTGGCTGCTGTTTTCAGCCATTTCAACAGGCACACTTCTAGAAACACTGAAGACCTCATCAATGCAAAAATAACAAATGCTCATCCAGATGAATGCTAACGCAATGCCACACCTGAGCCCTCAGCAACCAGCTGCGGGAAGGAATTGAACAGTAACATCTAGAGTACCTGCTTTGTCTTTCTTCTTGGATACTGTGCAGCTCTTCACAGCTCCCACTTTGGAGAATGTCTGCAAGGAATTCAGACACCCTTTGTCAGAGGCTTATAACTCAGTTTGAGTGACAGTGTAGCACTCTTTCAGAGCCAGAGGCACACGCTTGCAAGCCTACCTCCCCGCCAGGCACACCTGACAAGCAGGCAGCGCAGCTGCTTTTTCTCTTACAAGATTATTTCTGCACAAATACACACACAGACTTGTAAATAAATCAACACAGATGGTCCCAGAAATCCTTCACCACTCCTCAGAAACCGCTGAGCTCTGTGGTTGTTGTGGGGGACCACAGCAGATTACAAGCTGTCTGCACCCAGGCAGGGACCCAACTGCAGGTAACTCTTGTGATCCTCGTAAGAAAACAGCTCCTTCCAGAGTTGTAAGAGAGGTGCTGCAGGGCAGCATGGGCTGTTCTACCGTGGCACAACATTTGTATGATTCCCTTGTACAACTGCAACTGGAATGTAGGAAAGAAAAAAGAAAAAAAAGAAGTCCTGGTCCTTCTCTGAGTATTTAACGTTTGTCCCCACAGCCAGCAGGACCAGATCTATACCAGAACCTCCATCCCAAAATGGAGCAGCACAGGTCCAGGATGGACTGACATCCCACCACCATTCTTGGACCATGAAATACGGCATGTCACGAGGCTACAGAAAGTGGCAAAGGTGAGAACTTGCAGCTGTTTTTTCCCAGCCTCACTATTAATATTCCATGTGGTTTTAGAAACGCTACAATCTCCCCCAAGTGCTTTGCTGAGGTAAAGCAGCACAGACAGCTCCATACTGGCACAAAATCAAGCACATGTCAGTGAAATAATCACTTATGGCCATAGCATGCCGTGCAGTATTACAGCTGCACAAGTGCTGATCCCAAAGAGAAGAATGGGAAACAGAGTCTTAAAAGATTTCCTACTGCTTCCACCTGTCCCAAGGTAGAATTCAAATCCATCAAAACTGTTTCAGATACGTTTGTCTAATAGAAGCCTAAAACTCAAGAGTGGAGTTTTCCTGCCCCAGTACTCCCAGTGCTCCCTCATGTACCATTAGGGCCATGCCACTGACAATTTAACTCCTTTCAACACCATCGTTAGCACATCAGAGGTGGAGGACACCTTTCTCCCTGCACTCTGCAACACAGGTGAGCCCTTTCTTCAAGCCCATGCAATGAGTAGGGGCCTTCCAGCAACAAGGTGCCCAGTGTGGTCTCAACCTGCTCCTATCCATCACAGCAGCCCTGCCTATACTAAGCAAAACCCAGACTCCACCCCTTGCTTATGGCTTACCTCCTTCAGTGTGTCTTCTGTGGTGGTAAAGTTGAGGTTCTTGATAAACAAGGTACAACCTGGAATGGTCTCTTCCTCATCTTCCTCTTCATCTTCTTCCTCATCCTGTGCTGATGTTTCCCCTGAACCCTTTACAGTTGTGTCGCCATCTGATACAAAAAGAGAAAACTCAATCTGTAAGACACAACAAAGCCAAATCTGGGTGAGCTTGCTCCCTTCCCCAGCTGACAGTCACTGCTTCAGCAAGATCAGACCACTCCTCTACTGGGTGAACAGAGACTGAGGCTGACTCAGCACGCACATGTGAACAGGTCCCTGTAGAAACAAAATCCTTTGAATGCAGAAACTCCATAAGCCTGCTGCTTGGCCCTTAAACACCCCACATCAATCCTTGCCAGACACCTACTGAACTAGGCAAGGAGCCCTGGACTTGCTTAAGTACAATTCTGCAGTGATCTAACACCTCATCTCTTGATAATACATACCTACAGGTTGTGAAACCACAACTTCCACATCAGCACACAAAGGCCGTTGTTAGACACACTAGCTGCCATCCACTGGCTTTCCAACTTCTTCCCTTCCTAGACAACTTGTTTTCCATACCAGCTTCAGCCCCTAACAGCACAGCTGATGCTGTGCTCAAGGGGACCAAGCTAAGCATCTCCCTCTGGCATTACCACCATCCCCTCGATGACTTTTCTAGGCTTAGTGCTCACTTTTTTGGTATGAGAGAACCTGCATGGAGCCAGGGGTGCTTAGACACTTCCCAGCTCTAACTCCATAGCCAACTTTCCCCACAGGGCTCCATCCAGTTGCCTTCCCTACCGCTGGCACCACACAGCCCAAGCCTTCCCAGTCAGGTGGTCAAACCCTCCTTGCCCCAAGCCGCAGCATGTTTGCCAACACAGCATGGAAAAAACTCATTGCCTTTGAAGGTAAGTCGTATGAAGAAAGGGAGGGAAGAGATTTAGTGAGACAGGGTAGGAGAAAAAGGTGTCTCCATCTGTAGCTGGCACAATAAGAGGCCACGTGCCACCGCCCAAAGCCCTTTTGTAAACGAGGTGATGAGTTTATTGCACATCCCCTTCCTCTCCCCTTTCCTAGATGCAGAGCTCCAGAAGCTGGCAGAAAAGACCATTATCAGCCCTGAGCAGCCTTCCAGGAGCTCCTGTGCTTAAAGCCCTTTATCTTGAGGTGAGGGTCTCGGTTACAGGGAGATAAAGCAGCTCCCCCAGTTCCCTTGGGCTCCGGCCATCCCCTGTGACCCACGTGCAGAACAGCAGCCCATGAAGAGGCTTTTCATTAGCTTTTCTTTCTCCCCCCTCCCAAAACCTCAGTCCTGAAATAGCTTCCAACAAGACAAACCTATTTAAAACCAAACTTTTTTTTTTTTTTTTTTTTTTTTTTTTTTTTTTTTAAGTCTTGAAAGGTTTTAAATACACAGGCGAGAATTAATGTTTACAGGATGGGGAAAATGAGAGTTTACCAGTGGAGAGAAGGCTCTGCCCTTGCAGCAGTGGAAAATCATCCAGACAAAGCACACAGCAGGAACTGATGCAAGAGAAACAGAGAAAGAAGAGTAGAGACTCATAGCCTGCCACTGGCAAGTCAGCTGCCAGATCCTCCATTGCTGTGCAAGCCAGTTGCTCAGGCGCTCTTGCACAAGGAGGTGTCCTTGCAGAGCATGAGACCACATGCACTCTGGGGCTCTCAGTGGCTGCTGCCAAGAGCAAAATGGACCAAAAGTTTCCTGCCCTTGCCCAGAGCATCAGCTCCAATCCAAATTGGATTGGTGTACAGTGGGCAGTACCACACTCTTCACATCTCATCCAACAGGCAAGGAGTGAGACAGGACTAAGGCCAGAACTTGAGTGGCAACATCAGCAACCACACAGCCCAGTGAGGTAACCCTAAGAACCATGTACAGAATGCCATGAGGCTGGTTCTGTTCCAGTTACAGAATAGCTTACATTAGTGTATAGGAGCTGCTGATTAACAGCTTGAATCACTGGTTGAGCACCTGGAGAAAAGACTGGGTCAGCCCTGAAAGCACAGGTGAAGGCAATTCAGCTGTGTGACTGGAAGGGGGGGAGCCTGGCTGCACCTCTCGTAGACCTCATTTAAGGGCTGACTGCCACTGGGGTATGGTCTCTAGTAAGAGATCCTTTGTGGAGCCTTTCTACAAGCCTAGATCTTCAGAGGCAGGTAAGCACCCTTCTTTTTGTAACACCTTGCATTTGTTGCCATTACAGTTGAAAAGGACCTTAAAGCTCATCCAGTTGCAACTGTCCTTCTTTGGGCTGGTTGTCACCCATCAAACCATGCTGTCCAAGGCCCCAGCCTGGTCCTGAATGCCTCCAGGGTACACACACAACTTCCCTGAGCAACCTGTTCCAGTGCATCAAAAAGTTCAGGAATGTCAGTATTGCTACTTTACACGGAAAAGAGCATGGAAACAAAGGCAGATTCCTCTGATACAGTTAAAGCTCTTACCAGGTACCAGCCTTTCTTTTCCCTCCTTCTCCACAGCTTCTATGTTTTTTTTCTGAAGGGCTGGGCTGGAGAAGACACCCATTGGAGCCCATTCCAGATACAACGGCACAGAGTGAAACTGTGGAGAGAACACAGGAGAAATGTGAAGAGCAAAAGTTGAAGCCTGAAGAAAAGTCTGCTCTCAGCTCCATTTTCCCCTCAAACACCCTGTTATGGACAAGAGAAGAAAAGCTATGCAGCATCTTTGTTTGGCTCAACCATCTTTCACTGGAGAAGTGAGTCAGTATCCAACCTCATAGAGGGCAAGCCTCTGGAAACCAGAGGACAAGGAACAAGGAAGGCCACAGCTAGGAAAGGATTCCCAAGGAGAGCTCCAGGCTTCAGTACCAACTCTACCATAGCAAAAGGCATCAGAAACCCTCTCCCAGGCCACAGAGGGTTTTTGGACACTTGTCACAGCACACTCTTCCAGTGTTTTTTTTTTTTTGTTTGTTTGTTTGTTTGTTTTAAATTTTTATTTCTTTGTGAGTTGAGAGTCCTACTTAGCTACTGCAGCATATAGATGCACTGGGCATCTTCCTAAATCTAAGAATGAGGAAATAACATAGCAATGCTATGGTTTTAAGATGTTTTATG
This sequence comes from Centrocercus urophasianus, assembly GCF_019232065.1. NCBI lineage: Eukaryota > Metazoa > Chordata > Aves > Galliformes > Phasianidae > Centrocercus > Centrocercus urophasianus. Next base: position 97,988 of record NW_024884867.1, read on the forward strand.
TTTTTCTTTTAATGGAAATGGTTTGAAGTTGAGGGAGGAAAAACTGAGATTGGATGTTGGGGGAAGTTCTTTACTATGAGAGTGGTGAGGTGCTGGAACAGCTGCCCAAAGAGGCTGTGGATGCCCTGTCCATCCCTGGAGGTGTTCAAGGCCAGGTTGGATGGGGCCCTGGGCAGCCTGGGCTGGTATTAAATGTGCAGGTTGGTGGCCCTGCATGTGGCAGGGGGTTGGAAATTCATGACCCTTGAGGTCCCTTCCAACACTGGCCATTCTGTGATTCTGTGAATGCTGTTAGCTCACTTTCCCTTGAAAACCATCTTTATCTCAATTTTAGCATGCACTCTTTTCAGGAGCTTCACAATTAGCCAACATCCTGCAGGCAGCTGCATACCCTCTGGCTACACTCACCTTGGAGTAGGCCAGCTTAGTGAATGCTTGCTTGGCCTCGGTTGGCTCCAGGAACTCCACAATGGCTGTGATGCCTCCAGCTGGGAGCAGCACCCGGCCCAGGCTGCCATGTTTGCCGAAGACAGCCTCCAGCTCTGCTGTGCTTGTGGTGGCTGGGAGGTTCTTCACCAGGATCACAGTTTTACTTCGCTCACCAGCAGCCTGACATGTTCAGTGGGAGAAGAGGAGAAGGAGGACATGGGACTTCAGAAAGCAAAAACCCATCTTTTACTAACTGAAGATTTCATTTTCAATACAGTGTGCTCTCTCATGCCATGTCAGGCCTTTCCAGGATCCAAAAGTGACAACCACCACTTAGCAAAGGCTTTCTGTTGAGAAGATGCATGCCCCAGCACAAACTTCATTATACAAATTCTCACACACACAGATTTCAGTTCCAGCTGCATCCTGCTACAGACACAGGACTTCATCTCTGCTACTAACATGTTGTCACACTATCGCATGTACTTCAACTATCCCAAGCACGACTTATCTTTAAGAGTTCAGAACAACTCAGAACTGTTTCAATAGTTCAATCCTGCACGATGAAGATTTTTAATTAAAAATCTTAAAAAGAGCATAGGATGTCAGGACTGGGCAGAAGAACCAGGCTCACTCTGCAGCCTCACAGCAGGCATCTCACCTGACTGAAGGAATCCAGGCTAACACCGTTTTCAATGAGGAACCGTCGGATTTCCTGGACCAGCTCGGTTTCTCCCAGAGCAACCCTCACTGCCACGCTGTCTTTACTCTCCTGCAGGCAAGAATAACAGTCAACAACGCAGTAAGCGTTCAAAACAGAAGCAAAAGGGCCTGGTCCAGGAATTTGCTGAGCACTTATTCCTGCTGCTCTTAGAAGAGCAGAGAAATTGAAGACAAAATGGTTCAGTTCCTCTGAAGCTGCTGGGAGTTTTGCTGTTAGAGCTAGAGAACTTCTCAAGGAAAGTGAAGTGATTCTAAATTTTAGTCTGTGAATTCCCATCAATTTTTAGTCACATGCAAATACAAACCTCAGCCACAGAAAAGCCTAACTAGGAGGGAAAGAGCAGAGATAGGAGTGTCATTTTGAGTTCTAGTTTCAAAGACTGTCACCTACAGACAGGCTACAGGACCACTGACCTTTCAGTCAGTGTGGAGCTTAAGACTGCGCAGCAGCTCTTGCTGTGCAAAATGACCAGGCAGGTGTTAGCCATGAGCAAAGAGGTCAGAAAATGGTCTCCCACCCCATTTGATCAGTACCCCAACTCACATGATCCAGCACTTGGCTTTTGGAAGTATTGTATTTCTGAGCAATTGCATCAGCCACAGCATTTGTCCCCACGAACAACGTATTCCAATTGTGAGAGCTGGAAAGAGAAAGAGGTTCAAATCTTGCAGTTTTTTCTTCCACTGACATCTCTCTGTTCAATGGTCCTGGAAAAGAAGAGCTTTCAAGGCCACCACTAGTAACAAGGATAAGATGGGGGGGAAATAACAGCAGAACATCCTTAGAAAATGGACAGGATGAGAGAGACATGACTGGTGAGCAAACAAAGGCAGCAATGCTGGCACCTTAGCTCTTCTTCCCTAGCATGTGAGTGGCCACAGCTATGCAGTTATAACTGGAAACTGGCTCAGAGGAACATGTGTTTTTTCATATGGTTTCCTAAAAGCAAAATCCTGCGCAAGGAAAGTTGCATTCCTTGCCTGTAAGGTCTGAAAATATTACCAACTTTCAAACCAGTCTGTTAGAAAGATAACTCCTGAACATTTTAGAATACAGGCGACCGAGTGGATGAGAAAGGTGTAACTGATTTGTAGCCACTACCCTGAAGAGTTACAGCATGAGATCAGTTTTATTAGACACCAGAGAAATTCACACACAAAGCCAAAGAAAACCACATTTCTTTCCATATATGTTCAGTACTTGCTGAACTACTAGAGCTACTTGGAAAGAGGAATTAAGTAGGTAAGAGGTAAAGGAAACAGAAAGCTGCATAACAAATTCTCTACTGACTTTGGTAATCTATACAGACCCTACAAAGATGCATTCTGGCCATCTGGTAATTTGGCAGGATGTGTTGTCTTACCCTGCCACAAGACACCTCTGTACCTGGCACTGCTGGCTTTGTCCTTGGCCTGCTTCTGCTTTTTGTAGGAGGAAGATTCTTCTGCATCAATATCTTCAATTTTTTCCTTTTTGATTGTGGAGGGTAAAAGATGCATCATTCTGCCCTAGAAGACAAGATTCAGAATCACAGAACTGCAGTGGTTGGAAAGGATTTCTAGAGATCTTTGAGCCCAACCTCTCTGTTAAAGCAGGTTCCCTATAGTAGGTCGCACAGGTAAGTGTCCAGATAGGTCTTGAATATCTCCAAAGAGGAAGACTCCACAACCTCTCTGGGCAGCCTGCCCCAATGCACTGCCATCCTCACTGTAAAGAAGTTCTTCTTTGTGTGAAAATTCCTATGATTCAGTTTTTGGTCTTTGCTCCACGTCTTATCGCTACACACCACTGAAAAGAGTCTGCCCTCATCCAACTGACACCTGCACTTCAGATATTTATAAACATTGATCTGAAGCTCTGAAATAATTCACAGAAGTTCATGAACTAAGCAGAGGAAAGAAATTTTCAGACATTTCTCTTAGGCAAGTGAACTAGGTGAAAGTAAACCTTCCTTCTTAGAGAAGGCATACTGCAGGTGAGAGTAACCACACAAAGCATGACAGACTCAGACCTCAGTATCTGTGAAACTGTTCAAACCAGGCTGCTCTGCCAGAGGCAGTCGTGTTCCTAGACAGTAAAGCAGAATTTAGCCCTTAGCACCTAGGGGAATTCTGCTCAGCAACACCTAGGAGCAAACACCTGTGTGCTTCACTAATAACCACCTTTACCAGGTAGGCTGATTGCATGTGAGACTCAAGTCACTGTACCTGGAACACCTGCCCATCCATTTCTGCATAGGCCTTCACTGCGTGTTCAGGAATCATGTAGGTAATGAAAGCAAATCCTTTGGGTTTCTTTGTCAATCTGTCGATAGGGAAATGGATCTCTGAGAGAGGCCCTGCAAGAGAAAAAGCCTTTCAGTGAGCGATCACTTACACGGCCACCACACTTACCAGCAGCATTCTGAACAGACATCCCCTGGTCACAGCTAGGAAAGGAGCCAGAAAGAGAAGAGCAGGTTTGAACATTGCAGGAAGGTGTGTGATGAGCCATGAGCCTGAGTGCGGAGCCACTAGCTGCAGACCAACAAGGAGGGCCCAGCAGTAGCACCCAAAGTCCAGATATGCTGTAGCACACATGGCTTCAACTGTGGGATTGGAGATATGAAGAATGAGGGCAGATGCACACACAGCACATCTGAGCTAAGTGGTACAGCATCAGTTTCAATACCAAGCAGCCCAATGCTGTCACACCAGGCACTGAAGATGATTTGAGTCTGTCTGTGTCTGAGTGGTGTGAGGTGCAGATTCATACGTGCATTCCCACCCAGCAAATCTCTGCTTGCAAGGAGACAAAGCACTGCAAGTCCCAGCACTACAGCAAGTACGTACCATATTTGGAAAAGATCTTCTCTAAGTCCTCCTCAGTGCTAGTAAAAGGAAGATTTCTGACAAAGAGTCTCCCTGATTCAGACAAGTCTTCCTCTTCCTCATCATCCCTCTTCATTCGTTGCCAAGGCTGGTCATGAGTTTTTGCTGTAACAGTTTCTTTCGGGGTATTCTCACATCGGGACACCTCAATGTATCGCCCACCTAGTCAACAAACACACAGGCACATTAGATGCTTCCTGAGGCCATGAGCTATCAATATCAATGTGTTAAGAATCTAGGCTTACAACAGTGACAAAAGCAATCACAATTCAAAAGAACTGAGTAGAATTCTGTCAGATTAAATAAAAGAAAGACAGTTTCAAGAGATTAGCAGAACATCTGCTAGTCATCTTTAGACTCCTTTCCCTTCAGACAGCTTCAATCCTTCTGATTCCATCAACCTCTTCCACAGGCTTCTAAGTCTATGTTCCAATCCTACATGGGATTTTTGTCAAGTATGAGCAGCTTCACTAAGGACTTCAGTAAGAATGGGTTTCAAATGCAGGCTTGGAGAATCATTTGTACAAATCCCTGCACTATCCCAACTTGATTTTTACAGTATCACTTTTTTACCAAAAGCAAGATACACATCAGGCACATGACAAATATCAAGAGCCAAAGAGTAACACACATAGGTCAGCCACTCCAAGCTGCTCCTGATGGCACTTACATGGCAACTGGTTATCCCACAACAGCTGTGCAGAGGAAACCTCCCCCACCATTTGCATGGAAGAAACTGAAGCAATGGGAGATTCTTTCACAGGGAGCACTTTAACACCTGAGCACTCTGTCACTGACATCAGAACAAGAAGGAACAAACAGCACTTACCTATGTATTCTTTTTTCCGCTTCAAGGCCCTTTGCACTTCTGCCTCACCCTTCAAATCAACAAAGATATAACCTTGGAGGAAGAAAAGGTTCAGCTGAGCATCATGCAGGGAAACACAGTCACTAATGGGCTAATTAAGGGTGAATCAGGTTTTTAAAACATAGATTCCTACAGATAAGGCATTCAGCTCCCATTAAATTTTCAATCCAGAGTGAAAATGGCTGTGGCAGACTGGAAGGCTGCCTCTTAATAGCTCATTCTCTATGTATAAACTGAACAAGCCTGTCTTAACAGCTGAAGTAGGCTTTCCACAGGCACCTTCAAGAGCAAAGAAACGGTGCATCTGCTTCTAGGCTATGAAAGGAAAGCATATAACTAAGTTCCCTGCCAGCTCTAAGGACCTGCACCTTCTGATGGGTACTTCCAGTAGTCACAGCCAGTCAGGAGAGCACCTTGGCTAAAGGCAGATCTGCAGCAGCAGCTTTTCCCAGAGGAAGGGGCCTTTCCTTGGCGTCGTTGGGGAAGTTTAGGAAAACTTCAAAGACAAACCAAAGAAAAGGCTCCCGCTACTGTAATGCTGCTGCATTACCCTAAGGGAGTACAGCCAACATTACTCTGTCCACAGCATCCCATGGCTAGCAACTAGGGCAGGTGAGCTGCAAAGTCACAGAAAGGTCAGTAAGAAACGGGACACAAGCCAGTAATGTGGAACTACAGATGGAAAGAACAAAGGTGTGACTGAGAGGTCATCTGACTCACACAGCCAACCCTCTTCCACAAATACACATTACCTGTATTTTTCCCCTGGGCATTTTTTCCTATCCTGATTGCCACTGGCTTCAGAGGTGACAAGAATTCTCGAATCTTTTGCTGCAGGAAGAATAAGAATTGCTTAAATGAGCTGTTGGATACAGAAAGCTGTCATCAGACAACCTTTTCTGAAAGAAGTACCATAAAAACACCACGTGTAATACAGGTAGCTCACTCCAAAAGTAAAAGTATTTATTTCCATGAAATCTACAACAGATACAAAGAGTGTAATATTATCTGATAGAGGCAGTTCTCAGCCACAAAAAACTGTTTTTCAACATAGCCACTACCATTAGCTCTGTATTTTCACCAGCAGTGAACAGGGGCCTGGATGCTGCACTCATAAAAACCTGCACCTGAGGAGGTAACCCAGAGTCACTGTCACACTGAAACAAAGCACCCACCCCTCACTGTGCTCAACTCCACTGTTTGATCTCCATCAATGTTCAGCCAGCACTGATGGATGTAAACGAGTGAAATTTTTTTCACAAGGAGAAACTCAATTCCTCATCTTTGCTTCATATGCACTTCCATGTCAGATACCATTTTGTCAGTTCTCCTCTGCCACCATCTGTTGCACAGCAACAAAATGTAAAGGAATATTGGTGGGAAAGGCCAACTCCTACTGCCATACCAACATCCACTTCTGATGTCATGGGCCAACATTAAAAAAAAAAAAAACAAAAAAAACCACAATAGGAGGCATTACTTTTGGAGCAGTACCTGTACAAGTAAAAAAGCTTCCCCAGCTGCCCATGAAATCCTCAGCACAGTTCAACCAAGTGAAGACAGGGCCTCTGCAAAGACCTTGCTGAGTTACAAGCTGGGAATTCTCAGCTCGGGAGCTAAGCTTACCTCAGTGATATTCGAAGGGGCACCACGTAGTTTCACTGTGTGTGGTGTGCTTGCTTCTGCTGAACTGACTTGGTGCTTCTGCTGCACAGAAGACTGGAAAAAAAGAAGCTGACTGAGAAGTAGAAGTCATGACACAAACAGGTGATTTTGAATAGCAAGCAGGAGGCTGAAGAGTGGACGAGGAAAAACAATTCCATCAGCCTGGGCAGGAGGACTTCGATAAGGGTGCAAAGCCTGACGGGGATGGTCAAACGCAGATGCTAAAAACAAGCTCTGCAAAGCATTCCCTGCAGACATACGTAAGAAGAGAGAAAAGCCTATGAAAGGGGCACTAATACTACCCCTTAGAAAGTTCTGTTTTCCAGAAAAAGAAATTTAACTAGCATTGAGAGGAGATCTGACAAATCCATTTTTTAAATGGGTCCAACCCGGTAAGCCAAAAAAGCTGGTGCCTAGGGGTCTCCCAGACTTCAAGTTTTCAATTACATCCCTGGAGTAACCAACAAACACATACTATCCCATGAAGCTCCTGCCTTAAGCGTGACAAAAGTGTAATTCATTTCTACCTCTAGTGTGGATCCTTTTTTCTTCTTCTCTGCTGGTGTCTCTTGCTCTGCTTCTTGGGGTTTTGACTTCCTCCTTTTATCTGTGTGGGTGCCAATATTTTCTGTAATGCCTGAATCCTCCTCGTTCTTGCTTTCCTCTTCCTCTTCCTCACTATCTGTTTCTTCCTCTGTACTGGATGAAGAGCAGGAGGAGGAATCCCTCACTACTTTAGATTTCAGGTAATCCATATCTGAGAGGTCTTCTCTTGTAGCTGCCTTCTTCTCCTGTTGTTTCTTTGCTGTCAGAAAGGAGAGACCAAAGAAGTTTTATCTACAGATACTGCTGCTCTCCCCCCAGCCAAGTTAAAGCTGAGAACAGGCACAATCACTGTGACCTTCTACTCTACACTTTCCACCTACAAAGAAGTCTAGAAAACAGTAGAGCGATTTTAAACCAGCACTTCTACACTAACATGCCTGGATTCCTGCTTTCTTTCTTTTAAGCAACAATTCACGTATAATACAAATTGGAGAAGGCTGCCCTGCTCGTTTTCCTAGGCTTTGAATTAATGACCCAGGAGAAAGCACAAATGCCATCCCCTTAATACCAGAAAGAGTGTTTCCCAAATTTCTCCGTACTTGGGAAGGCATCTGCACTTCCACAGTGCACACAACAAGTTATGTGTTGGAGAAACTACCCTTCTGATTACACTCACTGTTTGTAAGCAGGACACTGAATCAAATTCCATCAGCATGTTTGCTCTCCCATTCACCAAGACAAAGCCAATCAAAGGATGATAGTCCATTTTAGTACCTCTGGTTTCCTCCTCATCTCTAAAGGATTCACTCCCATCCTTCTCCTCCTCACTCAGATCCTCAGACTCATCTGAATCAAAGTTCAGATAATCAGCCACTGGCTTTGATTCTTCCTTCTTGGGCTCCTCCACCAAAGTGTCATTAGCCCAAGTGGCCACCTGAGACCGTTTCTGGTGGACCACCAAGAATTCCTGGAATGTTTTATCTTCTTCCAGCTGTTGAAAAACAAACCAAGCAAAAGACAAAAACAAAAATGTGAAGACAAACAAAACTGAACTAGTGGCATGTTAAAATTCAAATAAACTCATTTCCAGTACCATAAAAAAGAACAATTCATAGAGAGCAGTCCATTGTACACTCACAAGGTGAGCACTTAGTCACTAACATCTTCTTAGTCTCTCAGCCCTACTCCTTCTTGTACTTAATGTTTAGAAAACACTTTAAAGAAAACAAGAAGATATTAAAGAAGGAAAAAAGCGTGCAAACTAAACATGTCACAACTTGCATGTGATACAACTGTTGAAAGATCTGTCCTGGATAGAGTGCTTATTCATGGAGAAGTATTTAATGATTAAAAAAAGATAAAAATTAATATATATACATACACACACACACACAGATCAGTCCTCAGTGTTCAGTGTTAAAACTGTGATTTGTTACAGTGGAATTGGACTGCAATGCAGTTCTTCAAATCACACATCTTGCTAAATTTGTAACAGTACAGAAAAGGGCTATTCATCTCTTAATACAAGTTATCAACAATGTAGGCATTGGAACTGAAACTCTACTCACCTCCTTAAAGTTTTCTGATGGATTTTTCTTCTTTTTATCCTAGGAAGAGAAGCCATTTTTAGAAAGCCTTATTAGAAGCAGAGCCAGTGATACTTCTCAGGTAACCTAACGATAGAGGTTAAATAGGTAAATTTCCTAAGGCAGAAAATGCCAGAATCAGGACTCCAACATCAGCTGTCCCCTTTTCCACACGCCAGGCTACTCTTCTCTCTGCCAAGTCACTGACACGTGTCAGATCTTCAAGGAAAAAAGCAAGACTTACTTTCTTTGTGCTTGCAGGAGCTGCAATTGTCACAGGTTTCTCAGGCTGTTTTTCCAAGGCAGGGACTTTCTGAGAGTGCTTACTCCATGCTTTGGGCTTTGAAGGGTCACCAAAAGACTTGCAAAACTCAACCTGAGAAGAAAAAAAATCAAGTTTTTAATCAAATTCACCTTCAGCAGTCTTGTTCTGAATCTGCAGGATGCATTTAAGCAAGAATCTTATAATCCAGACAGAACGGATGGTGTAGGTTAAGGATGTTCTTTCTAGAAGTATACAGCTTCATACTTACTCAAAATAGGAGTTTGTTATGCTCAATTACAGAGAATTAAATCAGCTCTCCTGCTTATCATGAATGAAAATTCCTGTCTAGTACACTAAGACGAATCACTTTAAATGAAAGAAAAAACAAGCTCAAGTTCAAAAGTTCAGATTATTACAGCTCAAAACCTGACATTTGCTCCAACCAATACTGAAATCACTGCTAGTGCACAGAAGACAGCCCATTTGTACCAAGTACCTGCCTGAAACAGCAGCAAGAAGTCTGGGCATCAGGCTTTGCTGTTTTCATAGAACTTTATCATAAGATGGCCTGAGTTGAAAAGGATCATCGAGTTTCAACCCCCCCCCTGATGTGGGCAGGGTTGCCAGCTGCTAGACCAGGCTGCCCAGAGCCACATCCAGCCTGGCCTTGGATGCCTCCAGGGATGGAGTTTTGCTGCAAAGGACTCAGTCTTCAGACTTTTCTGGCCCTTAGGTGTTCATCTGTAAGACCATCAAATCCCCCAGTGACTAAGTTTCTTAAGAATCAAAAGAAGGTATTTTTATATATCAACTCACAGTGACTCTGGAGGTGTCTATGAAACTTCTGTTGAAATGGCTCAGTGCTGCTTGAGCTTCATCTTCAGACTTGTAGCCAATGAAGCCAAATTTCCGGAATTTGCCATCCTTGGTGAATTTCAAGCAACAATCAGTCAGTGTGCCAAAGGCTGCAAACAGCTTCCGAAAGCGATCTTCCTTCATCTGGAGAAGGGAAGAAGAAAAGGAAGGCAGGTCACCAACATAACTATAGCAATCTTTTACAGTTAAGTCTAAAGCAAAACATTTACTAACACAGAGGACTTCTGAAGAAATCTCACTATGTTGTGGCAAAGCTGGTAAGAAATGCATGTCAGCTATGAAAGTTTGTCCTCTTCCTCGCAAATTCCTTACATGTATGCTTCTATGCCTACAAAACCTCCATAGCTAAAGGCTGCACCCGGGTGTTGGGATGCCCTCAGTGGAGCATCCAGTCCACCCACAAATAACTTTCAGTATCCCTAGTGGGGAGCAGAACCATTCACACCTCTCCTGCCTCCTTGGGAACACGGGAAAGATAGGGAGCCACAAACCGCCCCTCTCCTCCACCTCAGAAAGCTGCTGGATGTGCCCTGGGTGCAGAGGCATAGGCTGGAAGGCAGCTGCAGGGTTCCTTCTGACCCCACAGAACCCGAATCGTTTCTCATACAGAGCCCTCCACCCCCAGGGCAGCTCCTCTCTCCTCCATAAGGCCCCGGGGCACCTCCACAACTCATAACCAACAACGGCCATCTCTCGCGGAAAACACCCGCTCCCCCAGAACCTCCACCTGCTCTTCGCCCCTTCCCCAGGCCTCTCCGTGAGGCACCTCTCCTCTCCCGGCCCTTTCTCGTCCGAGCAGCTATCAGATTCATCTCTCTTTCTGGGCCCCGAACGCTGTCACACAAAGGTCGCAGGCAGACTCACCCCGTTGGGGAGGTTCTTCACGATGAGCCGAGACATGTCGGCTCTGAGAGCAGCCCGACAGAACACGGCACTAGGCCCAACCTGCCTCAGAGTCCTGCACGCCGCCCCTGGGCGCCGCCATCTTCCCGCTGCATCACGTGAGCACGGAGAGGCAGCGCGCAGGCGCGACGAGGCGGGGCCTGGCGGCGGGCCTTAGCAACGGGCCTTAGCAACCGGCCCTAGAAACGGGCCTTAGCAACGGGGTGGAACAGGGGAATGGCTCCTCTCGCTTCCAACCGCGCAGCCCCGCTCTGCCTCTTGCAGAGGGCTTCGTCTGCAGGAGGAGGCTCAATTCCTGCGCAACTCCAGCCCTGCCCGCAGGAAGAAGTGCGGGTGGTGGTGGTGGTGGTGCTGGGCTTGCTACTGGGCCCGGTGCTCTTCTGCTTCCCCATCCCCTGAACCCAGGCAGTGTATGGCAGAAGGGCCCTGTTGCATCCCACCAGGACTAGAGAGCAGGCGTGTAGCTGGAGAGCGCAACATAAACCCTGGTGAGCATGAAGGGAAACACCTGCATTTCCAGGGATGAAGAACTGGAGGGGTGGACAAGCTTAGTACACAGGAGAAAGGAGAGAGAGAGATGGATGTCTGGAGCAGGATGGCTGTCTGCTGCTCTGCTCTATGGGACAGCACGCACCACGAAGCCTTCCTCCTGTAGCCTGGGAGAAGATGTGCCTGCTCCTATCGCCCTGCTCCTCGCAGGGGTCGCACAAGATGGCAGCGCAGGGCCTGCTCCTCCTGCCCTCTGCTGCTGTCCTTGCCAGGCTGTCAGCCTGTCACTGGGACACAGGCTGGCACTGACAGGGCCCTACGTACCATCACTGTCACATCCAGACCATGCCCTTGTCACTCCTGTCCTTGCTCTTGTCCTTGCTGGGATGTCTGTCCCCTTCTATCCCTCCCCATCTTCTTCTCACCTGCTGCTTGTGGCCGCAGGCGGGTGCGGCTCCAGCACACTGTGTCCAGGACAGCTCTGTCCTTGTCCTCCTAAGCAGGCATTGCTGGGACAGAGCTGCCACCAGGCAGTGATCAGCTGATCTGTGCCATGCAGGACATCTCCTGCCCCAGCTTTACCTGGAGCTGCAGTTTCTCCCCACAGCTCCTCCTGTGATAGGGGTTGCTCTTTCCCAGCATCCTTCTGCTGTGTCTGTGCCCCCTCCAAAGGGGCTCAAGTCACAAAAAGCCAGCTCCAGGTGACACCAGGGACATGTCCTCCACATAGCTGAGCTCTGGGCTGCCTCAGTACCCATGGGGAAACATAGCTTTTGCCAGCACCACAGAAATGTACATTTTTGCTAACCCTCCTCCTTTAGCAATAACGTATTTTAGCTTCAATGAGGTGATCTAGCTACAGAAGCACAAGATTTAAAAACACTGACTTTGTAGTTAATTTCCTTTGCTCATTTTACCCCCAAGAATGCCTTTGGATTCAGTTTTTATGTTTGCAAGTGTGAGAACTAGAACAACTTTTTTTTTTGAAGGTTTTTTTGCTCTGGCAAAACCTGGAACTTCTGGGGCATCAGAAATAGGTATAAATAGGGGCCAAGCAAGCCCCAAGGCAGGCTTATTTCTGAAGGGAGGCTGCAGCCCCAGGCAGGTGGGAGGGAACCTGAGGCCCTAGCTTGAGAAGGCTCAAAGGAGGCTTTTGTAAAGCTGCTTGTAGTGCTTGAACATCTGTCCTGAAGGCCATCTTTAGCCCTTTTGCTGCTGACACATGGTGTGGGTAGGGAACAGGCTGGGTGTTGCATAGCACTGGGTGCAGGACAAACAGCTCAACCCCCAAACTGCACCAGAGCAGCCTCAGAAACAGACTGAATGCATCCTGTTTTTCATTCTCAAATGATCCCATGCTCATGCCTGGGGGGGTTGCATTCAGACAAATTCAAGAGGCTACCCAGTGGGCAACGCACCCAGCAAAAGTGATGTGCCATCAGCCTACAGCCTGGGTGTCCACAGATAGAGGAGCAGGGCTACTCTCTGGTCACTGCCAATAGCTCTGTGTAGGGCTGTCATGCTAGTGGCAGGGTGCAGGCACTGCCTGTCCCCTCACCCCTTTATCCAAGACCCCCTTGTGGCTGGCAGGAGGTGACGAGTGCTTTGTCCAAGCCCACCGCCAACAGCAGAAGATGCGGTCCTGCACAGCTCCAGCCGAGCTGTCACAATGTGTTTGGCAAACGGCTCATCAGCAGGACGGACAGGGAATTGCACAGCACCAAAGAGCAGGGGTCACCTTGCTGTAAAACACTGCTATGGGCTGCCTGCAGCCAAGAAGCTGAACTTTGGGAAGCAGGGCTGTAGGAGAGAAAGGAAGAAGCTGCTGCAGGTCCTGTCCATCCCTGGATACAAGAAGGGGTCAGATGCAAAGCCTACTACAGTTTTGGAGAGATGCTTCTTTTTGTCATGTAAGGGCACCAGAGGTTTGCCCCAGGTCACCTACAGCTTGCCCACCCTGCCTGCTGCCAGTCTTGCCTGAGAAGGACAAGCACAGCTGAAGGCAGCTCTTCATGCCTGTCTGAGCAGGGGCACTGCGTACGCAGCAAGTGCAGGGCAGGTGAGAGTTGCTGGAGCCGGGGTCACCCTCAATGGACCAACAGCAGTATGCTGTTAGGAATTCTAGGGTGCCTGACCCTGTTCAGGGGTGCTGAGCATGCCTGCAGCCCTGTAGGACAGCAGGTAATGGAGGCGCTCAGCTTCCCTGGCAGTATTCCACTCCCTCCCTTTTCTTCTAGATGTGGGTAATGAGCAAAATTCAGCCTCAGGGTGTTCCCACAGTGGGCTATGAGCTGGCTGAGGACCTTTTTCACCTAATTTAATTAATCCACAGGTACTAGCAAGGACGAAGATGAGCATGACCAAGCAACAGTCACCAGTTCGTTTTGCTGCAAAGACACTCTGTGCGTGCAGAGAACATTTCAGGAACAGCTTTGCTGGAAATGCTTCCCTAAGTTTGATTTTGCTGCAGTCAGCTCCAGACTGCAGGAGACTTTGATCTTTCGGAGCAGAGATGGCTGGAACCACCTCATACGAGCAAATTGATCCTACCTGATCCTAGAGGAAGGACATCAAGATCTTGGAAGTGTGGTGCCCGATGAATCCATCTCCCTCGTGCTGCACAAGAAGATGGAGCCCGTGGGAAGAGCAGAACATGCTGCCTTGCTGAAGGGCATCACCTAGAGTGGGTAAATCCTCTGCTACATGGAGAGGATGTTTTCCTGCTTGCTGATTAGTGCAGCATCATCATGGGCAGAATTCACTTTTCACCCAGACAAATTGCCACCTGGCCTGCAATTGTGTCCTGTGGTCCTGGTTTCTGTACTTCCTCTCTGCAACTTTGAAGCAGAATATGTCTTTCCAGAGTCTGAAAGCTAAATTGTAACAAGTAGACAGGAGAGGATGGATAAGGACAGGAGAGCTTGTACTGAGCTCAGGGGAGCCCCGGCACCAACCAGGATTGCCAAGGGGCAATCGGACATAGAGATTCAGACTTACAGGACTCCAGCAACATATCAACCAAGCAAAGGTCAACTTACGGTCCTCCAGAGAGATTGTAGGGGACCTTGGCATTGTGCAAACAAACTTCTTTAAGGCTAAGGGATCAGCTTTAAGGCTAAGATCGCTTGGCAGCACTCCTGAACCCACCAAGCCACGGGACATGTTGGCCGCGTCCTGCTGGCCATGCAGCTGCTCCTGATCCAAGCAACTACTGCCGTCTAGCAATGACAGCATTTCCTTCAGGTGGCAGATAAGGTCCAGCCCCCTTCCTGGAATGCCCCAAGCCAGACATCAGCGTCTCTCCTGACCCACGAAGGCTTACCAGCATCCTTCTGGTGGGTACATATGGGACACTCTATGAGGGGAAGGGTTCTGCCTGCTGCTGTCCCTTGCCTGCTCTCTCCTCCATCCATCACCATCTCCACCTCCTTCGGTTTACTTCGTGTTTCTGTACTTTCAGTTGTGTACAAAGGGGCTCAGGGGAGGGTCCAGGCAACAGCTGCCTTTGATCAGTGCAACATGTGGGAGATGGAGCACTTCAGGAATGCCAACTCCTGATCAAAGGTGGGAAGTCAGTGACAGCCTGGACCCTGCAAGAACCCATCCCTGCTAATCCCCAGCAGGGAGCTGGAGGTAGGACTAGCAACCCATACAGTCCATCTGCCTGCCCATCAGAATGGACAAGCTGATGTGTCAAAAGGGATGGGAGGCCAAGCTGGAGAGTGGCCTCCAAAATTCATTGTTGGCACCTGAACCCAACCATGCCTTTCGGCAGCAGAAATACTGCACACAGCTGGTTGCTCCAATGAAGAGGTGACACAGAGGGAAAATGTGACAGCAATGCCCCAACATGTCACCTATATAAAGATGAGGCTGGATTAAAAGGTGGCTTCTAGAGGAAGAGAAGAATTGATCATCCTTCTTGAGGGGTAAACGGAGGTCACTGGAGGAGAAGTTACAGCCAGCCTCCCTTTCAGAGAGGAAACCCCACAGTTGAGTGAGTCTGCATGCAGCCCCCCCAAGACATTCCCACCTCTCCTTCTGCGCCAGATGTTCTTATCTGCTGTCTGTTTCCCTGATAACCCCAGGCATGAAGCTGGGAAACCTTTCTGAATGGAGCAGGTTGGCCCAGCAAGGCAGAGTGTGAAGACCCACTGCCCACAGTGTTTGTCCCCTCCAATGGGAAGGACGCTTCTCCCAGCCTCAGCACCACCCAGCAAACAGCAAAAGAATCCCTTGATGCCCACAGCACCCTGCACCTTTCCCTGCCCCATCTCTATTTGCACATTTCTTGGACAAGACTCCTCTGTCATGTTGAAAAGGGAAGCTTTTAGAAAGAGCCGATAAGGGCAATTCCCCTGGGACCTCCCTGGGCAGGGTCATGGGTCGCTTCCTAGCAGTGCTTGTCCTGATAACGAGTCAGTGAAGGCTGTGGTTGTGGAGACAGCATTTATCAGTAAACCCTGGGAACATCAAGACATAAAGGTGTCTTCTCTTTTGCCAGACTGGGGAGGTGGAGCAGGGACAAGCCTTGGTGCAAGGATGGAGGTCTCGGGGTGTGGGAGCCAATGGGCCAGAACAGAGAAAAGCTGTGGGAGGGAACATGGGAGAGGAAGAACAGTGTGAATAGATGGGCAGTGCAAGGGATACATTTCCCACTTGCTTCTGGAGCGGTGATGCTCTGCACCATGATGGGGTTGCCATGGCAAGCAGGGAAATGAGTTGTGCCCAGAGCAGGATAGTCAGCCAGGGAGAGGTTGTACACAGGAGCCAAGCCCTGTACAAGTCCCGTCGCCCAAAGACTACCCACCAAACACCTGCCAGAATAGCCCAAAGGCCACAGAGTGCTTTTTCCCCCCAACTCCTCCATCCCATCCAGGCAAATCATAGCCAGACTCTGGGCACAGAGGGACGAATGATTCGGGAGAGCAGAGGAAGGAACAGCCCAGCACACTGCTGGAGAAAGGGAGAAAAGAGCATGGGGTGTGTGGCACAGCCTGTCACTGCTTGGGATGCTCTGGGTGACAGGCCACCACTGACACATCAGCACTGCTGACACACTGGCAGGCAGCATGGCAAGAGCAGGGCACAGTGAAGGATGGGGCCGCTCTGCTAGGACTTAACCCCCTCCTCAGCCTCTCCTCCACCGTACATATCTCGCAAACACCTTTCTCTATCAGAGACACTTAACAGGGCTAATATTGAAAGCACCTGCCTCCCTTGGCTGGGAGTCAAAGGCCCAAGTGCCGGATCCTATATTCACCCAGCACAATTATACCCGACCAAATGCCGCCTTGCACGAATATAGGGCACCCTCTCTGCTCACCTGCCCTAAACCGGAGCACAGTGCAATTAAAATAAGCAATGCCAGATGGTTTATTAGCAGCTACAGAGCTAAGGGCCAACACTTCACCTTCCAGCACGGAGATCTCCATAGCTGCTCCACTGCAGCTCCATTGCATCCCAGGGTCTTCCTCTCAGCCAATGCACAGCCCTCCTTAGCAGCACCTCCTTTGGGTCGGTGCACCAATAGCAAGCATTTCCATAGACTTGCAGCAGTCAGCCAACCTCATGAAAGCCAAAGTGCATCCAGTGCTCTCATGCTTATTTTTACAAGGAAATCTTGTAATTTCAGCTGTGGGTGAGCCCTGTATTCTCGGCCAGGGTGGTTCGATCAGCACTGCACCTCTTTGTGCTTTACAGGAGCAGGTAGGTCTCCTTCAGGACCAGGAGTTCCAGTCTTGGTGCAGCAGAACTTGGCCTGAAAACACACAAATCTGAAATGCTAAAGAAAGGAAAAGCCTCAGGAATACTGACAGAAGGTTTTCACACTAAATATAGAACCATTTAGGGGGCACTGCATGCTTGCCTCCCCAGCCCAACCCCTCTCTGACAGCTTGTGCCCTCTTGGGCTTTGCAGAGATGTCAAATCTCACATTTCTGCCATGGCTTTTATTCTTCCTCATGCCACACTTACCACTCACATTGTGTGCATCCCAACCACTCCTTGCAAACAAAAAGTTGGTTCAACTCTGTGATATAGAGCAAACCAGAAATCATCTCCCATGCCTTCCACCAGCTTGCAGTGAACAACTACAAGTCCTCCTTAGAGGGCTTTCCCAGGCCCCCACATCTGGGAGCAGTTTTGCATTCTCTGCACTTATTTGTCCATTTCTTTCACACCACAGAGGAACACTGGGAAATGATGCTGAACTGGACCAGGATGCTGCAGTCCTGCCCAGGAGAAGAACTGAGTGCTGGCCATTAGGTTTGCAAAGACCAGATTAAACTGCATTAGATCTCAATGCTCTGAAAATCCCTCTGCATTCCTAAGGGTGTGCATGCGCATCCCTGTGCTGCAGCATAATATCTGAGACAGTCACCCCACTCATAAAGGAGAGGACAGGATGGATCTTGCAGCACTAGCTCAGCCTCTAGTGCTGCAGTTCACTTCCCCAGGCTCCATCCAAACTGTTCCAGCACCAGCCCCAGGGTTTATGTACAGCACGGCCTTCCTGCCTGCTGGGAGCAGGATGTTGGTTCTCCTTGCAGTATAGCAAGTGGTTTGGCGATGGGAAAAAGCTGTTGCAGCCCTCATTGGCACTAGGGATCAGCAGACTGTGTAGAGCCCCACTCCATCCCCAGCTGCTAACACAAGGTAAGGAGCTCTGCATCAAGCCACAGGAGTGCAAAGCCTGCTTGAGCCCTGCACCATCCTGTGATGTACACCAGGTGGAACAGCATTACCAGTTTGGTGCAAGCAGCTCGATCCCAGCATGTTGCTCTGGGTGTGTCTCTGCAAGGAAGCACCAGTGAGACTGGGGTCCCCCCAGACAAACCCCCACCACAGCTGCAGGAAAGCCCTCTTCTCCCACAAGGACACCTCACGCCGTTTATTTTTCTGCTGGCAATGCTGGATGTTAGGAGCTGCCAGGCGAGGGGCTCTCCAAGCAAGGACTACAAAGAGGGCTGACACCTCTAATGAATTACAGTAATACCAGCTCGGGTGAACCCTGAAGTGCCTGTTTACACAGTCACTGACCTCCCTTCACCCACGCTCTGGTCCAAGTCCCCCCTCCCTGCCTTGATGGATCACAGCTGAATGCAGGCAGAGCCCAGTGTTTATCATCTCCCAGCTCGGGAAGGGAAGAAATAACAGTATTTCCTGGCACGTCGGCCACCACCAGCGATAAAATGCCCACCCAACACTCACTCTGGGAAACACCCTCTGTGAGGAATTCTTTTGCAAACCCACTGCTTGAGAGGAGGGCCCCATGCATGCTGCTTTTGCAGATGGACTTTCCTCATGGATGCTTTCTGCACCAAACCTTGTCCATAATGTCAGTTCCCAGCCAAGGGATCGTGCCTGGCCTGATGACTTCATGCTTCTGCCTGGGCTCGAACACAGCAGACCCCAGTCCATTATCTATCTTTACGCTTGCCCTGGTGGAGAACCACGAGAGCATCCATCCCGAGATCAGCCAGTTCCTAGGAAAACAGCAAGCTGAGATGTGGGGCTGAGACAACACATCCCAACTTCATCTTGTCCCAGCTCCAGCCATGCAAGCGAGAGATCTGCAGTTAGACAAGGTGGGGAAGCAGTTTGGTGGTTGCAAATGGCCAACAGAAAGGAAGGACAGGGGGATGCTTTGTCTCCCAGCTGCTCTCACGCCAGCCCTTACAGATCATTACAGCCATAGCATGAAGGGAAAGACTTTCATGTAGCCAAGCTTTCCTTCTTCGTTTACTCCGAGGGTAAAAACTTCAGTGCTGGCCCCCAGGGAAGGTGCTTCTCCATTTCTCTTCTCACCCCCCGACCTCCTCATTTTGTTGCAGAGTTATTTTTGGAAGTAAAAAGCTTTCTACTTTGCCCTTCTCTTGGCCCTCATCTTCCTGCCAGCCAAAGTGGCATTTTAAGCCTCCTGCCCACCCGACCAGAAAAATGGTGGCTGTGGCAGGGCAGAGTCAAACCTTTCCACCCACCGAGGAAGCCGGAGCCTTTTCGACCCATTAACCCACCAGCAGCTCAGCCACCCAGAGAGGGGCTCTCAGGGTTTGCTGTGGGTTGTATCTGACCTCACATGGATCCATGGGGAGGAGAGGAGAGTTGTGACCCCCAGGATGGGGATTCACCCTCATCTCCTCCCCTACAGTGCTCCAAAACCCATTTAACTAAAGTACTGTGGTATCTTACAGCTCCACCATACAGAAAATCCTAGCTGCACCTCAAGTCCTGTTTGCACTCAGAGCTAGATGAATTCAGGAGGTCTTATTCCAAAAAAGCTGTTGGGACTCAGAGACTTTGGGCCACTCTCAAAAAATGCACATTGCTAAGTTCACATTGGCCAAAGTTTTGAAACACCATCAGCAGGGAAGCAGCAGCACAAGATTTGCAGACTTGAGACTGAGCTGAATGAAAGGATGTCAGAGCTAGGGATCACCAGAAAGATGTGATGTCCCAGCACTCCTCGCCTGCTATGAGACCTGCTCTGCAGCTGGATGCACTGCCACACAGGGGTGTGCTGAGTGTTGCCATGGGCTGCTCCACAGCTGGGAGGAGGCAGGTCTCTTACATTTGCAGGGCTGGAATGGTGGCAGGAGAGTGTCTCCAATGACTATAATTTATGAAAACCAGCAAGAAGAGCTCAAGACAAATGCTGAGCTCACTCAGCATCCTCCTCCTTACACCAGCAAGCATTCGGCACCCAGGCAGGTGGGTAGGGAATGCATGCATGGAGTTAGTTCTGCCTCAGCTGCTGGTGGTGGGCAGCAGTCTGGGGACATCCGGAGTTCTCTCCAAAGCAGTGTTTTACATTGTCTGCTAGAGAGCCACCTTCTTCCTCAAGGTTTCCAGCCTGTTTTGAATCCAGCTTCCATGGCACCCTGCACCCTGCAGCCGTGAGCTTGGGTTTAACTACAGGTCCTTGTGGTTTCACTTGAGTTGGACAAAGCCTTACTGAAGAGCATCACTGACATAGGCACACCCTGCAAATCGTGGGTCTGGGAAAACCTCAGATACTGTGGTTTCTCCCTGCTCCAAGCAGCTCCTTCAGCTCTTCCCATTACCTCATCCTTACACCGTGCACAACATGTTTGAACGCCAGCCAGCAGGGAAACCTGGCAGCGATGCCCCGGCACGCTTGTCTGCGTCTCCAGGTGCTCTCCTCCGCAGGCTCTGGTCGGAGCCGAAAAGGCCGAGCAGCCTCTGCTATTGCAGCAGCATCGCTGCACAGCCCTGCCGAGGAGCCGCCACCACCAGATGTCACCCGCACCCTTCGCCCGAAGCCCCCCAGGGGGCCCCATAGGGCTGAGCGTGAAATGGGCTGAGGGCAACGTGTCCTGGGCCCCCAGCCTCTCTGGGGCACCTCAGCACCTCATCCTCCCGGAGCATCAAAGGACACCAGACCGCATCTCCAGCTGGGCATCCGTTCGTCTCCATGGAAACCCTCTGCCTGCAGCATCCCCGATGAGCAGTGCCAGGCCAGGCTTGGTGCAGGTGCTCTCTGTCTCAGCCCTGTGTTCCCCCTCATGGAGTCAGCGGATTGTTCTTAAAGTCTTCGTACATCCAGAGTCCTGCAGCCCTGACCGCAAAGGGCTGAAAGAAGCCAGTCTGAAAGCTGGAAGGATAAGCTCTCAGGCTCAGGGGCACAATAGCAGGTTTGTGCAGGGAGATGTTCAGCTGAAATAGCACAAAGTCTGAGTAGTATCACCCCGACTTTGGACAATATATCCTATTTTTGTAAGTAAATTGGAAAGTTCTGTAAGCTATGGATCCGTTGAGATATTCTGCTCTAACAGATGTTCTGAGGTTCTTGTTCAGATTAAGTGAAATAAAAGAAATAAAGTTTTAAAAGAAAAGATTTATCCAAGCCAGATAAATGTCAGGACTGGCTGGGAATACAGAGAGGCACGCAGTTTTGACTCATCGAGAAACTGATTTTTCTAAATCAATGTACAAGAGGGTCTGGAATGCCCACAGTATGCCTCTGTTGCCATGTCTGTATTTATTCCACCTACAAACATTGGTGAAAACTGTAAGCAGCATGAGCCCCAGCATTAGCACAAGCAAGCCTTAGGCATCATCTACAGTGGGCCATTTGCCACCCCATCCCTGTCAGGGAGCAGACAACTATCCAGAAGGTCAAACCTGGGCTGTCAACCTCTGTAACCATCCCATGAAATCCTGGAGAAGGACGACCTTCCCAGAAGGGCATCCCATAATCCGTAAGAGACAAGGCCCAGCACTAAAACCGTGCAGACCGGCAGCATTTTGTCCACTGCAGCAACAACCAACACTCTAGAAAAAAACAGCCCGGGTCTTTTTGTCCTTGACCTCCTCTGCAGCAGTACATTAGGCTCTCTGTGCAGGCGCTCTGCTGGAAGTGGGATGCTGCTGAGTTTATTACAGAAGCAGAGGGGTCGGATCAGAAGGTCCCCAGGGCTCGGTCCCCTGCCGCTGTTTAGCTCAGGTTGCGTTGTTTAATGGACTGGTTTACAAAAAGCAAGTCTGTTGTGAGCCCCCACAGTGTCTTATAAAAGTCAGCACCAACGCTAATCCCCCAGCCTGGCTCCACAAACGGGTTATTGCTCATAAAAGCCCTGCTCCATAGGGCGAGCCAGCGCTGCCCCCAGGTACGGGCAATAAAACCCCCGCCCTCCGTTCTCAAAGAATATTTGATATTTGCTGCTTTGGGTGTCCAGAAAGGAAGAAAATTACTGGCCCGTTACCCATTGCCCCTTGGCCCATTTTTCCATGTTTAAAACAATTGGCAGTGGGGTCAGCTTTAAACATTTGTTTTGCCTCAGATTATTTGCAACACCCCATAAACTTGGTGGCTTTTCACTCCCCCACTATGGGGATTTCTCCTATGTGTTTTTTCCATGCATCTCCAACATATGGGGCAATAAAAGCCAAGCTCATAGCTACTATCACAAAATATTCTGAGGGTAGGAAGGGGACCATGGAGAGAGGTGCAGGAGTTGGGTGGAAGTGACCTGACAGAGACCTGAAGGAAACTCCTATTTTATAGAGCAGGAAATCGCAGGCTCAGCTTGGGCTGTGCCATCTGCCTGAACTCTTCATCACTCCTCAGGGCTGGGTAGGCACCAGGAGGCATTCAGCAAAGGCAGAGCCAGAAAGGGTAGGGTTATCGGCTGAGAAAAGCACCCAAGGGCCACTCAAAGAATAAAAAGAATTCATCTGATTTGTTTGTTCCCTCTCTCCCCACAATTGCCAAAAAAGTTATAAGCAAGTGGCCACGATGCCCCATTCCCCAGGAGCATGCCCTGTGCCATCTGCCTGCAGACAGCTGTCCCTGTGCCCAAGCAACCCAGTCACCCCAAGACTCCGACAGGACTTACATTAAAGACAGGGAGAGAGGGCTGTGCAAAGCAGAGTGAGGTGGAACCAAGTGATGGAGAGTGGCAGAGGTAGGTTCACATCTTTCTGGCCTTCCTTTTGACACATTTTGGTTCACGAAATGGAAGAAAAACCAACACAGCTAGCTCACTGTACTTCTCTAGAACACAAATCACTCCAACAGTGCAGTTCCAGTGTTTCCCAGCTTCTGCGCAGTCCTAACTTGTTCTTTCAGTAATGTCATCTCAGTGAAGGTCTTTGGAGTGACTCTTACAGTGGTTCCCCAAGCAGCTCTGCAAGGGCTCTTAGGCAGAGAGCTCACTCCATCCACCCCAGTTCAGATGCATGCTCACAGGGAGCCTCTGCCCTGTCTCTCCCTTCCCCTCTGGCCCAGATTTTCAGCACAGAGCCTGGAGTAGCCCCAAACAGCTGGGGAGGTCCCTGCAGGCTCCATGCAAAAAGCACAGCTCTGCAGAGGTTCTGCGCCAACCACTGGCACAACCAATGAGTTCAGGAGCTGCAGACAGAAGTTTTCAGGCAAGATTTTTTGTACAATGAGAAGACAGTGTTTCTCTGCTTGCTTTCCTCCTTGCACTGGGAAGACACTGGGAAGAGGGTGGCAAAACGCCACCATTCTCCCAGGAAAACCCACACCTACCTGGAGCTTCCTTCTTTGGTAATGCTCCACACACATGCCCTGCAGGCAAGCAGCCCAAACCCAAGGTCCAAACAGACCTCGGAGCATAGCTGCATGTTTGGGAAGGCACAATGGACACGTCTGGACAGTAAGGAGAACACAGCTCCCTGTGCTCCACTCGCTGTGATGGCTGGAGCCGGGCGAGCAGAAGGCTGGAGTTTGTAACACGGTGTCCAGCTGTCATCACTGGCATTTGTCAAATGAAGTGACCACTCTCGGGACAGGTACTATTTCAAAAGTGGACATCACTTTTAAAAAGTGCTAATGTACAAGGCTGTCAGGTCCTGGCCTCAGGAGCAAGATTGCTCCTCTGATGTCTGGGGCAAGATAAGGCTGTGGCGCACTCGCACTGCAGGAGGGAACAGCCTGGGCTGTTCCTGCACATCACTCACAGCACACACCCGGTCCTGCAGCCATGCTGCACCCACAGCCTCCTGCCCAAAGCTGGAGCACAGAGCCATTCAAGTCATCCTCCCATTGCAATTCATGTACACCCCATCCCCCAACAAGCCACCTACAGTGTGGAGCTTATTTCTAGAGGGCACTCACTGCTGCTCCTAACCTCAAGAGCTCTACCCACCAAGCTCTCCTTCACCTGTGGCATTCCAGAGCTTTCCCCCAAGCCCACCCTGTTCCTGAGGCTGGCAGAGGGGCCAGTGCTCTACCAGGTGCCACCAGGTGCAGCAGGTGCGGGAGCAGAGCATTGCCCACAGCAGCTCTACATCAGCCCCCAGCTCACCTCCTTGAACACTAGAGGAGTTCTTTCACCCACTACTTCTACTGCAGGACCACCTGAAAACTGTTTATTCCAATTATTTTCTCCTTGTCGGTCTTGTTTTAAGGTAAAGGAGAAAAATAAAGATCCAAAAACCTGATCAGATCCAATTCTCCTTCTTGCTTTCTCTTCTGGAGACAGCGAAGCCCTCTCCTGAGCTTTGGACATTACCCACCTGGTTCTGCTCCAGGATTGTCCCGACTGGAACAGGAGCACTCTTCTTTAAGAGCTTTGAAACAGCTTCTGACAGAGTGACTCAGGGTAATCCTCTTGAGGACAGAGAAGGATTGACTGCTGCACCTTGGTCCCACAAATCACAGACTCGTAGAATGGCTTAGGTGGGAGGGGACCTAACAGATCACTGAGCTCCAACTCCCTTCCACAGGCAGGGCTCGACCACCATATCAGGCTGCCCAGAGCTTCATCCATGAAGGAGGGCCCTCCCTCTGCACACTGAACACCAGCAGCACTCAGGGCAGAAGCCTTTTCTCCCCAGAACAAGTCAAATAAGAGAACCGTGCTTTCCCACCCCATTCCCCAAACAAAATCAAATCTCCACGTACCTCACAGAAAACACACTCAGCAGTGCTTCTTGGAGTTAATTGGCATCCTGTTTTAACCACCAATTATTAGGTCGCTGAATAACATTAGCATAAGTAACACCGTTGGTTCGTATCAGCAAAACTGGTCAAGCTTTCTTCAAGCAAACAATCTGTAAAGTATCATGTTGCTCTTGAATAAGCTTTGCAATTATGGACCAATACCAACAGTTTGTTATGCTGACACCATTTGGATGATTTTTTCTATTTGTGGAAAACTGCAGCTTTTCCCCAAACTTTTTCCCAATCTGTACTAGCACACGATCAAGTATTGGCAAACCTGCCCACAGTGTGTATGTCATATGCAATAGATGTAACATCATAGAATCACTGAATGGCTTGGGTTGGAGCTAGAAGGTCATCAGTGTTTCCTCTGAACCAAGCCATTCTTTGGTTTTATGATGCTGTATCTATTGCATATGGTGTACACCTTACAGTTATTTTGCATAGACCAATGAAGAACAAAGAACCAAAGTAACACTACAGAAACACAGTGGGGACCTTTGTTACCATACAGTTGTTGATTGATGTCTTAAAACGATCATTTTAGGGAAAAATTCAGGGGTAAAAATATTCCTTCTTAAAACAGAACTTTTCATTAATGTTGAAATCTCCTATTTGTGGATGAAGAAATGTATCTATTCATTTCTAAAAGTAGTACAGGTGTTTATTCCTTATCCATAGAATCATAGAATCATGAAGGCTGGAAAAAAACCTCTCAGACTCCCAAGCCCAACCCCATCCTACCTCTGCCATGCCTACTGACCGTGACCCCATGTGCCGAAAGTTCACTGCTCTTGAACAGCTCCAGTGACAGTGACTCCACAACTCCCTGCGCATCCTGTGCCAGTCCCCGACTGCTCTTTTGGAGAACCTTTTTCTAATATCCAACCTGAACCTCCCCTGGCATGACTTGAGGCCATTCCCTCTCATCCCAGCACATCATGAGCAGGGAAGTTTTTCTCGTGGCACAGGCCACATCTTGCTTGAGGAGCTGCTGGCTGGAGGGAGCTTTGGTCCATCACAAAGGCTGCAGTAACCCTTTCCTAGTCATTCCCAGTGACTGGCAGTGTTCCTCTGCTAGTGCCCACTTCCAGAACTCTAGCTTTTTTTTTCCTTTTTGGCTACACTGCAGGGAAATATCAGAGGCACCCATGTGGCCTCCCCTGGCTCCAAAGGGAGGCACTGGCTGTGGAAGAAACACCCAATTATTTAGCAGCTGTCAGACTTAAGCCCGGTAACCCCAGGCCAGGAAAGCCGCACTCCATGCATCCATCCCCTGGCAGAGGGCAGCCCAGCACAGCTGTGATGCGTGCTGTGGGACAGAGGGTTGTGGGGAACACGGGGCACTGGGGCGTGTGCCCGACATGGCGCAGGGCTGAGGCAGTGCCCATCCATCAGCGCCCATCAGGTGCCCCAAGCCCGGCTGGCTGCAAGATAAATCACACCTCGAGGGATGGGGGGAGGCAGGGGGTGCAAAGGCAGCGCGAGGGAGAGGAAAAACCAGATCAAAGGCAGAAATTCATCAGAGATAACGGAATTATTTATTTTTCCTGCTGCTAGCGGGGATTTTTTTTCCCCCTTTGAGGCCCCCCAGGCCTTCTGGGCTCCTACGTCTCCAGGCAGTCTGTTCCTCTGCAGCGTCCCTGCACCCCGCCCGCCACAAAGCACCATGCTCACTCCATCACGCCGCCCCGCTCCGCGCAGCGAGACCTTTTGATCTCCATCTCTGCAGTGTTTATGTGTGACAGTGCAAGAAATGTATTTACAGTACCCAGGGCTCTGTTAGACACTGCCTGCCTGCATTTGAACATTAATATTGGGAGCAGGGGAGGGGGGGAGCCGCTCTCCTTTAATTCACCCATCATTTATTAAAATGTTTATTTGGAAATCTGCAGGCCCATTTATCTGGTTATTACTCAGAGCAGGATCAAATAATAACTCAGGTTCTGTGTGTCACACAAGACAAACCAAATCCACTCTCAATGGGGTCCCCGCGTGCCCTGTACCCACCCGCTGGGCGCAAGGCTGGGTGGGCTCTGGGACACGCAGTTCCATTTCTCATTTCCATCCATGGGCACAGGGCTAGAGGGCCAGCTGCTGCTGGCTGTGGCCCCAGAGCCCCTAGTGCCCATTGGCAGGGGGCTCACCTTGGGCTGCACCCAGCTCTGGCTCACACTTGGGTTTTGAGCCACTCTGTCCATGCAGGAACAGTGGTTTGCTGGTGAGTTCAGAGTCACTCCAAAACTCCCATTCCCAGCTCCTGTGGGTGAAACAGTGCAGCACTGGGATATTCTGCAAGGAATCCATCTTTCTGGGGCTGAAAGTAAAGTAGTGGTTACCGAGCCTTGGTGGGCACCGGCCCATTTCCCACCATTTCCCACCATTTCCCACCGGCTTTCCCTTCCCCACCTTGCACTTTCCACTTTCTTTTGGGTTGCCCAACAGTGCCATGTGATGGATGATGAGGTTTGTCAAGGTGCTAATTTCAAGAACTCAGCAGCATTAGGGTTGCCTGTAGGACTGTGTGCAGATGCTGCTTAGTGCCTGTGGAGCTTTCTTCCCAGCAGCCAGCTGCTGACTAGGAAAACATCGTGACTACTTTCGGGCAACACCTGGCAGCAAGCAAGGTGCCTTCTGAGCAAAGAGGCTTCGGTGATGACATGGTGCCATGAAGGGGCCTGTTTCACATGGCCATAGTGTGCTGCAGACCCGGCAGAGCCCATCTGGCAGCACACAGGTGCAGGATGAAGCCAGAGGTGCAATGACACATTGAGCTTCGGGGACCTTAGGTGCCTGATGGAAGGAATAATTACAGAGAGTGACTGATAGAAGGGAAATCGAGGGGGCTGGGCTCTGTGCACTGCGCACCTCACACTGCTGCCTCATCGCCCCCTGAACCACAGTCTTTCTCCTGACTACAGCCATGAAATCCCAGCTCTCGAGTACATGACATAATAAAGTTCTTCCCATTAGCAGCTGTTTGCAAATCTCATTTTAAAAATGTCTTGTGTTGCAAAGGTGTTGAGCAGGCATGACATCAAAGCCAGCTTGTTCAGAATCACCAAATAAGTGCGTTGGGATGGGGAGTGATGGAACAAAGCACTGGGCCTGGAGCTAGAGCCATGTCTGTGCACTTGACCAGTGCTGCCCAATACATGAGCTCAGTGCGTGACCATAGAATCATAGAATCAGCAAGGTTGGAAAAGACCTCTATGGTCATCCAGTCCAACCGTCCACTTATCACCAGCATTTCCCACTAGACCATGTCCTCAGTACAGTACCTAAACGATGCCTCTGACTTGGCGGGTCCCAGTGCAGAGCTGGTGCTGGTGGGAAGTAGAGCACCCTCTGGTGCAGACACCTGGGCTCCCCTCTGGGACCCACAAGAAACACCACCTGTCTCTACCTCCAAACCAACAAGATAAAGCCTAAATAGAGCTGTTACAGCATCATCCCAGAGAATGTTGATTTAAAATTCTTGCCTCCAAACAGGAGCAGCCCCTCAGAAACAGCAGCACTACTTTGGTGCCCTCTTTAACAGGCTGAGCCTGGCATCCTGCACTGGGATCCCTGCTTCTATCCAGGCCATGTGGGGGTTGCCAGCCCAGCCCAGCCTGGGTCTGCAGAAAAGTGTGCTTGCTATTCAGCAAAAATGAGATTTCTGTTTTTCAAATCAACAGATTTTTCATTCTGAAGGTGGGCTTGCTTTAGCTACTTGTGCAGACGTGTGCCGAGAGAGAAAGAAGGGTTGGTTTTAAGCGTCTGCTACATGCACATATAGGCGCTGTATGTAAGAGCAATGTTTTGACTGCATTACAAATGGTTCAAACGCCCTCCCCTTTACTGCCTCATGCTCCATAAAAGAGTTTGCATCTTGGCCTCCCAACTTTGTTGCAATCATTTTAACTCTTCCAACTGACACTTTCCGGGGAGCACCCATTCATTTTGCCACCCTCACTCCTGAAATCCTGCAGTGATTTCAATCCTTCCTGCGATCAGCTCCCTGATAAGCACCCACATGGACCTCACTGAATAAAATCCAATTAACAGCTTGAAGAGGCTCTCCTTCATTATTTTCTTTCACCTTTACTTTCAGTCCTAACTCTACAGGATCGGGTGAGTCACGGCTTTGCAATCTGCACTGGATGCCAGCTGAAAACAGAGGCTTCACACGATCACGTTGACAGATGATGCGGAGGCGGCCCTGCTAGGCACAGAGCCATCCATATTCTGAGTTAAAAGAAATATTACATTTTTAAGGGTAAAGAAACATATTTAAGAGATAAAGGAAAAGAAAAGTTTGCTGGTCATCAATTATAATAATAAAACGGATGGGGGGTGTGGAGGAGAAATCCACTTTGAAGATGTGCTAAAGCCCCTCATCTTCAAAGAGTCGGAGGAGAGGGCTGCCCTCACACCCCTCCAACAGGCGGCAGCCACGGTGCCATGGAAAACTGTCCCAGGATAAACTTTACCTGAGCCCAGCCAAGCCCTGCAGGCACCAGGAGAGCAGGAAAATGGGCAGGAGGGAGTGGAGGGGATGGATTGCAGGCTGGAGGTTAAGCCTTGAGGCCATTTTGCAGTCTGGAGATGACAGCCAAGGGGAGGAGCAGGGTAACTGGAGCAGTATGGGCTCCAGCTCTGTGCATGGAGCACAGCGTGATACAAAGCCCACAGCCCTGTCCTATGGCAGTATCGTGGCTGTATCCCTACAGCTTATGCTTACTGCTCAGCAGGTCTGAGCTCCTGTGTCTGCACCGGGTTACCTGCAGAAGATGCAGCACATGGAAAGCCATACACACATCTCCTGTCTTTGTTAGTTTTGGAATTTGAATTCAGTTAGAAATACATTAAAGTTTATGCTTCAAGATTCGCTCTAAGCAAAGCATTCAGCCCCACTATGAAAGTTGCACCTATGAACGGGAATGTGTTGCATCTACGGGCTGCATTCCTTAGTCCACGTGTAATCATAGAAGTATAGAATGGCTTAGGTTGGAGGGGACCTTAAGATCACCTTGTTCCAGCCCCCCTACCATGGGCAAGGCTGCCAGCCATCAGATCATGCCCAGGGCACCATTCACACTGGCCTTGAATATTTCCAGGGATGGGGCATTCACATCTTCTCTGGACAACCTTGTGGAAAAGACTTCTGTGCATCCCTTAACATGCCTTTCCACAAAGGCTCATTTTGAGAATGCAAAGCTCAAAGGTCCCACAAAAAAAAACCCAGGATGAACAATGACAAACCCGGGAATGCTGGGTTCTGCATATGGGCAGACGTGTCACAGCCCTTTGGAAGAAACCAAGCAGCGATGAAAGCAAAACGTTACTGCAGCACACCTCCACCTGCAGTTTCAATTTACTGGCTATCAAAGCTAAATCAAGAAGAAAATAGGTGGATATCAATTGGTGATATGTTGGGATACAGATGTTGGAGTCATTATAAGCATTGGAGTCCAAGCTGAGCCTAGAGGGTCTGGAGTTACAAGTTGAGCAGGTTATTGTGTGAGCCTAAGAGTTGGTATTTTTCCTATTTTCTTTGCAAACAAACCCCCATAGCTGCTTTCTTGGACTTACTCCTTGCTCCTAGAGCTCCTCTGCTGAGACAGCCATTCTGCTGCACTGTCACAGACACACGGTCCCTTCAGGACCAGCTGTCCCTGAAGGACTGGGCCATTTTGGCTGGAGAAGACCTTTCCACAAACCTGGCTGTTGAGTGACCTCAGCCTGCAGGTGGCAAGAGCCCAAGGTGCTCCACCCTGGCGCGAGCACACACTATCTTCTTTCCCTTTTTTGGTTTCATGTCATCCAGTGGCATAGTTGGACAAAAACAGTACAGAAATGAAAGATGGTTCCTGTTTATTTTCACCAAGCAGAAGGAAAATATAATTGAAATAATTCTCAGCGCAGCCCTGTGCTCACATGTGGATTGCGATGTGCAGTGAGGAGGACATAACTACAAACACAGTTTCTATAATGCAGATCACAAACTCAGCGGTGCTCCATGCAGAGTGCTCAGAAGACACCTCATATCTCCTTCTACCCCTATAACAAAGCCCTTTAGTGCCTCCCTGGCTGCTCTCAGCAGTGCTCCATGCACTGCACTGCATCTGGACTGTGCTCCACTGACCCCTCATCACACTTTTCCATGGAACCTTTTCCTCAATGAGAGGAAAACGAGCCAGATGCACTGTGAGCCAACCAGACCCATGTTGTGTACTGTAGAAAGCCACGTTCAGTCTGTATCTTGCACACCTGCACATCCGGATCACAGAGCCTGCTTTACACATCAGAACCTAACTGAGGACATCGGAACATGTTGCCCAAGGAAGTAGTGGGTTCCCCATCCCTGGATGTGCTTGGGGCCAGGCTGGGCAGCGCCCTGGGCAGCCTGATCTTCTGGGGCACAACCAGCACACAGCAGGGGTGGAATTGGATGGTCTTGAAGGTTCTTTCCAGCTGCACATTTTGTGATTCTATGAGATTAGAGCTAAGCTGCAAGGAAATCCAATGAAGACAGATGGTTGCTGGTTTGCCACAAGACATGATGGAATCTCAGAGCATCCATGAGAGGTGCAAATGACAGATGCTGAGCATGGAGCTGACTAGACTTTCACAAGTTTGGTTAGTTCACTTTACTTCTCACTCATAGAAGATGGAAGCTAACTCTGAGAAGCTGAGGAGTGCAGGTGCCCAGGCTTCCAGGAGAAGATCTCATCCCACCTTGGATCCCAAGGCACCTTTTCTCAACCCTCATGCTCACTGGGCTCGTGCTGAGCCAGCCTCTCACCCTCTCAGCCCCTCAGAGGCTTTTAAAGGTTGTTTCCAATCTTGGAGACCACTCGTGTGGAGAGTTTATCACGATGTTCAACACCAAGATTTTTCTTCAGCTTACAAGCCAAAACTAACATAAACAGTGAGCTCCACATTCATTATTCTAATTCTGCCATAAAACATGCCAAAGCCAGTTCTGACTGAGGTTGTAACTGATTTACTGCCCTTTCAGCAGGCAGTGTCTAATGAGTTGGGTAAGCTCGCAGGGCAGATTTATGCCAGAGGAGCAGCTGGAGGGGAGCTCACCGTCAGCACAGGCTCTCCAGCCGGCCTCACCGTGCCCAGAGCAGTGCAAACGCTACTGACCTCATGGAAAGGGACATTTCCAAGGTTTCCTATTGACCACCATGCTGAAGAGGCCACCTTACAAAACTTCCCTCATAGCACAGCAAAGAGTTGTGGAAGAAGAATTTTGAGATTTTTAGAACATCCCCTTGCTAAGGCTGAAGAGCACGCTCCAAGGTGGCGGTGAGCAAAATGCAGCTCACTGCCAGTTCAAGCAAGACCCCACGAGTGGGGCATGAAGCTCTGGCATCCAGTGCTGGGAAGGGCACAGCAGCAGCCCCTGTGTGGTGGTTGTGGCACCAGCTCAGGGATTGTGCATTGGTAGGCAGGTCCAACTCATGATGCCTGACTCCTGAACACAGCTGCCCTAAGCCATTGCTTCTCCTGGATGCATGCTTCCTCCTCCTCTGATGGAGGAAGCTCTTCCCAGATTCAGCACAAACCACGCAGTTATGAGCAGTCTCATCTGACCAAAACAACTCCACCACACGTTTTATCCAAAATTCCCAGGTACTCCAAAATCCCCTTGCAAGCCCTGCAGGCAGGAGGGCAATGCCATGTGCAGCACATATCCCAGCCTGGTTTCCCTCCAGCTCTCCCCTCCAGAGCCCCTCTGAGGAATGGTGCTGATGTTGGGTGCTCCTATCGAGGTTAATCCCCCTCACATGTAAGATGTGTGCCATTTTCTTTATTTTTCTATATCAGTTTGAAAAACTGTTTTCTAGGGAGGCTGACTTCAGAAGGAGGAGGAGTTCAGCTCAAACCTTAACCCTTTGGTATCCCCACAGCTCTTATTTTGGAGGAATCCTTGAGGAATTCCTTTTTATTTTTTTTTTTCCCTGAGGTGCTTCTAATTCTAACCGCAGCCCAGCTCACACGTCAAGACTCCTGAGCAGCCTTTGTAAAGCTACATATCATGCATGTAATCCACACAGCTGCTTTGCACAGACACTGATCAGCCATTGTGCTTGCTGGGCTGCAAAAGGCAAGGATGGAACAAGTCCCAAATCTCTACCCGTTGCAAATATCATTTCCACCTGAAAAGCAGAGGAGAAATGAACAGGCATTCTCTTCACCAGGGAGCTTCCAGGTCAGCACCAGCATGCACTGCAGACACCCAGATGGCTCCAGGCACTGACACACCTCCCTCTCCTTCCAGGGGCTGAGTACTTTGTCGGCATGGATGCTTCCATCTTCCCATCCAGCTCTTCCTTCTTCCTGTAGAACAGTCTGATTTACTGCTGGCTATGCAAATGAAGAAGCAGGAATTTGGGTCCTTCTGGGCCTTCAGGGCTGCAGAAACAGGATGGAAATCCTGGCGGAAGAGCCCTGTCTGGTCCCAGCACCTCCTCCTCAATGGAGGACGCAGCTTTCTCCAGCTGCCCCCAAGTTGTTTGGCAGGGTATGCAGAGAGAAGAGAAACAAAGCCTTACCAAGACGCAGATTTTCTTCTGGCTTGGCTAAAACGAGGCGTAACACCAGTGTCAGGTTGGGAGTGAGGAACTCCTGTGGGTTTAGCTAGGGACCTGTGAGGGTTCTCTAGCATCTGAGCCAGCACGTCTCTCATACAAGTGGGAGGAACATCCTGCAGCCTCCTCCTGTCCCTACATGACATGCACTGTTGTTTTCCTGTGGCCACATAGAGAAGATCACCCCTCATCAGCATGCCACGCATCCCCAGCTGACACCAAGCTCTTTCCCCATCCTCAGACGCCTTCAGTCTGCTCAGATACCCATCCTTTCCTCCAGCAAAATCATTTGGGGAACATTTATTATGCTGTCCCACTCTCTGTGCCTCAGCATCACACCACACCAGCAGCACGCTCAGCACTGTGCCAGCAGCTCAGCTGCAGCAAGCAGCCCTCCCAGCAGCCCCATCCTACTCTATGCCCTGATATTTGTCCTCATGGCTGTAGGCAGAGGGAAAACAATATTGCAGCACGTTCAGTAATCAGGTGACGTCCACATACAACCACCTCCCCCACCTTCCTCTAGGCACAAGGGCTGCGATTTAAATTACATGGAGGGGTAGGATTTAGTGGGCTGCTGGGAGCGGACTTGGCGTGCAGATCCCCAGCTCTGGAAGGGTTCTGTCCTTTGTGTATTGTGTTATGAGACAAAGGCGGAAGAAAACACCTGGAGCAGTGAGGCCGGGGTGGGGGGGAGAGATGTTGCCATGACTGCTTACAAGATTCAGGCCAGATTTATAGAGGTATTTGCAGATCTGCCACCGGGAGCTGCCTGCTGTGGCTGTGAGTAGCCAGCTGATGCATGGAAACATGCAGGGCTCACCCAGCATGGCCCCAAACACCCATCCTCAGGGTTCTGCATTCTGGCATCAAGCAGTCAGTCCCTACACCGCTCTGCATTGGCTGTGCACTTGCAGCTCGGACCACCTCCCCTCGCGGGCACCGACAACACTGTGCTCAGGCACCTACAGGTATGGAGCAAGGTGTCCGCTGAGACAGAATTTCTCTGGTGGCTCCCACCAACCTCTCAATTTGCAAAACTCTTCCTCCACATCTTCACCAGCACTGCCCCTGCTGGCACCCTCCTGTAGTCAGGATACAAAAAGCTGGCCGGGATCTCAAAGCCAGCTTTGCTCTGCCCGTGGGACAGCACAGGTCTCTACTGCAGCCGGGAAGATGGGTGTAGCAGCCAAGGGAGGAAGATGAGAGTTGTGGATAACACTCTGTGGAAATCCCCCGTGAAAAGAGGGCTGGGGGCTGAGGACGCACTTTGCACTTTGCTGCAGATCTGAATTGTGAAAACAGAAATTTGGATGGCACCTTGAATTGGGCACAAAGGCAGCAGGGCAGGGTGCACCTCCGGCAGGGCCAGGGCAGCGCCGGCAGCAGGACAGGCACTGCGGGTCCTGCACCTGGAAGCTGGGGCAGGCGGGGAGCAGACTGACAGCGTGATTTAGGACCTGTCTGCAAAGCAAACAAAAGCAATTGAAAACTGCATCATCTAGGCAAACTTAGTAGGTTGTATTTTCACAAGTGAGGACTGATGGTAAGACCAGCTTAATCCCCCGGCGGACTTTCCACACCTCCGCACGCTGGCTGACAGGGCCAGCTGTTTTGTCTTGCAGCTGATTGCTGAAATAACATCGCTGGGCTCGTGCTGCAGGACAGGGTAGGCTGGGAGGGAGCAGCCAGCAAAGCAGGCAGCTGGTAGGAAAAGAAACGTGCTCGGCTGCCAAAGCTCTGCCCTGTTCTCCCCAAAACCTGGGCACCCCCTGGCCTTGGCAGGACTGCGCAGTGATGCCCCAAAGCGCACTGCCTGTGACAGCCCCTCCTGCACACAGACACTGAGCACTGGGGAAGCAAGGCTTAGCTGAGCAGCATGATGTACATGTGGACAAACCACCACCACCCAAGCCAACCTGAAGCTTTCCCATGATAATATTCCCATTTGCTTTTGGTTTGAACAAAACCACAGAGTTCTCTCGTCCTGATTTCCCAACAAATTCCAAAAAAAGTGAAAATAGTACCTTTCTCAAACTAGAGCACCCTCTTATTGCCTTCCCAAACCATCACTGAAATTAAGAACACATCCTTTTTCGATGTCAAACCTATATACAAAGCAAGAAACCCCACATTTAAGCAGCTCAACATCTGCATACACACCAGGCATGCAAGCAGCAAAGCTGCTATCACTGATACACACAAACTCATCAGCACGCAGTTTAACATCTGCCTGGTAGTCAAAGAACAAAAGGAAAGACCAGTGTGCTCCTACACCCCGCCCTTCCAAAGCCATAGGTTTCAACCTACAAGCTGCAGGACCGTTTACATGCATGTATGGGTATGGATACATAATTAAATGAAGATGGGAGGTGGTTAACCTGGGATGTTTGAACATTTGGGGCTGACAGTCTAACAAGTTCCTGCCGGGTAAGAAGCCGAAGTCTGGCATCTGGGAGCTCAGGTATTTCTCCAGAATCAAAAGCAGCTGAAGTATTTCGGAAGCTGGGCTTTAATGACCAGGCTGAATGCAGAGTTATCTCCACTGGCTGCAGCCAGAGGAATCATAAGAGAGCGTTGCCACTGCTGGTTCATTTCCCTTTGTTATTGTCACTTTTTACTGACGGTTAGGTTAGCTAGGAGCGTACGTTTCAACATGAATGTTTTTCACCTTTTTAAAACATGACATTAAAATGCAATCCACAAAAAATTCAGATGCTTTCTGCACAGAAAGTTTTTCATTTGGGAATGAAAATTGGGAACATTTACTTATGTTTTTAAAACAGCCCCCACAATTCCAAAGAAAAAAGATCTCAGCACGCAGGCACACAGTTGAACGAGAGAACATCAGCAGCCACAAAAATCCAGACCCGGTCTCTGTGCTGGTCTCCTTCAGCACCAGCTTCTTGTTCCCAACGCCTGGGCTCCTGAATGCATGCAGCTCTGCTCAATCTGTCACATAGCTCCCTTCTCTTCTGACAGGCTGACTGTGTGCTGAGCAGAGCTGTGCTGCAGAGTGCAGTGGTGCTGCTCCCCGGGCTGCCAGTAGTCCTGGCCCCGTACAGGGATGGGTGAGGCATGGGTACGTCCTTATCAATGCCACTAAATGTGCCTCATTCGAAAGCATAAAACTGCATTTATTTTCATCTTCTTATTTAAAAAATAAAACAAAGCACAGACATTTTCTTCTGTGGTGGATATAGGGGGTTAGGGATTTTTGTCTGCTCCCATTTTCCTGGTGCCTTGATGCCACCACCATTATTTCCTGCAATTGAGTCCTGTTACCACGACAGGGACAGTGTTAACTGTGTTCCTGAGCCCCCAGCAGCACTGCCTCCACCCACCACTCAGCATCCCCCCTCAAACGCAGCTTCACGCTGGCAACAGCAGCATGTGGAGCTCAACCCTGCAAGAGCATCATTGCATGAGATGGGGGAGGTTTGGGCTGAATTTATCCAGTGCCAGCTCAGTACCAGTGGCAGCAAGATCCTGGCTCATAAGACACCAGCCTTGCAGTTAAACTGTGTGAAAGGCATCCACGGTGGAACTGGAGCAAAGAAAATTATTCACCATTCACACAGCAGCTAGGAGATACTCTTGCACACACACACAAAAGACAACAAAATTCATTGCAGTCACTGCCAGCAGCCTGTTCAAACAGCTTTCACTCCACAAGGTCTGTGTTATGGGCTTTAGACTGCTATGGATGGCTCCTCACCATCCCTCACACCCCTGCAGCACCAGATATTTCGTGCCATGCCTGCAAATTGACTTTCTATTCACATCCCAGATGCCAGCCAAGCACACAGCTCACAGAGCCAACACTGCGGCGTCCTGCTCTGCTCAGTGCTGCTGCTCAGAGATTCCTGCCAGGACCCTTTGGGCTGTGGGCGCAGAGCATGGAAGATCTGAACACAGTACTTCAAATGAGGAGTTCACGCATGGCTAAAGCCCCTTTAAAATGGGATTAAAAGTTCACCTTTTTGCCCCATATTTTTTTTGACATTTTTAATCAAACCTATCCTGAGACAAACACAAGGACAGGTTTGGATCACTAGTTTTCCCTAATAGGACTGGTGTGTCTTGGGGACTATTTGGTGGGTATTTCTGATTTTGGAATGGATGCAATATATAGAATAGATGCAATGGATAGAATAGAGATGTTGGAAAGAATACGTGCAATAGTACAGTAGAGGAATCTGATAGCATAGATGCAGTAGGTGAATGTATAGGTACAATAGATGCATTAGATGGAATAAATGCAGCAGATATGATAGATGCATTGGATAGAGTAGTTGCAACTGATACAACAGATGCGTTGGATAGACTAGATGCAATAGATACAACAGATGCATTAGATGGAATAAATGCAATTCATATGATAGATGCATTGGACAGAACAGATGCATTAGGTGGAATAAATGCAATGGACACAATAGATGCAATAGATACAGTAGAGGCACTGGGTAGAATAGATAAAATAGGTATAATAGAAGCATTAGGTGGAATAATGCAATAGATAGAATAGATGCAATAGATGGAATTAGTGCACTGGGTAATTGCTATTGCTCCCGTGCAGGAGGGGAGCCAGGAAGGCTGCAGCAGCAGGAGGAGCCCTTTGATCCTGGGGCAGTGGGGCCGCAGGGTGCGGCAGCACGCAGCCGGGCTCGGCAGCCAGCCCTCCTCGCCTAATTCCCTTCTGAAGTGCTGGAGCCACTGTCACGTCTCATTAAAAGAGGCCAATACCCTTGTTTTAATTTCTAACTGGAGCAAACGGGATAATAATATTAATCCCAGCAGGGGTTGGCAAGAGAAGGCACCTCCTCGCTTCAAATGTTTGGACAAAAAATTTGCTCTCATTAGGGCAGAAGGCCAGAAGATGTCTTTGTAGGAAAGGCGCACGATGGGGCTTCGCTGTGTTTGAAGTGCTCCTCGTCCCCTGTAATTGGGGCCAGGCAGGGACTTGTTGGGGACCAGAGAGAGACAAAAATGGAAAGGGAATCTCCAGGTCTCCTAGCGACAGATTTCCTTCCTGTAAACTCATATTTTGCTGCAAAATAGGACAGCTGGCTCCATGCACTTCCACGAAGTCAGAAGCAATGCAATGAGCAACATGAGGCAGTGGGGGTAAAAGCAGGGCCAGATCCCTGCTGTCCTTCACACAGCACCCACAAAATGCAACTCGAATGTTCCTCCCAGCTCTACCATCCCTGGAAGGGAGCACCAAGAGGTAAGAGCTGCTGTGAAAGGAGCAAAGCAAGCAGGGATCAAAATGAAACATCAGGCAACAGAGAAAAGCAATCAGCACACACCTCTCCTCCACCAGGAAGCATACTGTCAGCCAAAGGGATGCAAGTTCAGCTCAGTCTTGGGGAAGGGGGGAAATTAAAAGAAAGTGTTCAATTAATTCCTCATTTATGGCCAAATTCTAGGTATATTGCTTCCCTTGCTTCCCAGATTGCCCACTGTCAGTATGTTTAGAAACAAGTTGGAATTAATGTTCCTCCTGTCGGAACAGATAAGGGGTTTCTGTGCAAGGTTGATTTCGTTTCTGTGCTATCATTAATGTCACATGAAACCCACAAAGCTGCTCAAAAGCCGTTGAGTCAGAAGTGAAGAATCTAAACGCAGCGCTGAGTTCATGTACACTACAACCCATTGCTGCTGTGACTGCATGGCTCAAACCTGCATCAAGTGCTTTGCAGATTAGAAAGGGACAGTTACAAAATAAATAAATAATAAATAAATAATAAGATAAAAGCAAAAGCAGGAAATATGGATTCCTGGACCACAATCCCTACGAAGCAAGCAGGGCGCTGGGCTCCTGTTAGCTCCTCCAAAGAGCAAAATGGGCGCTTTGGGAAGGCAGAACATCCCATTGTGCTGCCACACCCAGAACCGTGCCCTCAGAGAGCCCGTCTCACCAAACTAAACCCAGGGTGTTTGTCTGAGGTCGAAGGACCTCGTGCACCAAGGTCAGAGCCCAAAGGGCACTGCTGTGATTGATTGCACGGAGCGGCAGTTGAGAGGCGACCGCAGACGGGTTCGGAGCTGAAGGTTACATTCATGACCGGCTTCAGGCTGACACTGGCTCATAAATGTCTTTCAGCAAGGGTTTGGTTATCAAGGTTCTGTCCTTCCAAGTGAGGAAATACACCAGTGTGAGCCTATGTTTGTCCTCAATAGAAATTTCAAAGAAAAATCAGTCAGATTTTTAACGTTTAGCTTCAATCAGGTTTTAAATCTTCTGCATACAGAGATAGAAGCTATGAATTCCGGTTAGTTGCACTGAGTACTGCAGAGGTAGTACCAGGCACTGTAAAAATAAGAAAGAAACACATGCTCCAGCTTTCAGAAATCTTGTCAACACCCCATCTGCTGCAGATCCATTGAAGGTAACTTGATGGGACAAACCTCAGCTGTGATGGGACAAATGACAATTGTCAGGTTATTTTGAGCAAGCTTCTCCAGACATCAAGATCAAGTAGAGCCTCAGGAGACGGGATGCAACCTTTGCTCAACCCTGAGTCTTCTCCAGGCCGGTACTGTCCCCACTGCCATCTTCACAGAGCAGAATGGGAAAATCAAGCATCAGAGTACACCCAACACAACGCTGTAGAGAGCACCCAACACAACGTTGCTGGTGCAGCAATTTGCTGGGGTAATCAATGTCACTGCAAAATGGGACTGGTCATTGCAACACACTGGAATACCAAGCCAAGGTGCAATAGGAGCCAGCTGCATGGACTCTGGTTTATTTGGGTACAGCCCAGCAAAGCTGTTGCACTGGAAGAACACACATCAAAAGTGGTTGGTAAACATTACTGATGGAGGTCTGCCTTCCAAAACCACATTTGGATAAAAGTCAGAACATTCTGCACAAAGTCGTTGATTTCTACTAAATTTTCATAGCCAGAGTGTCAAAGCTTTCACTGTGATTTTTCAAGGGCAGTGCTGGAATTTTTCTTTTCATTTTTGACATTGTTTCATTGGAGCATTTTGTTTGAATGATTTTAAAATATTTGAAGTCATATTATTGCATGTTAAATGCAAAAAAACATTTTATGATCTTAAATTTAAAATATGTGTACAGATGCCCAAGCAAAATATTTTCTTATATTGAAATGTCAGATTTTTATATAAACTAATGCATTTCTTTTTTTTTTTTTTTTTTTTTTTTTTTTCTTTTTCTTCTTTTAAAAGTGTCGGGAAGCTTCCAAAGAGTTCCAAAAACCTTGTTTGCTTTTGTCCAATTTTTACTGCATGAAAAATGCTGACTTCTAATTGCTTTTCAGAATGTGCAAACTTCCTTTTCAATTGTTTTCAGCTAAAAACTGCAGTTCTCAATCAACTCTCAAGCTACTGGAACTTCTCAGAATATTTTTTCTCTCCTCCAAGGAAAAGAAGAAAGGAAAGACATTCATTTCCATCGCTGTTTTTGGGTAACCAATGACACAAAACACTGGGGCAGTTGATAGAAGAGATTTCGGTCTCTGATGACCCGAGAAAATGGAACCGGTGACAAACATTTATTTTTCTCACAAAAGCCAGAAGTGTGCAAGTGCAATGGACCTGTGTTCGCCTGGAGCACCAGGTACCCCTTGATACAAGGACTCGGGTTGGACAAACATTTCCAGTCCTATACTGCAGAGGGTGGCCAAAGTTGGATCTTCCCTAAACGCTGGATAATACCAAACATCAAAGACATTTTAGCTTTCTGGGATGGAAGTCAGCACAGCGTGGTCTTTGGTTAGCAAGGTTATCAGCTGGTGCTTTTTGTTGCTATCCATGAGAAATAAAAAAAAACAAAACACATCTTCTTCGTTCAGCTGGTTCCTCACATGTCTTCAAGGATGGAGATCCCACCATCTCCTTGGGTCCAGCAAAGAGTTATCCTCAGAATAAAAGCTGCTTTATGTGAAGCCAGTCATATCCTCCCACCTCAACTTGTGCCCACTGCTTCTCATTCTCCTAATCCTAACCCAGAAAACCTCTTCCTTTCCTAACATGATCATATCCACAGTTTTCCTTCATGATCAATAGGTGAATTTTTTGTTTGGTTTTGTGGGTTTTTTGTTGGTTGGTTCATTCATTTTTTTTTCAAATGTGCTCTCGAGTGTGAATGAGATCCTTGGTGCTGCAGACCACTGAGCACCTCACAGCACCATTCCCTGCATCTCTGCCTTGGGACAGAGGATGGTCCCACAGCAGCATTGTGCTTTTAACCAGCTTTGGGCGCCTCTCTTTTTTCCCAGATGATGATCAGCCACCAAGCAAAACAAGGGACATAACCTGACGGCACAGCCACCCTTGGTCTGCCAACATATTTATTAAGTCACCTCACGTGATGAGCCTCCTCAGGGCACACCGTGAGGTTTTTATTGGGAAGGGGCTGGTGTGCCTGCATTACTCACCCACTAGGAGAGCTACGATGCATTCCCTGATGGAGTTGCAAGTCAGCCTCTTTCTCCATTATTGGCTGTTAGCTTTACAACACAACCACGACAAGCTGCTTTGGAAAATGTTCCATTGACTTCATAACAGCAGCAGTTTGATCTGGGAGGAAGCACTGCAGAAGAGCAATTCCCACTCTCAGCTGGGGCCCTGACTCTGCTTCCTGCTCGCAGCTGGGCTGGATGCCTGGTGGGAGCTCCAGCCCTTGCCCAGCAAGCACCGGCATCACCACAATGCTTCTGCTTCTTGACATATCTCTGGTTCTGCAGGACAGACCACCTAGAATCTTTGGAAATGGACATCCTAACGCTACTATGAGCATGTACATATATATACATATACACAAATATAAGAAAGAGACAAGGGGCAGGACAGAGATGTCCCGCTGCTTTCAGGCAGCTACCTTGCTGTTGTTCACAGTCTTCTCTGAAAAACATCAGACTAGTAATTGCATAAGGAGGCCAAGTCCCATGAGTGCTACATTCAGCCTGGAGCCCCTCACTGCAGGAAAAACACTGAGGACCTGAAGTGTGTCCAGAGAAGGGCAACAAAGCTGTGAGGGGTCTGGAGCACAGGTGCTATGGGGAGCAGCTGAGGGAGCTGGAGAAGAGGAGGCTCAGGGAAGACCTTATTGCTCTCTATAATTCTCTGTAACTCCTGACAGCAGACTGTGGGGAGGTGGGCATTGGTCTCTTCTCTGGGTAACAGCAATAGGACAAGAGGGAATGCCTCAAGTTGTACCTGGGGAGGTACAGGTTGGGTATTAGGAAAAACTTCTCCAAAAGAGCGGTGATGCACTGGCACAGGGTGCCAAAGGAGTGGTGAAGTCACCACCCCGGAAGGTGTTGGAAACATGCAGGTGTGGTACCTGGAGACATGGCTGAAATGGGCTGGTGGTAGGTAAGCGGGTGGTTGGACGAGGTGATCATGTCCGTCTTTCCCAACCTTAACGGTTCTATGACTGTGTGATTCTATGTGGGATCAGAGGCTTGGAGGAGCTTCCCCAGGGAGGAATCAAAGTTATCCCAGGCGAATGCTTCTCAGTTGATCCATCCTTAGATACCACATCCCTCAACTCCACAGAGAGTCCATTCTGTAAGAATGCTTCTGCCTTGAGCCTAGTTAAAATAGGATTTAGATTATAAGCCCAAAGAATTCACAAGATACTGTGTCTTAAATGAGGAAAAGAAATTTTTAAAAAAAAGCTTTTTATCAAATGAGTTTAATGTTCCTATGGGTTTTGAAGTAGAACATCAACCCAGGCCAAGGAGCATGCAGGTGAACCCCAGAGCCAGCAAGAAAAAGCTGCTTCCCCCTGACTGCAGTGACTGCAGCACCATAGCCAGGCTGCGTGGGAGATGCTTGCATAGAAGCAATCCTCGCAGTCTGGGCTGGAGGTTTGATTGCCTGTCAGTTCTGCCACACCTACAGCTCGAGTGCACAACTTTCTTGAATGTTTTCATTATTTTTTCATTTGTGATTTTATTTCATAATAGTAACAAGACACCCCAGGGCAATGTGTTTCCAGGGGATTATTGCCTTCAGCGTTTTGCTTTATGACACATGCCATAATCGCAAAGAAATGTACAAGCTGTCATATCTCATTACTGAAACGTGGGTTATGTATCCATGTATTAGGCGCCATGGATAGACTAGGGCCATAAAATTATATGGACGTTTGGTGGCAAAAGTTAGTTCGTGCAAGCAGCTCGTGAGAATGGCTTGCAGCTGGGAGAGCTCAGCTTGGAGCCATCCTCAGCTCTTAAAAGTTGTTTTTGTGCTTATTCTGACCACATGGACAGACCGCAGTGTGCAGGGTGAGCCCACAGACCAGAGCCCAGCAGCACGGATGGGCACTACTGGCCTGATCTAGGGAGAAAGGAGGCTCTTGTACAATCCCAAGGCACCAATGTCCTTAGATCAGAGGCTCCTGACCATGTAGACGTCAGCATTGAGCTGAAGTGTTGAGCTGACTAACCTCACAGAGCCTGCAGGCTGCAGGGGACCTCTATGGAAGGCTGTGGGGAGAAGAGTCCTTTGTTATGGGGGCTCAGATCCTCGTGGGAGATGTCAGTGGATCTAGGCAATGGCAGAAAAGAGCAGGAGAAATAGCCATGTCCATCTCACTGCAGGCAGTCACAGGATGCTGTAGCAGACCTTTCTCTGGCTGGGGATGCTCACAGCAGGGCTCTGAGAGCTGGACCACTGGGCAGAGCATGGTGAGAGAGAGATTCAGCCTCACGGTCAGTGTGGCATCACTGCTACAGCCCTTCTGTGAAGGACAGCTCTGTGCTGCTGGAGCAGCTCACATTGCAGTCTGCCTGGCCAGCCCAGCACCATGGGAGGCTCATTCCATGCACAGCTGGGCTGGGCTGGGGACTCGGGTTGGAGAAAGTCTGCGCTTAACCACAGTGCTCAGAAGAATCCATGACCTAGCCCTTCAGCAACGCCAGCATGAAATCAATCCACAACACAGCTTTTCAGCTGCAGGCGAGTTCATCTTGCCTGAGCCTGGTGCAGTGACACAGGGACAGAGCTGTCCTTTCTTGGGGAGTGCTGCCAATGGGGCTTGCAGTGGCTTCTCTGTGTGCCGTTCCTCTAAACTTCTCTATACTTCTGTCCAAATTTCCAACAGCAGCCTTTTTGTTCTCCGGGATGCTGCAACTTGCAGACGCATGCACTATGCCCTCTTTTGCAGGGAGATTTTTTAATTTTTTTTTTTTTAATTTGTTTTAATCTTTCATGCTGTTCTTCATCATCTAAAGCAAAAGACATCCAGGTCAAAAATACAGGGCTGAGATTCTTTTTTTTTTTCCAGACAGCCTTCATGGAAAACTAAAAGCACTTTCTCAATTGAGCAGATTTAACCTCCCCCAGATGCCAAAGACAATTTATTAAGATATAAAATACAAATATGCACCATCAAACGCTCCTCTTGAATATATGGAGACAAATCTCATTTGCTGCTCTCTTCAGGTAGGAGCTTCACAAATAAA
Source organism: Centrocercus urophasianus (assembly GCF_019232065.1). Lineage (NCBI taxonomy): Eukaryota > Metazoa > Chordata > Aves > Galliformes > Phasianidae > Centrocercus > Centrocercus urophasianus. The sequence goes on from NW_024884867.1 coordinate 142,680, forward strand.
GTGCCCACATCACTGCTGCTATACCTGCTCACACTCGAGTTTCCCTTTATTCTCCACTCGAGAGCAGTGAAGCATAAATGTCAGTTCTTCCTGGTAACTTCTAAAGGTTCTTCTCTGTGCCAAGTTTCCTTTCAGTTCCTGGAGGGCAAACAGCAGCCACACAACACTCTTTGTGCTGTGGGTGCCCTCGGCACTGCTTGGGACTGGAGGGTCGTCAAAGTGGACTTTGAGCAGGAGCTGCTGCTGGATGCCCAGAGCTAGGTGCCCCAATGAGCCCCAGAGGGATGGCGGTATGGCGTAGGGGCTCAGCTACCTGTATTTGGGGTGGCGGACATGCCAGGGAGATGCTGTATGCAAGTGGGCAGTGGGGGCACAGGAGACTGACTGGGCGGGGAAGATTGGTCTCCCTGTGTCTTGGTTAGAAGAACGGAAAACACTGAAGGTTGTCCAGTTTGATGACAAATGCTGCAGCTTTAGATATGGGATTCACCATCCTGGGATGTAAAAATTCAGAAACAGAACAGGAGTGTGCTGGAGATGTTCCTGCCCAGCTCCTCACTGTGCCACCAGAACCTCCCTGCTCCCCCTGCTCTGCCCACGGAAGCAGCCCTAGGGGTGCTCCCTGTATTGCAGTCAGCCAGGGCCACCCAAGAGACCATCAGCAGAAGTTTAAATCATGTCCAGAGGGTGCTGATAGGTCCTGATCTGCCAGCTTACATGTGGGGACAGCATCATCCAAAAGGGAATGGTCACATGGACACCATGGACTCTGGCATCGCAGAGCATCTACAACCCTGACACCTTCACTCTGCAGCCTGGAGATCTCAGACATGGCTAAGGACACCTCTGTCAGATGCTGGGCCACCACCAGTGGATATTGGTGGGCACCAGGGTCTGCCCTGGGCCATAAAACACTTCTAGGAGTCCCATGGAGCTACTGAATTCACACCAAAGATCTCAGACACTTCCAGATAGCTCCAAAGGAATGGTCTGACAGTGACTTCCATCCTCTCCTGCAGCATCTGTAGCAAGGGGAAATCCTTTGGGACAGTTGCGATGGGTTGCTTGCACCCAGGAGGTAACATCTGGGGCTGCCAGCAGGCACAGGATGTCTGTGATCATGCTTACTTCATGCATCTAGCTCTGGGAGGAATGTATTTATTTATAAATGAAAAATGAAGCTGTGATCTCATGTCTGGGATGAAAAGCAGGTCCTGACAAGTCACGCAAAATTGTTCCAGTTCCTGCAGGGACCAGAATAGCATCACCCCACCACAGTTCTGCTACCGGATGGATTAGCTGCAGGAGGACACTTTGGGAACACACTCCGGGAAGAGCAGGGTATTTTTGGTTTCCAAAGGGTCCTTATGTATTAAGATAAAAGGGGTGATCCAGGGGGAATGCTGACAAAGTGGGTCCTGCACAGTTCTTTCAGCATTCTCAGCACGGGGACTTTCCAGCCCTTCTCTTTCCTCTACATTTCACAAGCCCTGCCATGGAGGAACAGCCCTCTATCAATCCTACATCCTTTCCATTACAAATATCCATCCATTCCCTGAGCTTGCCTTGTTTTCCCAGTCCCCAGCTCCCGTGCAGCCTTGCTACCTCTCCATTGGCCACGTCGTCACGAGGAGCAGCAGACTTCTTGGCTGCGCATTTTCCCAGCACACAGCGTTTCTCATCACGATGGCTTAAAATGCATTTAAAATTAAGCATTCTATGAAGTTCCCCGTTCCAATTGTTCTCAGAAATCTCTAACCTAAGTTTCCCTTCTTGGGGAAAACCAGACGGGGAAACGAGCCGGCCAGAGGTGCTGGCAGGCTGCTCGTGCTGGGGGCTGTCGTCCAGGTGAGCTTCACGCAAAGTTGTGAGGAACCCATCTAATTAACCATTAAAGCGATCCAACCCTGGGGCGGGGCCCTGCCCGCCGCCGCTAGGGGGCAGTAGCGGTTTGTCCCACGCGGGAGCGCGGCCGGGCTGCGGGGATGCGCGCGGTCCGTACGGACACCTCGGGGCATCTTTTCTTTCCGTAAGGCACGAAGGTATTTTCGAACTTTCTCTGGTCGGTTCGGGCGCTGCAGCTGGGTGAGGGGAGCGAGGTCCGTGCCGTGCCACTGCAGGTGGCTCAGAGCCACCCCTACTGCAGAGAAGGGAGGTGAGACGCCTTTTTCCCCCTGCTTATGGGGTTAATTAGAGAAAACCCTTTCCCACCCGCGATAGGCAGGTGTCAGTAGCAGCTTTCCCCCTTGCTAAGGATATCACAGCCTGTCCAGCACGCCTGCAATCCTTACACGGATGTGCTCCCTTCCTCCCACGAAGCAGCACGTCCCCTGTGGCACGCTCCCTTTGCACCAAGCCTGGATGCACGTTTCTCCCAAACACAATTTGCTATCTGCCACTCCTTGGGGAGGTGTCAGCCCAGTTGCCCCAGGGGCTTCAGCTCCTCCTCCAGCACCCTCCATGAACCAAGGAAGTGCTGAAGCACCTCCGGCTTTGCCTCCAGCTCCATCCCCAGCTGTGGGCGCTTCCCTGGCTGCCACCAGCACCTCGGTTTATCAGGCTGGAGCGGTGGGAGATAGGGAAGGAGCTGATAAGCCCTCAAGTGGCAGTGTGCTGTAAACATTCCCACTGGTGCTGTTAGATTACAGCGCTGGGAAAATGCCTCCAGCCCACCGGCCACCAGCGCAGCGGCCGGGCTTGGGGGCTCAGAGCTGTTGAAAAGCGTGGCAGAAGGAGCTGTGTTGAGGCTGAAGTGCGGCTGCAGGGCTTCCCTGCTCCCGGTGTGAGCACAGGGACCTCCAGCAGGTCGCACACCACATGCAGGGGTTTGATTTGGGGAGGGGAGCGCAGGAGCTGCAAGCAGTTTGTCATGGAGGGAGATGGGCTCTGTCCATGCAGCAGCTCCTCCTGGCTCTGTGACACCTCAGCCCTGCACTGAATTAATCTGTGTTCGGGTTTGGAGATAGGTATGGTGACAGAGATCCTAGAGCTGGATCTAGAAAGTGAGACTGGTCAGTGCAGATAGACTGGGCTGGAGCACCTCAGCAGTGCCATTAGAGCACAGCAGTGTTCAACCTGAACAAACCCTTCCCTTCAGCACCCCAAAGCACACTGCTGAAGGTTTCAAATCCAGCCCTAATTTCAGCATTCACAGAGAGCTGAAGCAGCTCATAAACATCTCAAAGGAACATCAGGGTGGGTGTCTGATGGGGGAGTGCGACCCAGCACAGGAACAGCACTGCCCACTCCCAAACTCCTGGTGCACACAGCAGTGGGGATCCCTCCTGCTGCTGCAAGCTGTTCAGTCATCTGTTCAGACCATGTTGTAATCAGTTGTATGCTGGTAAGTTGAGCCTTCAACTCACAGAGCCCAGTGCCTGTGGCCCCCATAGTGCTGGAGTCCCAAGTTATAAACCTGAGATGCTGGGGCTGACATCTCTGTAGGGGTGGAAAGGTGGGCAGTGGCCTCCTGGTCTCTCTGCTGCCTGTTGTGCCTTTTCCATTGACAGATCCAGACATGGTGCCACCTTTTTTTGCGACTATGTGAGCATGAGACAGCTGTGGAGTACAGGAGTGGCACTGTCCCAGAGGCACTTGGAAGGAAGAAACCCCGAGAACTGAATGCTGGTGGACTGGCACCAAGCAGCATCCCTCACCCTAGCCCACATCCATGCTGGTGTGACTCTCCAGCATTATTCTGCACCTCTGTTTTTTGGAGAGATGAGCAAGGCATCTGGACCTGGAGCCAATCAGATTTTGCTGATGGGAGCTCTCTGTCCCCTTTCTCTTTCTTCTGTAACTGGGAAACACCCAGGCTCAGACCTCTACCAACACAGCCCCATGCCCAGCAGCTCCCTGGCTGTAGGCAGGCAGCACTGAGCCACAGGAACCTCTCGCTCCCACCTTCTCCCTCATATTTCCATAGAAAGTAAATCTTCATCCTTTTAGGGCTCTCAGATCTATTATTTTTACATTTGCAGCGGATTCCCTGGCCCTGTTATTAATGAAAACCTCCAGGAAAACTCCTCAAGTACAGCTTTGACATTCTGCCCAGGACCTGTGGACAAGGAGAAAAAAAAAAAAGCAAAAAGCAAAGCAACATTAATAAAGCAGGAGGTTTCTATTAAGTCTGAGGGACTGGACTCTCTGTCTTTCTTGGATGCTGAAATCCTCTGGTGCAGGATAAATCTTACACACTTCATTTTCCCAATCTCTCCTTCAATATATTTTAAGAGCGCGTTGCTGGTACTGGAGTAATACCGTCCTCACTGCAGGCGTGGGGTCTGCGTGGCACAGGGTCTGCCCATGGGCTGCATCCTCCACTGCAGTGTGCTTGTGGCCCTCTCCCTGCAAGCAGCAGGCTGTGAGGAGAGCTTTAAATTGGCTGTGCATGCAAACAGCAAGCAGCTCCTGGGAGCTGATGGTATGGAGACGTGCAGAAATTCCCCCAAAATGCAAACCACCGGGTCTGCTATCTGCACCTCAGTGCAAGCCAGACCCATCCAGACTTTGCAAGATACACTTCCCACCTGCAAGAGAGGGAACTCCCTGTTTGCAGGCTTTGCCAACTGCTTTCTGTATCACCTGTGCTTTGTGCCTGAGGATGCCAGGTTTTCTTTGTGAAAGCTGTTATCTGCAAGCATGCACACCAGCTTCCATAGCAGAAGAAAAGGGAGCAAGTCCACGGGGCCCTGTGAGGCCGAGGTCAGGCTGGGATACGCCTCCCCACTGCTTTTATGCTGTTCAGTGCTTCACAAAGTGCGCTGGGTGAGAGCTAAATGCAGGATTGTCAGTGCAGGGGGTGGAGGAGCCCCTGTGGCTCTCACTTCAGCACCGAAGGCTCACACGCAGCCCTGAGCTGAGGGCAGTGATGCAAGCATGGGGCAGTGTAACACTTGGTTGGTGCAGCAGCACTCCTTCCACCCCAGATGGCTGCGTGGGGATGGGAATTGGCTGATGCCTTGGGCTGCATCATGAAATACATTCAGAAGGCTATGCAAGCTTGAAAGACACAGTCCTCCTCTAGTAGGAGCTTGCGTTCTTATACTTGTGGTTCTGATCCACCAGGATTCTTAGGTTTTGCTGTAGTGCAGGTGCTGATGGGTTTTAACCACAGTATGAAAATCGGCTTTCTCTTTCCCCAGAAAGGCCAGCCCCAGTCTGCAGAGGCAGCGGGGTTCAGACAAAGTCAGGTAAGCCACTAGCAGGAGCCTCAAACCCACGTTGAGGCTCAAATCCCAGTGCTGACACATGCACCAAATCTCCCTGCAGTAAGGAGTAGATGAGAGAAGGGAATGGCATGGAGTCAAATTAATCATATCCAGTGTAGGTTATAAGACAGACCTGGGGTTTAAAAAGCTGCCTGTAAGGGACTCTGGCCCAAAATGGACTGTAGGGCTGGAAAGTACCATTTGAATGAGAGGCACCAGTCTACTGGCAGTTCCAAATAGCCAGGAGAGGGATATTTGGGATTATCCATCCTGTTCAGAGGCTGCCTAGCCTGCAAACATGCCCCAACTCTTCCCATGGTATCAATGCACTTATATTATAAAGCCAGTTTAAATCATACTTAGAAAGCCATAGTGTTCGATGTAGCACCCAAAACCAAGGTGCAATCACATCTTTTTGGAGACAGAGGTTAGAAAGTCTGTCTTCTATAGCTGAAGTTTCCTCTGGTAGGAAGACGCATCCAGAAACAGCTCTGGAATGGGCAGCTGTAGCTCTTGGATGCAGATGATGCATTCTTAGGCTGTAGCAACATGGATCCGATCCATTCCTAGCACTGCCAAAACTTGAGTAGGCTTGTGCTGTTTCTTGCCTGGCCAGGGTGAGGACAGGCTGAGAACTGAGCCTGTAAGTGATGCTCTGGAAAAGGAACTTGGGTTTTGGGGTGGGCTGTGCATCTCATCCAGGGCTCCATTGCCATCCATTCTGGGAAATCAGCAAAGAATTCTTTTTATTGGTGAAGTGTAGTAACAGCACCCTCGTAGCACTCATCCTCTCTGCCCTCCACTTCACCCCTTCCACCACAAGCCAAAATCTGCACTGCCAGGGTGAAACCTTTGCCCTGCTACAGCTCCAAGAATGGAGACCTACGTGCACCCTCAGGCAGTGAAGTACAGAATGGGTCTCCATAGACAACACAGATTTAATGCTGGGACAACATCACCCTTTGTCCATGCGCCAGCTTTGACCAGGCTGGACCGATGGCTTGGAAGGATCTCACTGCCCCGCAGGCTACAGAAAACCCTGCCAGGGGCTGGGCACAGAGCTGCTCTGCCTCCTTCCCCTGCAGTGGTTTTAAGGGACTCCTATTCAGTGTACACGTGAATTTAGAGGAGGGGGCAGAGAGAGTAACTTCCATTGAGAGCCCAAATGTAATAAACACACAGTTGCTAACCACTCTTCAGAATACACACACAGTAATATGTGGTATTTAGGTTGTTACCACCCCAGAGGGACTTTGGCAAGTCAATCAGACTTTCCCACCCAGACCCAAGTAAATGTTCAGGAGTGGAAATAACAGATTGCCTTTGCCTGAAATAACCATGTGCTCATTCCAGGGGGATGTCAGCTGAGTGATCCTGTTTCTCCAGATCAGCTGGACCTCGCAAAGCTTCCCCCTCATCTCCTGGAGTTCTGCAAGGACCCATTCGTATTGGATCCAAACTCAGCTGAAGTCAGAGGAAAGCTTCCAGCTGGCTCACATAGGTTTCAACAGTCCCTCGACAATACAATTGCTGAGAAGGTTGAATGGGTAAAGTCCAACCAGTTCTGGACCTCATCAGAAAATCTTTGCCTATTCTTCAGCCTCATCCCTGAAATATCCCTCCATCCTCTCCAGATCGGCTTAAAAATACCACCAGTGGGAACTATGCTTTCTTCCTCCTCTTCTTTTTGCATACCAAAACCAAACTACTCTCCTTCTCCCTCAGCTGCTTCAAATAGAGCAAAATTTGAGAATTAAAACTGAATTAGAATGCACCACTTTATACTGCCTTCCAAAGGCCTCTGCAGGTGCTGGCACTAGATGCACAGTGCTGCTCCCAAGCAGGGGCAGTGCCTTCTGGTGGCGCTCAGCACAGGGTTATGTTTCCATCATGACTCTCCCCTTTTCTGGTTCTGCTGTCATGTGAATATCCTTGAAAAAGCCTTTCAAAGGAGATGCTCTCCCCTCCATCCTGCTATGACTGGGTTCCCCCCTGGTGCTTTTGGAGTGGGCACTCTAAAGCACTGGGCTTAGTGTCATGACCAGTGTCAATTTCAAAACTATGGCAGTTGGTCCCATTCTGAAAAGCTGAACACTGGTATTTCCTCCTGAAACCTCTGCTCTACCCAGGGTAGGTGTCCTTCAAAGCCCCCAGGAGCTCAACAGCTTCTAAGGCCCTTGGCATCATCAAAGATGGAGGATTAAAGGTTCAGAAACAGTTTCCTCTGCACCATGTGGAGATCTCAGCTGTTAACCTTCAGCCTGGTGGTCTCCCCCTACCCCCAGATGAAGCATCATCGTCTCAGTTGAGGTTCCGTAACAACAGAAACAGCTGCTGTCCTCTCTCTTGCCCTTGATCAATAGTGTCCCAATCTCAGAATTCAGTGGCATAAATTATTTATTTCTAATGGGACTGGATGCTTTCTTGGTCCCAGTGAATCAATTAATGAGTATTTGCCATCAGAGTTCTTGGTGCCCTCAGAGAGACTTGTCACAGCAGCACCAGTGGGACTCATCACAGGAAAAGCATAGGGCAGCAAGAGGGGAACCTCTCAGGAGCTGTTCTTTTGGAGGACATGCTTAATTGTGATGGTCATCAGGCACCTGATCTGGAAGAGGAGTTGCAAAAAATCTTTGATCTCAGTACAAGATTTCCTTGAAATCTCCTTGAGGTCTGTGTGGAACATGGAGAAGCCTCAAGTCAGCACTGCCAACCGGTGTCTACACCTCTTTCCTGTTCCACCTGTAAACGAACAGCTTTCACCCCACTTTTATAACATGAAGGCACTTTTAAAGGTCAGCATCAGTCTGTCCCACTCTTCTCCTGACGTGCCTAGGGTTGATCAGATGAGGCCATGCTCGCACTGATGCAGTACTGCGTAGTACTGATCCAAGGCATGCCACCAGCTGCCTTTGATAATAAAGGATCTTCCTTTTCAAAGTTCTCATTCTAAGTTCTGTTGATGTTTAAGCATGTGTTAATGGTTTAAAGAAGCAACCCACTAGAGAGTCTCATTTGTCAGGAGCAGTTCCTCTAAATTTCATCATAACCGAAGTAAGGCAAACCAGAATGGTGCAAGCTAGAGCGAAGACAGGAGCACTGATGGATGGTTCACACCAGCTGCTAAAATAGTCCTTTGAAAGCTCTTTGAGTGGAGGTTCTGCAGACCAGCATCAGTGACTCCTGAGCAGAAGCAGGGCAGCTTTGCTGGGAAGGCTGTGCTGTACTTCTGAGCGATTGGGCAGCCCCACACATCAACACAAAGCCTGATAATAATGCCCCTCATCCCCTGAATCATCCATATGCTATATGAAATCAAATAATGTGCTGCCGTGGATTGTGATGACTGGTAGAGACTCAGATATCACCTTTAGAAGTGCAGAAGAGCTTTTGGAGCTGCATACTTATATATAGAAGTAAATCCAGCACTGTTGCAGTTCCAGGAGATCTTCAGCTAAGAGCCTTTTCTGTATTTTTAGCAGAGAGGCTACCCCTGCAGTTCTGCTTTTCCTAACTCCTCATACTCTGGCTAACTGAAATTGCTTTAAAACAGCAAAGTACTGGGTGTGAATAATTGCTTAATACTCCTGCAACTGATCCAGATAGGCTTGCAAGGAGGTACTGCTCCAGGCTGCTGAAGTGCAGGAGAACAACCAAGGCAGCAAATCACTCCTAAAGTTGCCCAAAAGCTGGGCTATCATATCAGAGGACACAGAGAAAATCGAGGAATGAAATTACGCTGGTATGAACGCATGGAGAATGGCTGTTTGGTCCTCCTTTAGAACTTCAAAATATAGGAAATGGGGTCTTCTTCCTTTGTAGTGACAAGTGCAGCACGGACTTACCTCTGCCTTGATGTGCTGTGCAAGGAACAGAGTTCACCATAGCCAGAGATCACCTGAGATGAATGAGAAGGAAAGGAGTGGCTCAGCCAGGGGAGTGCCAGCAGGGAAAGGACACTGCTCTCCCTTCACAGGAGCATTTTCTTTGCTCCCATCACAAAGCTTTGTAGCATCTGCACCAGCCCTCTCTGAGCTGATTTTCCACAGATGTTGTGCTAATGAATAACAATGTAATCTCAGTGCCTTAATATAGTGCTGGGGTGTGATAAGTCCAAAATTGCTGTCATCATCAGTGTAAGGACGATCTGGTCATTGTTCAGAACTGTCCTCCTCTGGTGATTACATGAAGAGGAATTTATTTTCTTCCATCTACTCCCACTCTGCTTCCAAATTTAAAGCTATTCAGGCATTAGATATATCTATTTTTCTACGGGCTTAATAAGAGGCCAGGATGCAGATGTTCTGATAAGGTTGTGACAAATTGTAAGTGGAGAAGCCGTATTAAACTTGGCCTGCTGCAGGATGCCAGACTCTGCTCTGTCTGTTGAAAAAGACTGCTGTCGTTCTGCCAGAGCAGCTGCTACCACCATGTGCAGCATACTGGTGAGGGCAGAGCCGGCGGCTTGCAGCCCAGGCAAGTCTTGCTGCTCACAGCTGAAAGCCAGAGATGAAGCGCAGGCCTTGGGGAGGGAGCAGGCAGATGGGGATGGATGGCTCAGCTTCTTCATTATCCTCCAAGGAACAAAACCCACTTTCTACCCTGTTCTATTCCTTCACCACCGTCCCTAGCTGAAGAGCAATGCAAAGTCAGGGCTAAGGGGCAGGATTCAGAGTTTAGCTTGTTCTACAAATATTTAGGAGGCACAATTCAAATGCTCTGAGATTTGGTGCTCAAGATGTAACTTGCATTCATGAGCTATTTGTCTTCAAGAAAAGTCTCCTCAGGGCAGTGTTTCCTGGCTGTATCTCATGACACATTCTGCATGCAGACCAATGCTCACCCAGAACGCAGACAGTGAGGACTGATCCATATCTACCAGCATTCGTCAGCTCACCTTTAAAAGGTGTTGAAGAAGTGAAAAGAGACCATTCACAGCCACAGAACCTAAAGCCCTGGAAGGAGGCAAGCAGCTCTGGGGACATATCCCATTCCTTTGCACCTTCACTTGCACAGAAACAGGCTCACCCATCCCCACCTGGAGTGCTGAGACCACATCTTCTCTCTTCTCAAGCTCCAGAGCCCTGATTCTTGTCCTGGGATCCAGCTATGATGATTCCCTATTGCTAGCTCTGCCAGCATTGTGGGGTCACACTCCGAAGGCAGAACGGTAGAGGGGCAGCAAACACTCAGATGAGCCTCTGTCACCTGGGAATGACAGCAAAGTGGAGAATCTTCTCATGATACAGTCCTGGGGAGGTGCTAGCTGTGCTCCTTCCCTTCCAGATCCTGCTGGACAGCTAAATCCCATTCTAAGCTTATGAAATATCACCTCCTCTTTCTTTACATCTGATGTATTTGCTGACAGCCCAAACTGACATCTCTGTGGCTTCCCGTTCCCATCTCTGTGCTCTCTGGTTTTGAGAGCAGATGAAAACACAATAGTAACTCAATCTAGCTTGCTTGGTGTAAAATGCAATAAAATGGGGGCCCAGAGCCCAACCCTGAGGCTGTAAATTTTCTACCAGCACCGCAATGTCATCCTGCACAAGCCTTCAGCTGCACCTCCTCCTGAGACCCGTCTGCAGTCACTTTGCTTCCCTGATTGAGGCTTTGCAAAAGAACTCGAGCAACAGGGCTTCCATTCTGGTCGAGGTTAATTGGAGGAAAAGGGGAACAGAAATAGAGCATGCTCAGGCTGCCTTATCCAACGGGCAGGTGACTGAAGGGAGGCACATCCATAGGGAGCACAGATGCGCTCTGCTCCGTGCAGGCGACGGGGACGTCTTGGCAGCACTCAGCCCAGGCTTGTCTGCAGCAGGGAACACCACAATAAGATGCTAATTACTGCAACATAACTAATTGGGTTTTTTATTTACTAGGGAATGAAAAGCCACATGTATTACACACCGTCCTGACTTGTCAGTCTTACATCTGTGCCTGCTTTCAGCAGGCTTGTAAAGAGCATATTTAAGTAACAAAGCCTTACCTGCTGCTCACTCAGTGTCACGTATGCTCTCACTTTGATATCCATTTTCTTCTCCCTCACCCAGAAATGAATCAATACCACATCAGTTCACACCTTGTTCTGACTGCACCATGTCATCAGAGATGGCCAGCATGTGTTGGCGGCTGCTTCGCTGGGGGGAGCTGGGGAAGTCACAACTCAGAGCCCCGCACTGCTGCAGCCCTCCTTCCAAGGAGATAGCATCTGCAGCACAACCCTCTGTCCCCAGCTGGGGATAACATCCCCACACTTTGGCTAGACCAGATTTGTTCTTTGTGTGACTGAAGTTTGGTGGGTTGGTGCAAGGGAAGGGGATGCTACTGTTCAGCTGAATCGCCTGAGTTATGCAGCAGAGAAGTGAAGAACTGGGATCCCAGAGGGTGGAGAGAAATGCTCAGTTTCTCAGCTCCCTAACACCTCCTTTTGCCGCCTAGAACTTTACAGCAGAGCACTCCAACACCTCATCTCCCTAGGGGAGGGCAGGGACCCTCAGACCGTGTTCCTGCAAACCTCTAAAGCACCTCTCTTCCCCTTCACTCCTGCAAGCTCTGCCCCTGGGGACAGGTACTCAGTTCCTTCAGGGATCCTTTGATGCAATCCAATCTCAAAGCCTCTAAGTGCTCCAGCTCCAACACCAGCATTGGCATCTGCAATGTGTTGTACCTGACCCAGCCACCCCGGCCGTTACTTGCACCCGGACACAGCTGTAATGGTGAGGGAGGGATCTGGGAGATTGAATATCCCCAACCACATCATCCCCATTGCTTGGTATTACAGCAGCCCGTGACACACGCTGCAGTAAACATGCAGATAAAGAGCAGTTTTAAAATATGATCCCCGCAAGCTATTTGTAAAGGAATTATCTCACTGGAGTGTTATCTAGAATTACCCCTGTTGCTCCGTTCTCTTTTGCTGGTATGGCCCTGACCCAGAAACTCCTGATTTACAGTGCTCAAAGACACCAATTAGAGGGTTTCATTAAGGAAACTGGTTTTAAAGCCCTTCCTTTATAGCTACACAAATGTCAAGGTGGGTTCAGCCTCTGATTTGACCTCCGGTGACATGAAAATGATATCATTGGGTACAATGTGCCCTGAAGAGTCTTAAGGTCCATTAACATTCAGAGAGGTGCTGCTGGGGAAGCCCTGTCCTCAAAGAGCTGAGCTGTCCTTCCAAGGGCTGTCCTCAAATTCCAGCTCAGCTACAGCTTCCATACAACGGTGCTGTCACTCACTAAAGAGCTCATAGAACAGAGGCTCAAAAAACTCACCCAAATCCCTTCTGAAAATGCTGCACTGGGGGTGGCAATTCATTTTCTATAAGGAAGAGTCGGGGTTGACCACTGGCTGGGATTTTCTCATGCACAGCTCTGCTGGTGATGATTTAGACTGATACTTCACAGTGGATTGTAACAGTTTGGTTTTAAATCTTTTATTTCACATATTGGGCATGTAAAAATTTACGGAAAGTATTTGGAACAAAAGTAATTTGACGTCTGAAAAGTATTGTTGCTCAAACACTTGAAGTCTGACTCATTTAATTAAGACTACGACTTCCCACTTAATACTCAGTCATAATGCTTCTTTTATAGGAAAGAAATGAATGCCATTTTGTTCCAAAAACCAGAAATCCGTAATGTAAAAAAAAATCAAGGTCCTTTCCTTACCACCTTTATTATTCTGCCTTTCTATCACACAGAAGAATTTTTCTAGAGTGAGAAACAGAACAAAAAAGAAGCCTGGAGCAAAGGTGCTGCCCCAGCTGCCCCCAAGGCCTCAAGGTTCAGAAAGGAGGATGCTGACGGCAGAAGCTGGACAGACTTGGTTGTCGTTTCCTATGAAATGAGGGTCAGTGCCCAGAGGTGAGGAACCTGTGCACAGGATACGGTGCCTGGGAGCCTTCCTCATTCCTCCTCCTCCAGCTCCAGCTGGGGAGATTCCTCCTCTGCCTTCTTCATAAAGCCTCGCACTAACACTTTCCTGGGAGGTCACATAAGGCTGTGATGTCCTCCCCATCCAGGTACATGGGTGCCGTGGACTTGCCCATGAGACCAGCCACGATCTGAGGACAGGGACATCCAGTGGCGACAGGAGTGTCCCACCACAGCCACCTCTGCCGTACTGTGGATAGGGCACAGGGGCACCTCTGGAAGCCCATTACTGTTTTATGGAGGTCACCCTCACCTAATTATGCCACTGTTCCTCCCAGCCCCAGCCTGACCCTGCCTGATCCTGAAACGGATTAACATGTCTTGGTCACTTGAGCGTGTGGTGTGTGTCTGCTCCAGGAGGGCAGCGGCTGAAGGTCTGGCCGTATCTCAATGTTATTTTGACCCCGGCCGTTTTTTTCCGCGGTGAGCTCTTCGCAGACCTGTTGAATGGGGCTTTCATTTTGCTGACCTCGGGGGTCATCTGTTTTCGGAGCATGAAATATGGCTGCCGGTGGACAGGAGGGAAGAGATAAACTTCACTGAGGAGCCTTAACAGGCCAATGAGCCGTGACTAATGATGATTGTGGTTTGTCTTTCGAGGGCATAATTTATTGGGCTGCTGACCACTTAGTGCACTGGCTGGGGAGTTAACTCTTTCAGGAGAGCACAGAGCAGATGGAGATGTGACCAGGAGCATTGGGATGCACGCTGATCACCTTTTTCCCTCTTTGTGCAGGTAAAGAGCATTTCTCCTTGTGTCTTTTCCTGCTGAAATGCCTCCTGTTGTTTTTTTTTTCAAGGCTTTGTAACCCAAGATCACGATGACTCTCAGGACAGTTATCAGCCCCTTTTCTGACCATGAGGGTCGAGGTGGGTCGTCACAGAGAAAAGCCAGGAGAGCGAGGCTCTTTGGTGGGTCAGCATTCTAGCACTGCACCCTGCTCTGCTGGCAGGGGTGAGTGCTGCAGGATGGCTTGCGCCAACAAAAGGAGGAGAAGCTGCCAAAATGGCTTTCACATCTCACGGGGCTCCCAGCAGCTTTATGTGACAAGAAGTGCCAATGCCTGGCAGCTGACTCCTGGGCAGACCAGGAGAGAGGGCAGATGAGCTGCTGGCATTCCACCCAGGGAAGCACAGCAGCAGCCCCCACAGCCCTAAAGATGCAAGCTCCAGTGCTAGCTCCGAGCTCTGCTTTCACCCCCTTTTTAACTTGATATTCACATTTTGGAGGGGTAATTGGGAAAGGTGCTGCTGACATGTCATATTGGATTGGTTTTGGTGAGAGAAGAGACTGAGACAGTGAGGAGCTGTTGAAAACAGGTTACTTCATGTACATCAGTGTTCGTGGGACACTTGCGTTTTCTGCTGCATCCTTAAGGTGTTAGGATAAAGAAATAAATCAGAGGTTGTAGGAGTGCCCTAAATCCTTTCACTTATTTTATCAGCAATATTCTGCCTTCATCTTTATTGTGCACTGCCCACAGCTGCACAGGGGCTGCACCTGCTGCCTGTTTGGGGAGCCCAGCTCCTCATGGGCACTGGGATTCACTGCCTGCTGTCTACAGTCCCCTTTCCTTTAGAACAGAAGGAATTCTGATAGCAGACAAATACTTTGTGATCCTGCGATGGGAGTGATCAGTGCCATGAGTGGTGCAGCACAAGGGATCATGTTTCTGGAAAATGCTGCTTTGGAAGGGTCCTGTAAAAGCCATTTCCAGGCTACTCATCAATTGGATTGGTTGCGTTTTTGGTGCTGAGCCCGTAAATACGGGAGTGGTGTCCTTTAGGTAGGCCTGTCTCTGCAAAGAGAGAAGACATCAGGAAGCCTAGGAGAGACTGAAAGAATTTCCCAAGGGCTCACTTCAAAGCCATTCCATTTTTTAAAACAATGTAAATATGACATGTCAGCAGCAGGTGGACACTCGGACAGGTCTGGGGACCACCACCCTGGTGCTCAGCATTCACCTTGTAACACGTGCCAGGAAACATCTTTACCCCACCTGGGCTTCTGGGAAAGTGCCAGAGGGCTGCAGCCTCTCAAATCAGGTAGGATCAGCCCTTGCAGTGAGGGTGTGCTGTGGTGGCTGAGGCTCTGCCTCTGCAGTGAGAGGGGCTGGGGAGATTCTTAGGAATATGTGTCTTACCTGAACTGTTAGGAGAAATAAGTGTTAAAAAGAAAAAAATATATACATATTGTAGCCAATCTATCAGCTCAGTGCATGCTTCCTTGATTTTTCAGGCTTTTCTTTTTAAGCTTCTACCTCAAAACTGAAATAAATGACCCCAATGCCTCTTCTTTATGCGTTTCTTATTAAAGGATAGCAGTCCCCTCCCGTTTGATCTCTCCTCACAGGAGATCTTTCTCCAACTGTTATTGCTATCCCAAGTAATGCCCGAGCACAAGAGGCGAAGCTGTACACTGCTCCCAGGTGAAGGACCACACACGAACAGCACGAAGCCCTGCAACCTGTGTGCTGGGGGGTGCACTGCACACACCAGGCTGTACAGCCAGCATGGCCAGGCAGAGAAGTGACGTGGGAAACACTGCACTGAGCCAACAAAGGTGGAGGGAAGGAAGAAGTTGGAAAAAAGCTCCAGGCAGGCTGAGAAATTGAGCTCAGTGCACCCCCGTGGAAGAAGCAGAGCTTTAGGGCTACGATCTGCAGCTGCAGTGATTAGCCAAGACATGATCCAGCCTTTGCTGGCTTGATCCAGGGTAAGAGGTCAGCAGCACGCTGATAAAACAGAGCGATTTCAGCTCCTCCGTAGGGTGAGGGATAAAAGTGGAGCTGCAAAGCTCTCTGGGCAAAGAGCCCTGCAGACCCTGACACGTAGCCCCAAAGGCCCCCGGTGGCCACAGATTTCTGCTGCTGTCCCTCAAGACAGCCCATTTGGATGCAGAGGCAAACAGGTCTCACAAGGGGAAATGACAGCTGCTGCTTCCTATGTTGTGCTTGAATGTTGTTTTTCAGGAGTGTAATTTAGGGAGAGAAATGGAATGATTTTGTTTTTTTGAAGTGATGGTTACCTGCTGTCACACAGCTTAATGGATGGGAAGACGTCTCCTGGCTGGGCTGATTCCCAAACTCAGCCTTGTAAAAAAGGAGTTGGATGTAAAAGAGAGGGAGAGATGTTTAACAGAGCAAGGACCTGTGGATCAAGAGGAGAGGCGCTTCCCAGCACACCCAGTTAACCCTTACAGTACTGAGCTCTACAGCTCTGAAAGCTGACTTGGAAGAATTGCAGCTAAAAAGCAACATATAATGAAGCAAGAAATTAAAAATGGGGCTCTTAAAATTATCCTCACTGAAATATCCCAGTGTGGGCTTTGGGAGAGCATCTTCCTCTCCCCTGGAGCACAGCTCCAGCCCTACAGCTGGGGGGGAAATGCATCACTGCAAACTCATCAGCTCCACTAAAAGCACTGCGGTGATTTGGGGTAAACAGCCTGCTGTTGTTTTGCACGTGTGCCTTACTGTAAGATTTGATGAAAGGTTTGAGATTTATGGCCTTGGAAAATGATTATTTTTTTTTAAGCCCTGCAGCTGATAAAGCTGGGGAAATGCCAGGGTGCGATTTCCCTGCACTACCTCTGAGATCAGTGCTTCATCTTGGAGATGCCAGCACTACAGAGAAGGAATAAATGCATGAATGAAAACAGCCACAAATCTGTTGCTCGTCACAGTGGCAAACATCATTTCATAGATCTGTTTGGGCACAGACCCAGCCACCCTGCTCCATTTCCACCACTAAGCTGTCTTCAGAGAGCGGAGTGACAGACTGGGAGTGGGGCTGATAAAGACCTCCTGACCCAAGGAGGGTGCTCAGCAGGTGGCCAGCAGCATAGCACCCCCAGGTCAGCAGTGACCAGAACTGCTGAAGCACAGGTGCTGCCTCCCCCAGCTCCACCATAGCCACAGAAATGTTGCCGCAGGCATTTGTCAGCTGATGCTCATCAGAGATGAGAAAATCCTTGTTAACCACAAAGTTGTCTCAGCTGTGAAATTCCTGCTCCACTCTCTGGGGATGCTGGGAAGTCTTGCTCACCAGTGTCAGGTGGTTTGCACAGCCCTGACTGCAGTGCTCAGGTTAAGGTGGGAGGTTGCTGCCCCGACTCTGTAATCACCTTTAGCCCCTGTCTTCTTGGGGACTGACAACATTAAATCAGCAGTTAATATGCCCTGAAGGTATCCAGCCACCCTTTTACGTCAGGCAGGACTACTCCTTCTGCCTCTATCCAGTAAGCAGGGAACCAGCAGAGAGCAAGGAAAAAGGTGGAGATACTCTGTACCCATCTGCAAAGCCTTTGAGGGAGAAAGTGACACCCAGCAGGCTCTCAGAGACAGGAGAGTGATACTGCAGTATGCCCATCCCTGGGAGCTGGGGACAAGGCTGTTCCCCAGGACAGGCACAAGCTGCAGCATCCTCCTTGCCCATTTAAAAGAGACAAGGACAGCTCTAAGCTGCTGTCGGTGCTGTGGCTACTTCTGACCCGGCCAGCAGCCAGCATCACTTTGTGAGGGGGAGTATTTCTGCTTCTGAAGCTGCTGTGCTGACGTTTTCAATGGGTTGATGTACTGTGCTCAATGGCTCAACCATGAGGTCACAGCCAGGACTCCCGGATCCCCCTCTTTGGCTGCGGGGTTTTGTTCTGGGGCAGTTCCCCTACCACTAACCCCTCTCTGCCCATCATAACGTAGGTAATGCCTCAGCATGAAGCTTGGAAAACAGCTGGAGTTTGGAGGTGGCATGGCATCTCCCAACTGAAAGCTTTGTTTTCTTGGTATGACAAAAGCCCCGTGGAGTTTGAAGAGACAGAAACCTTCTCAACTAACAAATAAAACCTGTGAAGAGTCTAATTCTCCCAGGCTAGAGCATCCCACATGGAGGGGGCAGAGATCTGGGTACCCCCAAGGAAAAGACCTTTGAATCACATTGCTCCAAAGCTCAGCACTTCACCAATCCCATCTCCCTCACCCACTCCCTAAGCACACTGTAATCACTTGGGCACTGCTGTGGCCACCCCGAACGCTGGTTCACCTTGCCTGGGATAAAATTCAGTAGAACAGCACTGGGATGAGACTGGTGGTAATGCTTTGTGCTGTACATCTACAGCCAGAGGTTAGCAGAGTCCTCATTAAGCAAAGTGGGGTTGGCTGTCCAGAAGATGGGTTGAAAGGCAAATGTCTCCCTTTACAAGTGCGGTGTCCAGAAGAATAATAATCCCAGCCTGTTCTAGATAAGGGAGAGTAGGTATGTCTTAAATATTTCTATTACTTCAAAGTTCATAAATCTATTGGTTTAAAACTGTCAACAAGAAAGAGGAAATATGAGCTAGAGACATGGTTATCACCAGAAAAGGAATTTCCTCCAAAGGGAGAGCAAGACAGTAAGTCCAGGAAGGAGGGACAGATAGGGAAATACCTCCATAAGATGTTAGGAATCTGGACTAGCCTGATCTATGGACATCTTTTCATTGACTCCAGCAGACTTTGTCTCTGCTGTAGCGCAAGAGGGATGGCCAGGGAAGATTTGTTTTCAACTCACCAGAAAAAGAGTAATAGAAAACGTATGGTTTTATTGGTATCATTTTTTCTTTCTAAGAAAGCTTTTGAAATATTTCAGGCTTTCATGAAAATAAATAAATAAATAAATAAATAAATAAAGCAAGCAACATGGCAATGAGAATGAATGGTCCTTGGGGCACAAAGAGGGTGGAAACCCTGGGAAAGAGAAAGGAGACTCCAAAGAAATAACTTCTGGGCTCTGCTTGTCAGGGGGAGCAAACTGCAAACTGGAGGAGAGAAGAGGGACTGAAGGAATGGGAGCTGCTCTCAGTGCCTGCTGTCGGTTTGTGCAGGGTGAAGCACGTGGCACTGCCCCTCGAAGGAGCTGTTCCACCCAGAAGTGCCCACGTCACCAATGGCGCTCAGCTGTGCTGCTCTAATATCACATCTGCTCAAACACTGTCCCTACTCTCCAGACTCACCCTGAGCCACTGATGCTCTTCAGACTTCCCCAGCTCTGGAACACCCTTGAAGCATTGCTGATACTAGCAAAGGGGGTCTGAGGAGCTGAAGCACTCCCAAACAGTAAAGCAAAAAGGCAGAACATACAGTGGGAGCTGCACACAGAGCAGGTACTGAGACTGTATCCCTGCAGGTGTATCATTAAATCCTCAGGTCTATTTTGTGCAAAGATACAGGTGGGCTGGTCATTCCCATGGCTCTGCAGCCTGCTCCCAGTGGGCAGTCGGTGCCCCAGGCATCAACCTTCTTGCACCACTGGCTGGGGGTCTGGTTGGGCTGCACCTCATCACCTCGCAGCACCACCTTGTGCCCCCATCCTGGGAACACACGGAGAACAGTGGTTCCCAGAGCTGTCAGAGTAGCACTAAGTCCACGGAGGACATATTGGAGCAAATACAGATAAAGGATCAGATAGTCTGATGTGTCCAACTCTTACCTGTGAGCAGCATGGCACTGCAGTTATGACACCTGCCCCCCTCCAAAGAAATATACACACATACATGTATATATACACTCTCTGTGTACATCTCCAAACGGTTTTTAATAAGCCCCATCATTTCCCCCACTCCTTCCCTTCCCCTTTTATCTAATTCTGCCCAAAGTCACCATCCTGTCTTAGGGCAAAGTTCCCACTGCTGCCAGCCCCTCCTCTCTCTGCTGATAACTGAAGCATTTGCAGCTTACGCTCTGCTCTGTGGGTAAGCAGTAACTTGCTCATATAAGAATGTTTACGTTTGAATATAAGTACAATTACACCAGCCGATCTAATAGTCTTCTCTGTATATGTTACTGAGTACTTAGGGCCCTTTTTTTGAAAGCCATTATGCTCATGTGATTTTCCTCAAAGCCTTTCGAAGGGATTTTGTTTTGACAGGAGGGCATTAAGGGGGTGAAACTGATAGCATAAGTACCACTTACAGACTTTGATCAGCTTGGGTCATAATTCTCCTGGAGAAAGTCTTGTATATATTAGAGAAGGAAATTAATTTTATTGCCTCTGTGGCTTTCCACCCACCCGCCCCCACCAGTAAGATCCAATGCCTTGTGCTTACGTTTTGTCCTAAGCCCCTTTTGTGCTGAGCTGATGCACAAGCTGGGCTCTCTGCAAGGATAGGTGCTGGGCAGCCAGCGTGGCTGAGGCCCTTGCGTCTGCCCACAAGTTGGTGGTTCTCTCCACCATCCTACAGGGGAGCGGGAGAGACTCAAACCTCTTCCTTCACAAATGCTGGTTTCTAGTAACGTAGAGAGATGAGCTGCTAGACCTCGCAGATTGCTGCAAGCATTGCCATGGCTCAGCTGATCTCAGGCACATCTTTAAAGCAAGGTGAATAGATGGGGGCGAAGCAGCTGTGCTCTGTAAGATGATATTCATAGATCCAGTTTTGGGCCAAGGAACAGCTGAGCCAATGTGGGAATGGTGCTCCATCACAGCTATGCATGCGTGAGCTGGTCATAGAAGAAACAAAGAAAGAACTCCTAAAGTTTCCCCTTGCATTTTTGCTGGTGTTTTTCTTGTCTGGTCAGGTGGTGCTCCAGCTGTCACTTTCTGCTGGTGCCACTCAGTGAAATGAGGGGACAGGAGAGCACAGACAGGCGTTCTCTAAGAGCTGATAGCCATCTGCAGTTGTCGCATATCTCAGCAGCGCCTTGTCAGCAGGTAGGACCTGGCTGAGATCTGTAGCCTGCAGTCAACCAGGACATTCCCTCCAAGACAAGTTGACGATGTCAGCCAGAAGTGAAGGGTTGTGTGGATCTGTTCCCCAAATACTTCACCAATGCATGCCTTGGTGTCTCCACCAAGGAAGAGAGAACTCCACAGGCCACCCTGTATTCTCTGTAATGCTTCCACAAGATGGAGTGGAATTAATCCCACTGAACTCAGAAAAGTGAAAGTGACATCTAATCTAAGATAACGTTTAGTCTCCCTGCAGTGAGGAGTCTCCTCAAGAAGAGTCTTGCCCCCTTCTCAGCCACCTCCAGAGGTGCCAGTTTTGTGCCAAGGATGGCAAAAGAAGAATGGCTGTAGCTGACACTCACTATCCCGTCAGCCAGAGCCAGAAGATGTCCTTGTTTCATATCTCTACTGCAATCCGTGAACTCCAACCTAAAGAAAACATACCCAAAGTATAAGAAATCCCTGCAGTATGGCAGAACAGCCCCTCACACACCACCTGCAGCTGACCTGAATGGTCAACCCAGTTGAAGGAAAACTTCTGCTGACTTTGTTCCCAGCAGTGTTCCAGCCCATGTTGCCAGGTGGGAGATGCCAATGGGCTACAGCTGGTGTGAAGCCTAGGTGTGTTTCTGAACCCATCCCAGGCACAGCACACACACCAAGACACCCAGTATTGCTAGTAGTAGTAATAGGTTTGCACAGGAAAAACATATTTGCATTCCATTCCATTCCATTTGGAGTCTAAATGGAACCTAACTTCAAATTAACAACTATCAAGCTATAATTCAACTCACATGCGAGCATTTCCCACTAAGGGGGTGAAATTCCCAAAGGAATTTCACCCAGGCTAGCCAGCCAGTTAAACGGGGTGAGCCTTGGGCCCAGAGCATCAGAAGCAGCGATGTTTCTGACAGCAGTGGGTCTTGGGGCACGGTGATACATCACCAGTGGACCAAAAAGCAGAGAGCCCCTCTCCAACCGTCAGCCCCTCCCCCTCCTGCCAAATCCAGGCTGAAATCGAGAGCGGAAATGTTTGTGCATAGCTCATGAAGCTGGTTGGAAAATTTTTGTCAAAACAGATTTCCATCAGAAAATGACACCCTGTTGGCTTTGGCAAATTTTTGTTCAGGAACAAAGTGGAGAGTGAAAAAAAAATGTAAATGTCAATGTGCCCTTTTGACATTTTCCCCAACGAAAAGGATGGACTTGCTTGCTTCGAAATGACTTTTCCTTGACATTCATTTTCTATGTTCAATTCAAAACAAATCAACTTTTCTACGAAAGCAGGATTTGTCAACTTCTGTAAAAGGCTTTTTCCTTTTGGAATGGACTGTGTAGAAGCTGTAGGATTCTGGCTTGCTCCTGAGTCAGGATGGGATCGGAGAAAAAACAGCTCTTTTTCTAGCAAGTCATAGACTCATTTTCTGCACAGCCACGGCTGTACTCTTACCTGCATTTGTCCTCCTTTCTTTGCTCACCCTGCAGGGATACTTACCTAATCTCTCAATGTTTTTTCTGTTTCTGTCCCAGTCCTAAGCCTACAATAGACTGCCTCTGAAAAAAAAGAAAAGCACAAGCCAACCATGCATGCTCAGCTAGCACCCGGCAGACACAGTGTTCACCCTGCAGGTCACCATTATCTCTGTGCTCGTAGCCTCTCCTATAGGGTCCACCTGTGGCTCTCAGCCCCAGAGGAACAACAGCAGCTCTCGGTGCTGCTGGGATGGGAGTGACTGCCCTGCTGTGCTCTGCCTTCACACTCCCTCCCTGTCTCCATTAGGGACTGCTCTCAGCTGCAGGATTCCTCTCCCACCTTCTGCAGGAGAAGAATACACGCTGGGAGAAGGTTAGCCTTGTTTTCTATAAAACCAGCTCCGGTTTCTCATCTCAGGCATCGTCTAATGAAATGTGATCTACTTTTTCCTTTAAGCAATAGCTTCCCAAAATGATTGGGATTTAATTCAACAAAGAGTGTAGCATGGATGCGTTTTGCTTAAGCTTAACCATCTGCAGAGAAGTGTCTCATCTCAGCCGGCTGTGTGGCCAACTTTTGCCATCAGACAGAAGATCTGCATCTGCAGGGGGAGAGATGCGACAGCATCGCTCCATTGGCTCTAAGAAACACATGGTTCACAATTAAGCAGCAAACTTTAGCTGCCCATAAGTCAGCTAAGAGACACAGCACATCATTGCTCACCTTGGAGTGCAGTTCTGGACTCGTACCAGCTTTGGCAGTTAGGACTCTGCTCCATCACCACAGTATTTCTCAGTCTCTTTGCTGTAAGAGAAAGAAAACACATTCTTGTCCAACCTTAGCAAATACAGCTCCCAGCTACTGAGATTGACATTGCAAGCAGATTTTGTAATAAACCCATAAAGTGAGTTGTCATCAATATAATACCAAAAATAACTACTGGTTTTGTTGTGTGTGGGTTTTTTTTGGCTACAGATGCTGCTAAAAAGGCATCACATATATGTCATCAGCCAGGGAACAACATGGCAAAGCAGAGGTATAGCCTTCGGTGTGTCACCCAACACTGCACTGCTCTCAAGCTGTAGCTAAGGAACCCTTATGGACCACAGGCATGAGGGGACCCATGGGACACCCGGGAGAGCACAGCTGCGGTCAGGAGCTCAGAACGCTGCTCCAGAGCCCCAGGGGATCATGGGAGGGGGGAAGGGGAGGTGTCAGCAGCTCCCAAAAGACCGCAAACAGCTGGACTGAGCCTCCAACCGCTCTTTGCTGATGAAACATCTTCTCTCCCGCAGGTGAGATATGTCAGGTCCTGCCATGTCCAGAATCACCAGAGAGCTTGGTGCCACTGCCCAGCATTTCCCGTGGGAGTGCAGCTGATTCAAAGCAAGTTTGGACCAAACTCCACATGTTTTTTGCTGCCGGCAAGAGCAGGCACCTTGGGAAGGTGTTTGTCAGCTCCTGTTGGTAGCCCTGGAGAAAGCACAGAGTGAAACAGCATCTCAGTGGGATTTAGAGAGGCTGGGGAAGAAGTCTCAGAGTTTAGGGCTAAAATATTGCTGCAGCATTTTGTGACCCACCTGATGTGCTCTGGGAGCTGTGGGTTATGAGGTTATGGGCCACCAGACCTCCCGAGTGTGATGGAACTCAGCTGCTGGAGGCAGGAGAGCAGTTTAGATAGGAAGCAAGCAGAGAAGCAAGGAGCAAGAGTGTGGGACATCTGATGTTGTCAGTCACAAACCTCTAAGGTCGCTGAGAAAGAGGCAGGACAGGCGATGTGCTGCTCGGGGGCCGTACTGCATGTACAGCATGCTGCTCACTGGCTGCCCCACAGTCCCCAGGGGAAGCAGCTCTGCACAGGAGCCACTGACCCTTGGTGATACAGGGAAATCCAGGCTGACGATTTATTGATAACATCAAGCCACACTTGCACTTTTCTCTGTGGACCTGAGTGCTCCCTGCTCCAAGGAGCATGGGTGGTGGGAGTGAGGGCTGTTTTCTCAGGTCCCACCTGGCCTCACACTTGTCTTGCTGCTGCTTCCAGGTTCATTTATGGAGAACAATCAATACATCCTGGTGTGACAGTCACCCCACTCTGCCCTCCCTCCTGACAAACCAGGCACAGCTCCTCTAGCACCTTGCTGGCAGCCTGTCACCATTGTCTGATTTGACTTCTTTCTTTTTGGAAGAAAGGAAAAAGAAAGAATGGAGGTGAATATGTGTTTAAGCAAAGATGCATGCTTACTCAGTGCATAAAATCAGTTGTTACAAGTTAGTTAAGACTGCAGATCTGCAGAGCCTTACTGGCTGTTACCAAAGAAAACCTATCCCTTAACACCAGTGAAAACATTCACCTTTAGATTAATTTCATTGCTGTTAGAATTGCATGAATCCAGCCCTTGTGAAGAGGCAGCTGACAGCAAGGAGCTGCAGTGCTCTCACTGCATCATTCCAGAAAAGCTTCAGCTGATGGTGTCACCCAAACCTAAGATCACAGAGAACTCTCTGCACAAGTTTGGCAACATCACAGGGATGGATGAGTGTGAGCCCAGCCACAGTTTGTATGTGCTGAGCATGAAAGGCTGTACGGCCCTCTGAGTTTTATGCTGGCACTTTTGGAAAGGGGCAGCATTCAGTTTGGCCAGCTGAAAAGTAATCAAATTAAAGAATGAGTAATTGCGCTCACCTTCAGTAGAAGGAATTTTTTGATTGGTTGGAAATATCTGTTTGCCAACGTCTTGTACAGTCAGATCTCAGCAACTCAAACACAAAATTTATTTTGCAAAAGTTTCAGCTCTTCTGGAACCATTTTCTTCTTTTTTTTTTTTTTTTTTTTTTCTTTTTTTTTTTGCCTGCTTGACCTGAATGCTCCAACCAGCCAAAATCAATGCTTCCTGAGGAGATAATGCAACATCACAGTTTTATTTTTCTCCTCTGTTGCAAAGACTTTCTTCACGTGAATCTGAGACATTGCCCATTGGAAGAAGACATTTCAGAACTGTGTACTCCAAAATACAAAAAACTCCCTGCCCCACCTGGCCAGCCTACAGCACGGCATAACCTGGAATTAAAAGGGCTAAGGGGTATCCCAGTGCAGGAAGCATTCTCAGCAGTTGTGTGCTGTCCTGCAGGTTCTAAGCACAGAAAGGCTATGGAGAGTCCAACAAGGAAGTGATGAGCCATGTCCAGAGGCCATCCAGTGTGGAAGATGAGAGAGGGCTGGAGACACAGCTCATCTGTATCTGCAAGAGGGCAACTTAGAAGATAACAATGGAGTCAGGCTGCCTGAAGCAGAGGCTCAGTCCATCCCAAAGGCAGGGCAGGAGACAAACTTATGTCCAACATTCATCCCAGAGGCAGGGACTGAAACCCACCCACAATACAGCTCAGTGAGAGAAGGAAGTCAGACACAAGGCTCTCCCTACAGGTGGCTCCCAGGCCATGAGAAGAGGTGGTGATGGGGCAAATTTAGAGTCATTAGCAGCAGCATTATGCTCAAGGTCACCAGCTTCACCTGCTCCTTCTGCAGTTCTTACCCTGGAAGGGTGACACTGGAGACAAAGACAAGGGGCCTTGGATGGAGCTGAAAAGTCCCCTGGGGAAACAGCTCC
Source organism: Centrocercus urophasianus (assembly GCF_019232065.1). Taxonomy (NCBI): domain Eukaryota; kingdom Metazoa; phylum Chordata; class Aves; order Galliformes; family Phasianidae; genus Centrocercus; species Centrocercus urophasianus. The sequence goes on from NW_024884867.1 coordinate 168,616, forward strand.
CCAGGGCACCGAGGGCCTGGATGTGCTTCTGCGAGTCAGGCTGGTGGGAAGCAGGCAGCAGGATCTGGTGTGGCTGCTTTTCTAGACACAGGGACAGATAAATCAATTCTGCCATTACCATCTTGCTCCACACAATGTACAACTATACACGTGCCACATTTGTTACAGCTATAAACAGACCTTCATACTCTGTGGGACATTTTGTCTGCGCCTGAAGATGAAGAGCCCTGTGAGCAGAAGGCCTTCCCTTGGAGCACTCTTTTCCTTCCACCAGACTAACAGTGCATGCAAGCATCCATAACACACCAGTTCACAGCACTCCAGAGAGGAAAAACGTATGCATCACTGTGGCTACACGTGGAAGAGAACAGCTGATGGCAGAAGATGGATAACAGTGGAATGCACAACCAGCCTTGCACAACCCAGTCTGCACTGCTGCTGCCCAGCACTGCGGTTCGGTAAAGGCAGCCCTGGAGCACACACGGACATTGTTCAGCAGAGGGAGGCTGTCAGAGCATGCTTTGACTCCATGCCAGGACCAGGCAGTGTGCTGCTTTGTATTAATTTGTGTAACTTCATGAATAAACTGTGCTTGGCTTGTATATGAATTTTAAATGAATTGTTAACACGTTTTTATGAATCAGGGAGGAGGTGCTAGCCAGAGAGGCTGGCTGTTTGTTGTTTAAAGCAGAGGAAACCAATCATGGTTTTTCGCAAAATAAAACTTTATTGAGCTGTAATAAACAGATACTTCTAAAAAACATTTAAAACCACATTAAAAAAAAAAAAAAGACAAGTGGAAGGTGCTTGACTTCTCCAGGTTGAATGGCAGGTCAGCGAATGCATATTGGTATTGAATTGCTTCACTTTTTTCCCAGCATCAAGGAAAAAGATATGTTAACATTACACATCGGTGGAAGGCGTGCGTGTGTCTTGGTGCTTGGTATAATCAGTGGGACACACACAGATGTCAGCCTGAAGATGTCTGGATGCCAAGGATTTGTTGTGCCAAAGGTTGCCCACTGCACTTCGTAGCACAGGAACCCACCCTTGGGCTGTGATTTCTGCTCCCATCCATCCTTTCCCTTCCTTCCCAGAGACGTTTCACTCCTAAGTTGGTTGGGAAACACAATCTCCTGAGTCTATTTCTTCATCATTCTTTTAGCTGTGGCAAAGGGGATTCTGCTCAAGGTTGCTGCTGGGGAAAACAGAAGCAAGAAATCTCTGACTGTTTTCCTCTGGAGATGTGAGCATCAGCTTACTGTGGTGATCCCTCAGTCCTGCTCTCCACTGGCTGCTCCCACTCAGAAAGTGAAGCAATGCAATGCTGCTCTTCCTCTGCCCTATTGCCTCAACAAAGGAAAACTTCAGGTGCCAGTGTGGGTGCAAGAGGGCTGGATTAAAGAAACATGTGGGTTCTCTGGATCTCCATGGTTACTCCTGCACAGCAATCAGGTCTGCAACATAGAATCATAGAATCATAGAATCATAGAATCACCAAGGTTGGAAAAGACCTAAAAGATCACCCAGTCCAACCGTTCACCTATTCCCAATAGCTCCTACTAAACCATGTCCCTCAACACAACATCCAGTCTTTCCTTGAACACCCCTAGGGTCGGTGACTCCACCACCTCCCTGGGCATCCATTCCACTGCCTGACCACCCTTTCTGAAAAGTAATACTTCCTCACGTCCAGCCTGAATCTCCCCTGCCGTAGCTTGAAGCCATTCCCCCTGGTCCTATCACTAATGACACGAGAGAAGAGGCCGACCCCCAGCTCACTACAACCTCCCTTCAGGAAGTTATAGAGAGCAATGAGGTCTCCCCTGAGCCTCCTCTTCTCCAGGCTGAACATTCCCAGCTCCTTCAGCCTCTCCTCATATGGCCTGTGTTCCAGACCCCTCACCAGCTTTGTTGCCCTCCTTTGAACACGTTCCAGGGCCTCAATATCTTTCTTGCAGTGAGGGGCCCAAAACTGGACACAGTACTCGAGGTGCGGCCTCACCAGTGCTGAATACAGGGGAACAATCACCTCTCTGCTCCTGCTTGCAACACTGTTTCTGATGCAAGCCAGGATGCCATTGGCCTTCTTGGCCACCTGGGCACACTGTCGGCTCATATTCAGCCGAGCATCAATCAATACCCCCAGGTCCATTTCCTCTACGCAGTCCTCCAGCCACACCGCCCCAAGCCTGTAGCGTCGCCTGGGGTTGTTGTGGCCGAAGTGCAGGACCCGGCATTTGGCCTTGTTGAAACTCATCCCATTGGCTTCAGCCCAGCTCTCCAGCCTGTCCAGATCCCTCTGTAGGGCCTCGCTACCCCCAGGCAGATCCACACTTCCAGCCAATTTGGTGTCATCTGCAAACTTACTGAGGGTGCACTCGATGCCCTCATCGAGGTCATCAATAAAGATATTGAAGAGGACAGGCCCCAGCACCGACCCCTGGGGAACACCACTCACAACTGGTCGCCAGCTGGATTTGACTCCATTTACCACCACTCTCTGTGCCCGGCCCTCCAACCAACTCCTTACCCAGCCAAGAGTGTATCCATCCAAGCCTCTGGCTGCCAGCTTCTGCAGGAGAATGCTGTGGGAGACAGTGTCAAAGGCTTTGCTGAAGTCTAGGTAGACCACATCAACAGCCTTTCCCTCATCCACCAGATGGGTCACTAGATCATAGAAGGAGATCAGGTTGGTCAAGCAGGACCTGCCCTTCATGAACCCATGCTGGCTAGGCCTGATCCCCCGGTCACCCTGCACATGCTGCATGATCTCCCTCAAGACGATCTGCTCCATAAGAAGCAGGGGAGAATCCCCCGCAGCAGAAAGCAAGCAGCTCCTTGGTTATGTAATAGAGGTGTATGTAGTGGGGAATATAAAGAAGATTGAAGCCAAGAGGAACCCCAGGTGGAGAAAACTCACATTACTGCCTGTTCCTGAAAGCTGAGGTCCTCACAGCCAAGCTTCTCCAGCCAGGAGACAAAGCAGTTATGCCACTTCCCCTCCATTTGGAATGGGAAAATCAGACTGGAAAACCAACTGGCCAGATCTCACTGCTTCTATTATGGAGCTGTTACCGTGCTATTCATGCAAGCTGAGTGACCAACTGCTGGATGGCTTCCAAGGATTATTTAAACTTTTCCATATTTTGTAGGTCTTGATGTGAACGTGTGATTTTGGCTACTGCATTGATTGATGTTGCTAAAAATGCTAGCAACCCACCCTCCAGAAAGTATGTGTTTTGGAATGTCTCTGCATTACACGTACTTCCAATCATGTGCTCCTTGCTGGAGATCACCAGTGCTTGTTGTTAAAGTAAGAGGATTACTTCAAAAGGTAATTCCCTGGGATTACCACACACTCTGGCTGCCATTTGGGAGTCTGAGGACAGAAGGCAAATTTTCCATGCTTGTGAACAGTGCAAGGAAAACACGAAGGTGTTCCTTAGCTGCTGCAGCCTTTGCTGCGCCTTTGTATCATGGCTGCAACATCTGCTGTCCCATAAAGCAGCAGCTTCAGCTGGAGCTCTGCCCAGGATTGGATCATTTTATTGCATCTTCATCCTGCACAGTTCTCAATGCTTTAACATGGGTGGGACCACCAGAGTTCCTCACTCATCACCAGGTATCACTGCTTCTCCGTGGCATGTCCTGTCACAGCAGTATCAAATGATTGTCACACCTAATGGTCAACAGAGAAGTCATTGCACCTCTGGGTGGGAAGGAAGAAGCAGCACCTTCAGCCGTGCTATGTGGAACTGAAGAGTGGGGAAAAATGCTGAAATGGTGCAGCAAGGGGTTTTGAATCTGGGAACACAGAATTTGTTGCGGGATTGTGGTTTCCCTGAGTATAGGCAATGCAGCATCATTCAGCAGAACGGAGCTTGGAAAGAAGCTGGGCTCTTCTGGGAGACAATTAAACCTGACCAGCAAAAACTTGGGGTTAAACTTCCAGAATTCAAAGCAGAGGTTGGATCTGAGACATGCTCGTGGAGAGAGAAGTCCAGTCCCAAAGGCTGCTGTGCAAGCTGGGAATGGCAACCTTTCTATTTACATTCGCTGCTATCTGCCCAAAACTATGTGTCAGCAAACAGAAAGTATCCATAGTAAGTTCTTGAAGTTGGTGAACTTGAGATGTCAACACACTCAAGGTACAAATTCAAGATCATTTGCAACACTGCAAGACTCAAGGAGTAGAGTTCCAATAACCCTGATGTGCAAGAGCAGATTGCAAAAGCCACGACTTGAAGGGAAGAGAAAAATTGAAATACAAAATCTAAAGGTAAGGTTTTCTTTATGTGGCTTCTGAGCTCATAAGAGGTCACATTTTCTGGCTATTCTCTGAAAATATGAGTGTTAGAAGCAAGCTTTATTTAAAGTAAATGGAAGCTCAAGTAATTACAAGGCTTCAGGAGCCAGGGCTCTAAGAAAAACATTGAGTATTTCAAGAGCTGGCAACACTGCCTGTGGAAAAGGAGTGAGTCATGGCGTTGTTTTGGACTCCTGGGTGGGTGAGAGACACCAGCAGAATGCTCCAGCTTGGTGGGGAGTTTTCTGAGCTGCTCACGTGGCTGCAGACCTACTGACCACCCCAGCACAACTGTGATGGGAGCCCCACAGCCTGCTGCTGTGATGGGGCCAGGGCCTGGTGTGCCCTAGTCCCATCACAGCAGGATGGTGATGATGCAGGAGACCTTGCAGGATCAGGGTAGGTATCATGTGTCTCTCAGCTCCATTAGCATCCTCTGCTGGGAAAGCACGGAACCAGTAGGCCCTGAGCCTTGCAGGAAAGTAGCAATCCCCTTCTTCTTTCTTTTTTTTTCCTGTGCAAAAACTTCAAAATGCTGAATTGTTCCTTTTTTAAAGGGATGAAAACAGAGCTATCCTTCCTGGTGCTTGTAGGACTCCAAAGCTTTGTGATCCCCTTGTGATGGCGAGAAAGAGAGGGCCTTGAGCCTATACAAGCCTTTAGGCACTCTCAAGTGGAGTTTGTATCTCTCTGTGGGCTGTAGCAGGTGCTACAGCAGTAAAGATCCTCATACAACACATTCCTTAGGTGCATGAGGTACACTGGGAATAGGAAGACTCTGCCTTTTCCATGTGGGGCCGCACCAGATTTATCAGCAGTCTGATTGTTGGCCTTGATGCGGGATCGTTAGCTACATTTGCCACTTTGCATCAGGCTCCACATGGTTTTCAGGAACCACAATGTGCCTCAGTTTCCCCACGTGTTAGCTGGGAGCACAGAGCAGATGTTACAGGGAGGATCAAGACATTAAACACATGCAGCACAGTGGGGGCAGGAGTATGTTATACTTTGCTTGAAGATTGCAATCAATATTTCAGCAGTTTCAAGCCTGGCTTGCTGTTTTTCTTGCACCTAATGTCCTTCCAGCCCACTGCCTTCCTGGCCCTCCTGTTCTGCTTTGTCCTGCAGATATCCCTGGTCCCAATGCATTTTAGACAAACCACTTTTCCAAAGTAAGGCAGCTTGAGTGTGTCCTTAGCCCAGCCACACGCTGTTAGAGCATCTGCAGCAGCGGAGCCCTCTGTGGGCACCCAGCTCCCAGGCCGTGCTGTAATGCGTCTAGAGGAGATGTGGAGCAGCTCATTACAGGGATTACTTCCAGCCAGGCAGCTGCAAGGGTCAGTGAGCTCCTCATTGATTTCTGCCTGCCCTTACTCCCAGCAGAGGGAGTTTGGGAGATACTTCTGCATTGATCCAACCTGTTGTTTCCATAATGGGGTTTTGGCCAGATGAAGTTCACAATAAAACAAGATCAAAACAACAGCAAAAATCACATTATTTTCAGATGTGTTTAAGCTGCCACTGCTCCCAGGAGCAAGCAGTGGCACCATGTCAAATAGATGATTCCTTTTTCCTTGACAGTCCAGCAAGCAGGGCGACAGCCTCGCTCCTCTGGTATAACCATGTCATTACTGGTTCTGCCCAGTGAAATCTTAACATCTTTTAGGTCTGCGGTAATCAATGGCTATAATTCTATGAACACACCAATGCAGAATCAACCCAGAAATTCCCAGTGTCCTTTGCACATTCAGTTTGCACACTCATGCTAGACCTGTTTGCAAAGGCTGGCACCAGCACCGCTCAGCCCAGGCATGATGAAAACAAAGGCATCAGAGGACCCCAGGGATCTTGGTGGCTCCAGTGGTCCCTGCACATGGGAAGAGTTGTCCCAGCAGAGCTGCTGCAAGCCTGAAGAGCAGTCTCCAGCCAGGAGCTGGATGATTTCATTGGGACCCCATGAAGCGTGCTCTCTAACTCATGTAACTCATGCAGTTGTTCCTTACTTAGAATAAACTAACTTCTTCCCTCATTTCCTTCTTTACCCCCAATAGGAGGGAGTGGTACTATTATTTTCTGCTCAACTGAGTTCTATGTCTGTCTGCTCATATAGCAACCAAAAGCACTAACAACCTAGACTAATTGCAGAGTGAGCAATCCCTCTATAAGGAGAACAAGAGATACAAGGGCATTATTTATGCCACCTACCTTGCTCCACTTGATGCCTGTGCCAGCTCCATTTGCTTTCTTTAGCAAGTACATTTCATTTCACACTCCCCACTGCCATCCCCCTTGCGTGTATCATTCAGAAAATTCACCACTTGTCTCTGATACCTGGAGACACGAATTAGCAGCATCAATTATGCTAATAACATTTTCAGAATCAGTAATTGTCCTCATTGTTATTATTTACCTTAGCCTGAAGGCAATTCTTGCTAATGCCTCTCCCCTAAGAAGGATTTTAATGGCCTTACTGGCTTGGCAACACAACTACAACACCTTCTGCTGAGTTTCTTAATGGGGCTGGTTCTGCATCCCTTGGTCTGGGGTTCCCTGCAGGGTGGTGTGCAGCCTGGGCTAGCTGTGCCTTCCTCAGTAGGGGCAGGATGAAGTGCTTGGGGTGCATTTCCTTGCTCCCATCACTGCTGTTGGATCACCCAAATAAATCCTGTGTCTCCCATTCTGTGTGCAGGAAAGGCCACACAGACAACTTGTCTGGGATTTTCAGGGCAGTTAAGCCTGCAAGTGCGAATATTTTTTCCTCTCTGGTTTGTCTCATGAGCCACAGAAGTGAAGGGTCTGTAGAAGCAGTGCATAAATAAGCAAACAGCCTGGCCTCCTTCCTCACCTACCTTTCCTCATCAGGAAAGACAAATTTAGGGCATAATCTTTCACCAAAAATCTGGAAGCGATCTCTTGCTCCTGGAGAAAACCCTGAACAAGCAGCCAAGGTGAGCATTCCTGGTTTGGATAGAGTCCCTGAACTACAGCTGTACAACGGCATGCAGCCCAAAAAGCCAGCCCTCTCCTTCCCTGCTGCCAGCCCAGCAGCATCTCTCCACCCCAGGTCTCTAGGATGCAGGCACAGAGCAGTGCCAGCACCGAATCCCTAACCTTTAGTTGTGCCTGGAGTCTGTAACCTCCCACCCTCTCCTCCCAAACACTGTGTTCAACAGCCTATTAGAGGGAGAACAGCCTGTCCCCTGTCAAAACACACAAGGTGCCACAGTCCCCGCAAGAATGCTGGCAGCTGCTGACAGCGGTCTGGCGTGCCTGCCAGGTTCCCTGCCTGCACCGCTGGGCCTGGGGACAAGGAACCAGGGATCCCTGGAGCAGCCCAGCACTCTCAGCTGCTCCAGGTGAGAAGCAAAACAAGCCCTCCACACTTCTGCAACCTATTTGCAAGCAGTAAGATTTCCAAATGGTAGCAGGAATGTTTTTGTTTTTTGTTTCAGGGGAAAAAATGCAGAGAATTGGAGGTAAGCACTGAACCCCACATGATGCACTACTGGCAGACCCCCAAAAAACCCATAACATGAAAATTATTCATTATTTCAATAAAGACATGGCCACACCAGAACTGGGATATGTTGGCCAGCATGTTCCCATGCTGGAACCCAGGTAATCAATAAGCCAACATTCATTTCCATGCTGTTAAACACATTGGGAGGTGAATGTCACCTGTCCAAGCCTGTGGTTTTATGAGGCTACAGTGGGACAAATACACAGTGAGAATCTCATGTTCCATTGCTCAGACCTTCTCCATCCCTCCAGGCTCTGGAACAGGCATCCAACAGAGCAGTGCCTGCAGCTGTGCTGCTTGTAACTCTTGGCCCAAAGTAGGTCTGATGCCTTTGTGGGGCTCCATCTCTCCCGTCTGGTCCCAGTAGTCCAAGTTTACCATAAGTTGGGTTAAACCCCATTAGAACTGAAACTCCTTCACTGTTTTTCCTCCACAAAGAAGCTGTCCAGCTTCTTGCTCCATCCCCCTGTCCAGCTTCCTGCTCCATCCCCCTGGGATGAAGCAGACCAGGTTTGATCTTAGCCCCAAACTGAATTTTTCAGTGATTCATAAGGAATTGTACCGACCCTGTGCGTCACTCAGCTCCCCCCAGTAATAATTTCAGAAATTCACAGTTCTGTTTCAAACAACTTGGATGGAAAAAGCCCCCAAAGCATTTGGAGTTTGCTAGTTTTGATGTCTGTAGGCAGCTGGATAAAATTCTACCTTTCTGCCCTCGCTGGAAGAGGGGCCACAGCCAGAGCTCAGCAGCGCTGTTAGATGCTGGAAAGGGCACATGGGAGAGAAGAAATACTTGAAAGGCTCCAACCTCAGGAAATGTTTCAATCAGAGCTCACACCTTATTAGGCATGTGATAATCCAACCGCGAGACACTGAGACACAGGAAACCAAGCTCCATAAGCCCTACTCCTCGCGGATCAACTTCGACCTTAAAAAAACACCATGAAAAGCCCTTCATAAAACAGAGACTTCTGGAGCAGGCGCTTCGTAGCCCTTCTGCCACAGCTGAGACGTGCACCGGGACTGCTGGGAAATGCAAACACCACCATTAAAACTAAGAGACACATTGAAGAACGACAAGTGGGATTTCCATCTAGATCTAAAGAGGCACAAGGGTCCACTTTAATGAGACAGTGCATCTCACAATCTTTGAGAAACTGCAACTACTTCAGAATGACTTTGTTTGAGAAGCATTTCTTGCCTTTATGTTTATCGTGGTTTTATTCTATTCCTGTGAAAGATGTTACATGACTACTGAAAACCTGGAATTCACATCACAGCCCCATTTTTTTATCTGGAGAAGGTCTCCTTTGCTAGCATGCTAGCTACAAGCCAGTAGCTATGTAGGTTTGGTTAATCTGATCTTGATTAGGGCTGAATGACATTTTTTGGCCAGTCATGTTTGGAAGCAGAATAAGAGGAAATTCAGTCAGAGCAAACCATTCTGTTGTACACTTTTTTAAACACAAATAATTTGGTAAGCTCAACAACGGCGAAGACCAAAATAATTTGTTTTGCTATTTTAAAGGACAGCCTTTAGTTATAGTCCAGTCCTAATTAAAAATGTCTTCCCATTTTCTCTGAAAAATGATTCCCAGTATTTATTGAATGCAAACTGAAATGCATTTCAAATTGAGTAGAAGATTCTTGGATGAAAAAATATTGTTGCTTATTTTCTAAGTCAACCCAAAACAGAGCTCTGCCATCAGTCATTTTTCTGCCAACCAAACAGACACCAGCTCTTCCCTTAGCTCTGCACTGAAGCACCAACAAACCCAAAGCCATAGCTAAACAGTAAGAGCTGATATAAGCTCTTGGGGTGGCCAAGTAGGGATTTGAAATCTACTTCCAATGCTATTTATTCCTCTAGCTGATATGCATGTATGCAAATACGTTGTTATGGGAAGGAGAGAACACAGGCTGATATTTTCACTTACTATGCCACTAACCTGAGGAGGCTTAGGAAACATGAGCCACGGCCTCCTCTTTCACATGAAGCAACCACCGCCAGGAATTCCCTCTGATTTCCTACTCCAGCCACTTGATTCCTCCTGCTTCCTTTATTAATACGTTTAACGATCCCTGACATGCTTTTGGCAACCTCCTCAGAGATAATCAGGTTGTAGCGCTTGAGACCAGCTCCACTCAGATAAAGAATAAATGAGTGATAAAAGCCAGTGATGTATTTGCAGATCAGAGGCTGGGCAGTGGAGAGCACGTTGTGTTTTAGACTTTTGATCAGAAGAGAACGCGCGTTCCTCGTTACTGCTGTAATATGGCAGGCACAAGATTTTTCTCTATCAATTGTCAAGCTGGAGTTAGAGCTGGAGCCTGCAGCCCTGTCTGCGAGACTCAGCTCCTTCCCTGGTGTATTGTACACAGCTCCTATTTTCTACTCTCACAGATATTTCTCAGCAGAAATCATGCCAAATGCATTACATCCTTGTAGACCTCAACTCTCTCACAACTACCCTTCAAACCATAGCCTTCCCAAGGGTTAAATCTGAAAAGTTTTCAACAGAACAGAAATCTTAGAGGGGGAAAAAAAAGAAAAAAAGTAAAAGAAATAGAAATATGATCAAAAATAAAAGAAAAAAATAAAAAGAGGAGAGGAGTGGAGAGGAGAGGAGAGGAGAGGAGAGGAGAGGAGAGGAGAGGAGA
>NW_024884867.1:179228-224449 GCF_019232065.1 Centrocercus urophasianus
GAGAGGAGAGGAGAGGAGAGGAGAGGAGAGGAGAGGAGAGGAGAGGAGAGGAAGGGGGAAGGGGGAAGGAAAAAAGGCACCACCACAGGTTTTCTGAATCTATGAAGATCTCCACAATGAGAGAACTCTATTGATTTCTCTACACCTCTGCTGCCTGACCCATTAAGCACGGCTCACTGGCAAGGTGTGAGATATCCAGTTGCACTTTGTTACATTCTACAACATCTCTTCTGTTTGGAGATGCTCAACACCTCCCCAGCTTTTAAATGTTCTTACTTTAACAGAGCTCTGGGTGAGAGGGATTTGTACATAACCCAGTTTGAAGATTCTCCATTCTATGTCTGGACTCGTGAGAGCTGGTGCTGGTTGGGAGTCATGCACATAGCTTTGGCCATCAACATTCCCAGGTCATGTCTGCAGGCAGAGGGAAGGAATGGGCTACTCAGGACATTTTTCTTCCCACCCAGCACTGGCTTGAAAGCACTGATCACTCTCTGCTGGTTACAGATGGAGTGTGGAAAACAGTTAAGAGGCAAAGGGAGTTACTTGAGAAGAATTGCTCCTCTTAGGCATAGCCAGCATCTCAGCAAGGGGCTCCAGAGGAGCTCCCAGATTTTTGTAATCAGTATACACTGGGACACACCTCAGGGTTACAAGTGACAGTCTTTCCTTCCAGTCGTGATTACTGCCTCTTTCGGGGAAGGATTTGCTCAGGCACTTTTCCAGCTATATATCTTTCCTGCAAAGAACTGGCCCTGTTTCTGTGCCTACATCTTACCTACATGCCCTGGGATGATGTCCCGTTTTCCAGGACACCAGGTAAGCCTCAGTATATCTGCAGAGAAAGCTGGGATCTCTGCCTCTGACGCAAGCACAGGGCAGGGGATTATCTACTGCTTCCCAGCAAGTGCATGGTCCTGCACAGAGAGGCAGTAGGCTGACCCTTGTCCTTCCTGAGGTCTGGCTGTACCCAAGACCAGTGTGATGTTGGTGTGATGTGTTGGCCCAGAGCCTGCAGACTTTATCTCCAGCAAGATATCCAGAAAACCCAGACAGATATCTGTAAGCTTGAAACACATTCAGGTATCTTATGGGGAGAAATAAAAGGAAAGATATGGGCTAAACCTAACTGTATGCTAATTCAAGGATGTCCCACTGGTGTCCATTTTCCTACACTTCTTGGTGCACATCATTGCCCTGCAAAAGGGTGCATCTGGATTGGGATTTCATTGGGACTGAAATGACAACAGTGAAGCAGAGGCAGGTACCTGCCTGGCAGGGAAGTACTGAGGCAGAAGGAAAATCCACCAGGTGCAGAAATTTCTTGTTTTAAGCTCTACCTTTGCAAAGGGTTGACATGAAGTCTAGTGCAATTCCAGTATCCTGCGTGCTCTGAAGGTAGTAAATCAAGGCCTTCTCAGTGCTGTGATGAAAACATCACAGGAGAAAACTCTTCCACAGCCAGAAGTACTTTGGAAACACTCGCCCTTATTCTGCAGCACATCCCAGAGCTTCCAGTGGGAGAAATGATCTGTCTTACCCAATTTTCATCCCAAGCCTCTCTGCATAATTTCCAATACATGGCGCCTTTTCCTGGAAGACAGTGAGGTCACTGGTTTTCCATATAGTTGATAATCCAGCCTCATGGGTCAACGCACAGATCTTTATCTCACAAGGAGTTACCATCAGCCTGGCAGCTGGAGCTCTGGCTACCCGTAATGGATGTGTCCTGGCTGGTGTGTCAGCTCCACCCCACCTTTTTATCCAGTGAATTGTTAGCAATGGTGAAAAAAATTAAGTGCATTTATCCTGTGGGCACGATTCTGGTAAAGGGTGTCATAACAGAAGGTGCTGGCTAACTGCAGGATTTGGCCTTACTGCATTTGGTCAAAAAATAGTTGTTGATAATACCTAAATTATTACTTCTGACTTCAAACAAACTATGACATGAATGAGGACAATTTGAGAACTGAAGGCCTTCAGTAATGCACACTTACTAGCATGCCCTTACTTGCAGAAGCGTAATGAGGTTTTTACACCTCAGACAGCAAGATTTGAATATCATATTATGGATACTGCTTATCACTGTCCAGGGTCAGACACTTTGCAGAGGGAGACTTTTCCAGGCAGAAATCTGTATTTCCTTATTGACTCCCCTGTTGGAAAGTCTCTCTTTCTTCCATTCTTTTGGAGCTTCCATTGCTAGTCTCACCCAGACCCAAGTACTAGAAAAACTCTTGAAGCGTGATATGAAGGGCTGCTGTGGCTCTGGGTGTAGTTTACTATGGCTCAGCCTGCTCTAAATACACAAGGAAAGAAGAGGGAATACACTGGTTTTGCGACACCTGCTGTAATCCACCCTGGAATGCTCCTGAAGAGACGCAGGAGAAATTCTTAAGATATATTTCCCTCAGACCACAATATATTCCATATGCCCCAGAAGTGGAGGAACAGGGAACTGGTACACTGAGCTAAATCTGGTAAATGTATCATTCCCAGCTGGGGGGACCAAGAGGAGGGGGGCAGGGAGCACTTATCAGTGTTTTCTCTGACTTCACAGCTGGAAGAAATTTACAGCCAAACACACTCCTGTTGCAAAGGACAGCTAAGCCCTCCCCAATCGTGCCTACAAGCCGCTGTTGTTATCAGAGGATCAGGGGCTTTGGGCCCCCTTTCTTGCTGACCACCAAGGGCTATTCTGGTGCCCGCTTCTTGCAGAAGCGCTAGGCAAACTTCCCCAGCATGGGGCTGGGACACTGTCCTGCCATGCTGTTGGAGAGCATATCCACGAAATTCAGGTTACCCTGAGAAAAAACCACTTTGAAGACTAACCATATACATTTCGTCCCCTCTGTCTGATGCTCCCATTTCGCAAACTCAGCCAAATAACTTTACCTGCATGCTGCAAAACTCCTTCTTCACCTGGAACCCTACGTCACTGTTGCTTTCTTCTTCGTGTGACTTAGAAGCCAAGCACATCTAGGACACAAACTCCAGTAGCTTCACCACAGAATATTCTGCATTTGTAACTTGCCTCCTGCTTTTAAAAAATGGGAAACCATCAAGCACTCAGCTACAGCCTTAATTCCTGATAGGCATTAAAAATGCAGTTTGATAGGTTTTTTAATTACTTACTATTCAGTAGCTTTTCCCAATAATCAGTTTTTAAAGCCATTGCTGAGCACTCAGCCCCATCACTTCCCATCAAGAGGATGATGGCTCAGGTGATGGAGGCTGAGACTGTGATTCCAACGTGCTGGCAGCTATGGAGTGCTGAAAGATAATTGTATGTTACCCGATTAATGACATATTCACAGTTAATTTAATCTAAACTTGTTTATATTTAATTAATCATCAATTGTTATCTAAATTCAAAGCAGGATAAACGGTGCTTCAAATCTTTGCATCTCTTCAACTCATTTCTGCCATTAAATATTGGACTTCACTAAAACTGAAGAAGTAAAAGGAAAAAAAAAAAAGATAAAGATTTCACATGCACTGTTTTCCTTCAGGATAAATTTTTCTGCATTTAAGTTTGTCCAGCTACATAAAAATCCTTCATTGCTGATGAGTGACTCCGGGAAGACAAGCCTGCTGTATACCTGCATGTGGATGTGCCTCAGCATCCCCAAAAACCTGTTTGCCTGTAAGCAGGCATTTGCAACCCAGGCTTTGTGAAAGCCAAATATGAAAACAAAGTGTGTTGATAATAGAAGAGAAAGTCCGTGAGGAAGCAGATGTAAAACTCCAGCTTTCAATTGACTCTAACAAATAACCAATGAAAGAATAATGACTTGAAAGACGCCAGGCCAAGCTCTGCGCTGGCGCAGCTCCATCAGAGCTGGTGGAGATGGGCCAGCAGCGGATGTTTCCCACTTCGTCAGTTGAATATGAAGAGTTTATTTTCCAAGTCACCCTCCTCTTAGTTCAATCCCCTGGCATTGATCGATGGGTGTCCCAAAAACTTTGAGTGGAGAAATCTGCTGCTTGCAGAGCTGGTACTTTGCTGAATGAAAACAAAAGGTGTCTGGTCTGGAAATGGCAAGGAGATTTCTTCAAGCAGCTGCCAGAAAAACAGATAAGAGAAAAATCATAAGCTAGAGGCTCTGCTTTCTAAGCACAGTGCCAATTTTTTAAAAGAATAATCCCAGTAGATACAGCATTATGTGACAAAAGTCCTGCTGTGGAAATACTGCCAATTTTTCAAACATTGGCTTTTTATCTCTTGGCAATGATACAAGTCCAACTGTGCTTTTGTTTTCATTTTTTTAGCAGAAAATAATAACATATTTGCATACTTAATAGTAGCAACATATGTTCTGAAGAAGGTTGATTTGCTCTGCAATTAGTAGTCATTGGCCTGCAAAGCCACACACATTTAACAGGGACCAAAGCAGCAGGATGTCACTGCTGGCAGAGATGGAGCAAGGAGAGGGAGGGAACCTCTGCCAAACATCTGGCTGTTTCAACCTGATTTTCTTTCCAGAGCAGTTAAGAAGGCAACAGGTTAAATCCCATTTTATTGAGACAAAACCTCTAGATTCTAAAATATGAGACTCTGATACTTGAAAACGATATTTAGCTCCTCTTATGTGTACCAGCTCTGGCACAGCTGAGCAAATAAGTCACCTTTTAAGAAAAGCTTAAGGTACTGGGAACCAGAGATGAGTTGGGGCAAGGCTTTCCCAAGCAGCAGAGAGTGAAGTCACCAGTCAGCAGGAAGGAGGGTGGATGTGCTGGTGAGAGTTGAGGGATAGAGCCAAAGTGGAGATCTTGGAATGACTGAGAACACTGATGGGGCACTCCAATCTAAATGAGGAAACAAACACCATTACTTTTAAATGTAACGGTCAACGTTTGGTAACGCATGGAAACGCATGGCATTATGGCAGTACCATAACAACGTAGGGAATGACTTGGTACAGACATACACATTTTCATCTGCAGTACATAGACCAAGAAGGAGCAGTATGCCTAATTGTGGCTCCCGCCCACAGCCTGCCTAGGACAAACCAGGCTGCTCATTACCAAGCCCCAGCCCTCCCATCTGGACAGGCGACAGACACGTGGGATTGTTCACCTGTCATTTTGGTTTCCTCCAAGCCCTTTGTACAAATGGGCAGGGCTGGCCACAGGAAGCTGGGCTTTGAAAATGGGCAGTTTCCTGCAGAGGGGATGGAGGCACCGGAGCCCGGTGCCCACATGGCATCACACGGGGCATTCAGCTGGCAGGAAAGCAGCAGGAGCTGGAGAGCAACTGAGCAGAAGGTCAGCAGGGTTCGACGATGGAAGCTCTGCAGGGGGAGGGGACCATCACCGCTCTGCCTGGCTGTAGGATTTCCTGGGTCTTTTATAATGGTGCTGTTGCCCAGGGTTTTTCAGCTTTAATGAAGCAATTCATGTTCAGTTTGCTAATTGTGTTGGCGAGGTGTGGAGCTGCCTCCAGATCCCAGATCTGGCTTTGGGGATGGACATTTTCCATCCTAGCTGAAGGAAAATGAGGTGGGTTAGGCTACTTGTGGTGCACAGCCACTACCTGTGCCCGGGTGGTTGTGCAGGAGAACAGCACTATGTCCCCAACAGGCCTCAAATGTCCAGAACATCAAAATACCTGATTTGTATAGCTGAAATTGCTTGTCTGATGTTTATCAGGAGAAAGGCCCCTTTGGAAACAGGCTGACCCTGGGGAATGATTTCCAGCCTCCTGTTAGGAGTGGTTGGAATAATTTGAGTCTATAAAGCTTCAGCAAACAAAATCATAGAATCCAAGAATTGTTTGAGTTGGAAGGGACCATTAAAGGCTACTTAGTCCAACGTCCACTAATGTTTTGTTCCCAGTTTGGCTGCAGTGGTAGTGCTGGCAGTGCTGGGACTTTGCCGTGGGCTGGCAGCCACAGCAAAGCTCTGGATGGAGCTCAGGGCTGCAAATCTCATCCACCATTCACACCTACCAGGAGGCAGCTAACTAAGGCAGCACCATGCAGCAAGAAAAGGCTCAACACAGACCTGCAACATCATCTACCCAACCTTGTAGAGGGACACAGGGAGGGGACAAGTCCCCAAGGGAGCACACCCACGTATATGGCTGCAGCAGGGGTCTCCCCACTACAGTGCATCCCCAAAATGACGTGGATTAGCAGCTTGCTTTCAGTCAGGCTGAACTATGAGCATAGTGCTTTGCTGGACATTTTACACGAACCAGAAGATGCGTTATCTGATGAAAAATGCTTAATTTAATACCCTGGCCTGACAAGCAGTGAACTGTACATCTCCTGGAGAATTTGCCAGTGCAGATGATTTTACTTAGCTAGAAGGATTAAGGCAAACCCCTTTCTTCTCCCCAAGTCTTGTGGCAGAAAGTGGCTGAGGTGAGCTCTCACCTGCATTTTGCCACTGTCACCACAGAAATAACTGCCTCGGAAGGGAGATAACCAGTGCCAAGAAGCAGATAGGATCCAGCCCTCAGAGCAGCACTGGTGTCACAGGACATGTGCCCTGCTCTCTGAAAACTAAACTCCAGAGGCAGATCATCTCATCACATTGCTCCAATAGATGGGAAATCACAGGGCTGTTCCTCAAAGCAGGATGAGCTCCTCCTCACCTCACAGAAAAGAGCAGGCTACTAATTTCCCAGCAGAGCTCTCCAGCAGAGCAAGGCTTTCCTGCACAGTCCTGGAGTAACAAGCCCTAGGCTAGACTTGCTTTCGTGAGGAAGTTCTCTCAGGCTGAGCCGAAACTGGGGAATCCGCAGGCAGGTTTGGAACAGCTGCAGAACTGCTCCTCAAGCCTGCAGATTCACGAGGATACAAATGTCACAGGAAAAGTATCCATTACGCTGACCTTTCCCCTTAAGCACAAGAGACCACAGCAGCCTTGCAACAATGAATAAACTTTTCCTACCAACTGCTCCGGGGAAGAGAAAACAAACGGACAGCTCTGTGTAAGCCAGACCCTGACGAAGCACACGCCATCGGGCAGCTGAGAGATGAAGAATCCCGGACAGCAAACCTCTTCTGAAGGCCTCGCCATCAACTCATTGCACATATCTCCTGCACTTTGCTATCAGGCTCTCACTTCTGCAGGCATAATGCACAAATGTAATTATGTAGGCTTTACCCATGTTGGCAATCTCATCCAGATGCAAGGCTTTTATTATAATTGAAGATTGGTATGATTTGTGGTTATGTTTTTAAACTGCACATAATTAAGTGGCAGAATTCATTGTCGTACAAAGTTGTGGAAGCCAAAAGCTTAAAATGGGTTCAAATAGAAATTAAAGAAGTTGAAAGATCCATCAAGGGCAGTCAAACAGAGGGATGCAAATATGTCAGGAAGTCCTTCAGCTCCAAATTGCCATGAGTTGGAAGGGCCATAGGAAGCAGCACATGGGACTTGCAACTAGCTTATATCTTGCCCTCAGCGTTTGCTGCTGGCTCCATAAGAGACAGAATACTGGGCTAGATGCAGCTTTAGCCTGAACCAGCATGTCTGCCCTGATATAAGCACAGCAAGGCCTCTGATAGATCCACTCCTTCCGAAAGACAAACAGGCCAAAACAAGCTTAGGTTATTGTTAGGTCTGAAAGATACAGACCTGGCTTAGAAGCTGTATCTTCTCCATCTAGGAGGCTGTGCCAGAACCCCAGTTCAGAAGACTGGAACAGCTTCCAAGATTCAGACTAGGAAGGCCTACAGAAGGGGAGCTCTCACTAAACGAATTTTCATTGGCTGGGGAGAAAACCTCGAGAAACAAATGTTGCAATGCTAGTTACAGTTCTCTGATTCCCTGAGTTGGCAATGATTTAAAGAAAAGTAAGTATCAGGGGAGAATGTGAACATCAGCCTGGCTCACAAAATGCACAGCTGATTTCCCATGACTGTGATGATCACAGCGGTCAGCAAAGCCAGAAGGGCAGGGTAGGAGCTTCAGCCTGGGGAAACACCTTCCGTACACCTACGTACATCTCCTGTTTTGCAGGATTCATCAAACAGCTCCCCTTCAAGGGAGAACTTGATGGATCCTCAGTCTTAAATCCTGATGGTCACTTTGTGTTGTCTCAGACAGATAAAGTGACAAAAGTTGCCCCTTCGATGGAGCTGCTCATTGACTTGATGTAGTACTGGAGGAAAACCTCTTTAATTCTAAATGAAATTACTAAAGAACGATACAGCCAAGCCCTTTGCTGCACTAGATTGATTCAGACAGGAATAAATCAAAGAAACTATGCTTTTTCATACCAGATGAAAATCTGTCTCTGGGGCATCTGTTGCTTAGCATCTGGCCTGGAGGCGACACTGACGATAGGGCAAAACTCCAGACCCACCTCCCAGTGAGCAGTGACTCACCAGGAAGCCCCCATAGCATGGTGAAAATGTAGGTTGCCTCTGCAGGGGCACACGGTTCCAAGTGATGGAGCCCCCTCTCCTGCTCTCCTAGGTGACCTGAAACACTGACACTGGTAGTGAAGAGTCACTGCAAAGGGCAATAATGGAGAAAGCCTAAGCATTGTTTTTCAAGTGGAGCAGTAATTCGTAAAACTTCATAGAGTCAAAAAGATTCCTGTTCAAAGAGCTCAAATCTTTATAGGGTGACAAGGGAAACTCAGCTAGATCCATATTCCCACAAAGGAGATGTGTCCATATGGCAACAAGAATTGTGCTGGGAACAAGCTTAGTGTGAGAGCTGGCTGGCAGCAGGGAGCAAAGGCTTACCTTACACCAAGATTATGCATTTAGGCAGGGCTGACAGCTATCTTACTGCTGGGTAAGGCAGAAGCTGTTCACAGTCAGAGGAGCTTTAGGTGACCTATCAAAGTGCTTAAGCAGCCTAGAACTTCATCTGCTTGAAATAATTGGATAGAAAATGAGGCTGATTGCTCTTCAGCCACCTCTGAATGGATTAACATTGCTGTTGATACAGAAAGAAGCACAGATCTCTTGCTGGTTCCTTGTCACAGCACAAAACCAATGTTGAGGTCCAACCATAGCTGGGGAAAAACACATCTGGAATTTCCCAGGCTCAAGGAGTTCTCCAGACACTGCAGATACTCTCTTGCACAAGATAGATAGAAATCTATTTGTGCACAGGCATCTGATGTTGGTGAAAATGAGGTGTCTAGAAACCCTTGAGATCTTTGACAGGATCTGTTCAGCTATGTAGACATTGTGTAGGAGAATGGAGTGTGAAACCAAGCATATTTACAGATGTTTTTCAGAGCTGTAAATGATAGCACAAAACAAAGTACAAAGGAAAACCCGACCCTAAGATTCAGGCCTATGACTTTTAGTGGTGGGGCATTTTGCAAGGACAGAGATGTCATAATCAAAATTAGCTCCTCATCTTGTTCTTAAATGGAAATCAAAGGGGTAATGTTGAGAAGGCTCAACATTCAGTCTCTGAAGATTTTCCACCCACCCACTGATTTTTTTGGCCAGCTCAGGCTTAGAGAGGACTTCCCCACAGAGTCTTGGGCTAGCCAGAGAAAGGCTTAACAAATAATAAATGTCAGACTTGTGGGTATGGAGGGATGGGATTCCACAGCACCTCCTTGCCATGAGCCCGGGAGCATGCACATCACATTAGGCAACACCAAAGGGGAGCTGACAGTGCTGAAGAGCTGCAGCAGAAGGTGGCAGGGGAAGTTGGCTGGGTGAGAGGATGAGCAGCAGTGGAGCCACAGCCAAAGTGAAGCAATGGCATGAGTTACGTGGGCTGATGTAGGGGCTGGCAAAGTGGACCCGAGATGTAACAGACCTGAGAATCCCTACATGATCTGGGACACCATCCATGAATTCAAGCTCCCTGCATATCCTTGCTCCACATCCCCATCTCTGTCACATCTCACCTTCCCGTGCCCAGATGTCTCCTACTGAAGACCCGCGTCCAGCCTGCCACAGCCACAGTGCTCCACGCCAGTACCCCCAGTCCCAGAAAAGCAGCCTCCTTTTACCCAAATAGATCTCAGCACAACCCGCCCTATCTGTGCATGGTATGGCCTGGGAGGCAGACACTGCTGGAAGCACACAGCTGCTGGAGAACTGCTTAGCAAAGATGGGGAACTTCCATTTTCCTTTTGCCGGGGATATTTGGAGAGGCCGCTTTCGTCAGCAGCTGCAAGACAGAAGCTCAGACTTGAGAACAAATATTTTGGGAAGTGAACGTCTGTGGCACATAGCTGGAAACTGTAGTACTCTAGGAAGAGAAATATTTTGGGCTAATGAGAAGGAGGGTTTCTCTTCAGCCTCCCAGAGTTTGCAGATTATATTGGCCAGTTCACATACCATTTATCACCTTGGCCAGCGATTTACAACCCCACAGTCTGCTCTTTTTCTTGCTTTTTTTAGGCTAACAAAATGCTCTTGTCTTTGCATGCCTCATTCGAGTGAAGTTACAGAGCTGGCATGGGTCAGTCCACCCTCTGCCCGTGCAGAGGTGCTGATGTCTGAGTAGCAGCACTGATTTCATTATTAGAAATATGCTCAGGCAAATGAGCCAGCAAAGATTTCCTATTGCTGTCCACTGCTGGGAATCATAGTGCTTCTATAGCCATAGCTTCATAGAAGATCCTGGATGAAAAATCCCTGCTTGGAGAAGGAACGGGAAAGATTATTTTGTTTGTGTGGTGGATTTCCTCCCCTGCTTCTGATCTGATTGAACATGGAAGCAAGCTCATTTTGTCAGAGGTGACTTTTTTTAGCCACAGAAAGACTTTTTCAAAGGAACGGCCTTTCCCCCAGGCAGCCCAGCCATGAATTTACCCACTCCTCTCCCAAAATCGACTGTACAGCCAGATCCCTTCAGCCAAGAATGCAGACCTGTCAAATCTCAGGCACCAAGCTGGAGACATGCAATCTGCTCTGACCCTCTGCTCCCTTCCAGCACAGCCCTGCTCTCCCACCCTTGCCCCTGCCCCGTGACCCCATTGCCAGACACAGCCCAATTCTGTTTGACCAAGCGCCCATGCCTGGTGCTGTGCTGGAGCCCTTCTCTCTGCTGCTCCAGGATGCCTGATGCTCAGAAACTTCCTCGACCAAAGCTCTCCTCTAGTGCCCTTTCCCCACCTTACATGATGTGCATGGGTCTCTCCTTGCTGCATATCTGGGCATGGTGTGGTCAATACTAAAGAAACCCCAAAATTTTCCTTCTCCACATTGTGACAACTCGTATTCTATCTTGCATTGAGTACCCCAGAAAAATGCAGCTGTCTCGAACCAGGATCATTTTTGTACAGCAGGAGAGAAGATAGACTCTTTCCCTTTCTTTTTCTGATTTATTTATTCATTGCATAATGGCTTGTCCACAAACATCCCAGCTTGTTTAAATCCTTGACATATAAAACATTTCCAGAAATTCTTGCTGCCATCCAACAAGAAAAATGGGTAGGACTTGGCTTTTTTTCCCCCCTCTTAAAAAAAAAAAAAAAAAAAAAAAAAAAGATTCCTCCTCACTTTTCAGTTTTCTTCTTTCCAGTGCGACTTCATCTCTGGCTTTCCCAAAGCAACATGCTCATTTATCAGCCTTGCAAGTTCTTACGCATTGGCAGACTGCACGGCTTTCCGTTTGGCTCAGGGCTCTCAGCCACCATATGGAACGAGTTGCACGTTTTCACTCCTTATCAGAGTTTAAGATGGAAATATTTCCTTGATTCTTCTCAGGGTATTTCTGCAATTGCATACATGCTGGGAGTATTTAACCCTGACATTGCTGATGAGTAGCTGTTCCTATTAAAATGCCATCAAAGATTGAACTGAAAATCTTTAACAGTGGACTATGCCAGCAGTTTGATTCTGTTCCTGGTTACAAATAGTTCCTTTAATAGTTTTGGAGTTCCATGCGTATAACACAGAAAAATCTGGCTAGCTGTCTATTTGTCTGTCTGCTTGTCTCTCTAAAGAGAAAACTTTGTCTCCCTTTCTGCATACTGCTCCAGTTCTGCTGTAGGGCTGTTGTTACAGTGATAGTCTAAGGAGGTAAGAAGAGCTATTCCCTCTCCATCCTGCCTTTATTAAGTTAGATGACAGCTGAAGACAGACAATTTTTCAAACACAGATCTTCCATGCATAAGTCTACCACTGCTACATAGCTAGCTGAGAGATTTTTTCTCTCCTCCTGCAAGGACACACCTTGCGCTCAGGGTTTATTCCAGCTCCCTTTTTAGCATGGGCAGTCAGTTGGCATGTTCATAGGATGTAGAGTGTGTGACCCATCCAAGACAGAATCAAAGCACAGAAGGGGCAAAGGCCTGGCTGATTCAGCACAGAGGAGGGATAATGAGGCACAGTCTCATTCACTCTTTAAGCTGTTGCTTACAGACAAGACCTGGGCTTTCTGTGTTAGATATCTGAGCCTAAAAGCTCTGGGCAAATACTAAGTTACACATCTTGGGTAGGACAAGGTCCCTAAATTCACGTTCAAAGAAAAAACACAGCAAATCAAAATATGCTGCAAGATCTGTGTTACTGCTAGATTTACACCTCGGTGCTTGTTCTTGAACATCTCTGTCAAAGAAGTAAGGAACTTCTGCAGATTCCCACAACAAAGGCTAAAGTCTAGATCAAGTGAGTCTGCATTGCGTTTTACAGCTTGCTGCAGCTCAAATTCATCTTTGGACTCTGTAAGAGCAAACTTTTCTTCTTGTCAATTCTACTTCTCTCATTGTGATTTCTGGACATGATAAGACTGATTCGTTATCCCACAAAACTTAGTCTGCAGTGGTAAGAACGCATAGGCCTTCAGAGGGAAGGGAATTGAATACAAATTTAAGGTTGTAAGGAAGGCTGCCAGGAGATTGTAAAACAATGTTATTATAAATGGAAAGCAGGGTCTGGCGTCCATACATCTGAAGTTGGATTTTAGCCCTCCATTTGGTTATTCTTGGTCAAATTCAATGTTTTCTTCCATATTGGCTTTACCTAATTGTATGGATGGCCTTAGAGCATTTCAATGTGAGCACCAAGTTTTCCCATCAAGATCAGTGTTCATCCCATGCTGATTTCCATGTCAGATCCCCTGGTTTCAGCATCAGCACCACAAATTCCAACATTAGTTCCAACTGCCAGAATTCCACCTTTCCTGAGCACCATCAATCTCTGAAGTTGTTAAAAAATTGTTTCCACAGAAATCACAGAATCACAGAATTGTAGGGGTTGGAAGGGACCTCCAGAGATCATCGAGTCCAACCCCCCCAGATCATTGTTGATACTAGTCTACCTGTCTGTTTCTTTTTCTTTGCGTGCTTACAGTTAGTATGCAGCATCATATCCTCTGCAGTAGAAGGAAGATCTCACGACCAAGGAAACTCTGAGATTGCTGGCAGAGGACAGATGGGATGGAGTGGTGTGGACTCACTGAGAAAGTAAGAGCACGCTTGTACCAGTGGAGCATCTACACCACCCAATGCAGACGCAATTACTCTGCTTCCCCATCTGAATTGGAGCTACAGCCAACACTGCCTGAAAATAGCCAAATCTGAGCTGGCCGAATAATTTTCCTTCTTTTTGTTTATAACTAAGGAACCCGTGAGAGCACTACAGTCGTGAACGATTTTGGGCGCGTGGGCAAAGTCATAGGAAATAAAATACCAAATCATTTGCCAGCTTTCGGCCTCCATTATAGGACGGCCAAGTATTTTAAAAGTCTCATTCAGCTTCTCATGAGCTTGTCTCCTCCCACACCAGCCTGCTCAATACAGGGAGGAAGCTGACCCAAGGGAGGGTTTGGGTTGAGTTCCTAGCAAGCAAATGACATTTCCCCACTGCGGTAAGCTTGGAAAGGCACTACGTTAGCAATGTCCAAGTCAATTTTTTCCTTATGTTCAAAGGAAACCCTAGATGTGTTTTCTAAATCTCTTTCCAGCCCTTTCAACGAACAGGAGGTTTTGAAAACACATTCTAAAATCCTTCTCTTCATCTCAATGCATCTGTTCTTTTTCTTCACCATCTGGACAGCAGCACAGGTATGCAGACTAGACCCTGGCCTTTGGCCGACATGATCTTTCCAAGTAATTTTTGGACATGAAATGAGAAATCAATCCAAAGCTCACTCTGCAAAGGGCTTTTATTTCTATTTGAGTCCACTTCAAGGGGCTGCAGTGGGCTTAGTTTTGTTACTTTTCTCCCCTTTCCAAATTAATAGTGGATCAATCCAAAGCTTGGATTTGGACAACTGTTGGACTGTTGCTGAAAAAAAAAGGAGCCTCTTCACTTGTATCTCTAGAGTTGAGTCTTGACCACTAAACATACAAGAGATTAAGTCCTTACTGTCATTCTCTATTTCAAGATCAAACTCCTGGACTAACTTCAGACAGCTGCATTAGGCAGAAAAAAGAGGTGGTGTAGACAAGTGATGCCGCTATTCATCCAGCAGGAACAGCAGACCTCTGGAAGTGACATTGGCTGGTACTGAGCAGGCACCTCTTGGAGGCAAGATGTGACCGGTAGCTGTGAGCTGCAACATTCATGGAATGAGGACAGGGCTGACGTTAACTTACCCAACTCAGATAAACTACTGCCCCTTCAGCAGTTACAATGCAGCATGGGGAGAGATGCAGTTGCCAAGGGGGGAGGACAAGATAACAAATATGGCATCACATCAGGTGCTTTAGGAAAGAAAGGATCATGTTTACCTGCAATTAAAAAAAAATAAAAGGAGGATCATCTCTGCCAACTTCCCTCAGACATCAATGTTCACTGAGCAGGTGTTTTGGCTTCTCACAAAACACTGCAGAAACTCATGGAAGGAACAAGCGAGTTGAAGTGTGGGAAACTGACAGAGCCAAGGCTTCACAGCAGGGCAGCACTGCAATGAGCTGGTCGAGGAAAGCAGTCTCTAGCCTCACTGCCCTCTGCCAGGAACCTTCTTGCCAGCAGGTGACAGTGACAGCAGCACCCTGGGGTGGGGGAACTGGGCTTCTGGAAACACAGCTCTTCAGCCACCCAGGAATGAGGGCTGGAAAGGCATGAAAGAAATGAGCCTGGAGAAGGAGTGGGAAGGGAAGCACATCCATGTGTAGATGAGAAAGCGGGAGCTTGGCTTTCCAAAATAAATGCTTAGCCCTCCGAGCTTGACATCCTGCTTCCCCAGGCAGCCAAGGCACGATTCCTCCTGTCTAACAAGCCACCCTCTCTATGCACAAAATGACTGCTCTATTCTCTCTTTTTGCTGCCAAATGACAGGAAGTCTTTACTGATGGATTCAAAATGATCAGTGCCTTTTCCACTCATGGTAGATTCCACCACCCCCCTGTGTGGAACCACTAGCATGACCTAAAATTAAACAAAAATTCCTTCTTTAAAGACAGTTTAAATCACTTCTTTTTTATTTAATCATTTACTTATTTTCCTTCTTTTTGAGTTGGAGAGGAGCATGAGAGGAAGAAAAACATTGGGATTTTAGCACAGATTATCAACCTCAGATCCAGACAGAACTGATTCTGCTCAAACATCAGCTTCCTATTTATTGGCCTATCCAAAAGCCAGACCTTCTTCTCCTTTCACACAGTATAACGGCCCGTTTTGCAGGAGATCTGATTGTGCATGACTCTTGCTGGTATCCAGGTTGAGTACTAATGGTTAGTTCAAGTGCAGCAAAATTGGGAACCAGATCCTAGAAAGATTTTTGTGGTTTCTACAGGCAGCCATCCTCTTTTTCTCCCATGAATTGCCTTTCATGTTCATCTCTGAAGGCAAACAAAACCGAAACATTTCTCATCTTGATTCCGTGAAGCAAAATTTCTTTCAACTCACTTGGGCCAGCAAGAAAGTTTCCAAAGATTTTCTTATGTCTATTCTCTAAGAAGACAGAGAAACTATTCCTGGAAAGTGGTCCTTTTATTGCATGCTAAAATGTTTGCTTTGGATGGTAAAGAAACTTGTGTCAGTTGGGTGGAAAAAGGGGATTAGCTCTTCACATACAGCTATTTATCCCCAGCATTCACCTTTTTGAAAGAGTTAAGCAGGTGCATAACTATATTTACAGCAGGAAAATGGAGGTGCATGGTGAGACATTCTAGATCAAGCATGAAAACAACACTGGTGGAGATGTAGTAGCATAGACCCTATGTGTACCCAAATCAGGGACTGTTTGCACTAATTGCCAGCTTGTGCAAGCGAATGCAGTGATCTCACCTTCACTTACTTCTTGGCCAAGAGCAGGATGGTCCCCTTGAGGCCAATGGATTTAAACAAATGTTTGATAAAAATTATTAGCATTTTTTATTGGCCTAAGGCTTGGTGAAACAAAAGTGTTCCCTAAGGCCAGTCTTTGGGCAGAGTTCTTGGCTGTACAGAGGCCATCTCCCTCTTCTGCATGCCTTGCCAAATGCAGGGAAATCAGAGAGTCTGGCACTCTCCATAGATATGCTGGTCCAAGCCCACAGCTGCTGGAAACTTCCTCCACTCTATCACCTAGCACACTTGCCAGTCTCAGTAGATGTTGGTTTGGAAGGGATTTGCCCTCAGAGGGATTAACATAAAGAAAATGGCAGCAGTGGGAGCTGTAGCCCAAGTGGGGCTGTATCTGATGAGCCACAAGCTACACAAATCTCCTACTTTCCAAACAGGAGATTGTCTTACCTTTTGTTTATCACCATACCTGAGTGACCTGTAAAGCTTCCTGCTACACGAAATCAAGTTTGTCAGGACTTTTTCTTAAGGGCTCTGTTGTTTTTCTAATACTGTTAAGTCTACAACTGCCTTATACCTAAAATGAACAAATAGGGTTAGCCACAACACAGTTGTGCCAATGCTGTGTGTGCCATTTACTTCATGATGCCTCGATCCCAGCACATCTGGTTAAAGCAGAGATGTTTGAATCACAACTAGCAAATTGAGCTTCTGACAGTCAGGGAGAATGCAAAATCTGCCCTTGGTTTGCAGTGGTACATTGAACTCCTGGATGTTGAACCAGTCAGCCCTGGGGAAAGCCTGAAGCCAACCGATTTCCTTTTGTGGCACCATATCTCTCTTTCTATTTCTGGTGCACTTTAAAGTACAGGAGGCTGTGTGCTCCTTATCGCTCCCAAGCAGTGCTGTAGCACAAGAAGAGAGCAGCAGACATCCCATGCCAAAACATGAGTTAGGAAACAGGCCCAGTGTGGATTTGTTGTTGTTGTTGTTGTTGTGATTATTATAGTTCATGGTCAACTTTGTCTCAGCTTTAAAAGAACGTAAGTACCACCAAGAGCAAATATCAGAATAGAAGCTGTTCTTTCTGTTGATTCAACTGCTGTTTCTCATTCCTCTTTATCTTTCTGTCTAGGCTTAGGAGAGACTCAGCACAGAGGTCTGACTGTGCCAATGCCTTGTGATCACCCAAAGCCAGTACTTTGCCTTGCACTTCTAGGGCAACCCCATAGGCATGCACTTCATCCATATGTTTGCTGCAGAATGAATCTGTGGTGTCTCTAAGAACTAAAAGACATGCACTTTGCTAAAAGAAAAGCTGAATGAGTAGTTTAGATTCCACGTCTACATTTTAGATGGCTGAAGTTAGATGACAAAGACTTCCAGCTCCAATTGCAAGGACAGTTGATCCCTCTGGGAGGCAGAGCTTTCTTGTGCAAAAAAGAATATCTAAGATGAGATTACATGGCCAGCAACCCCTTGCTGTCCCTGCAGATACAGGTGGCTGAGCACATGTGCTGCTGTGCTCCACAGTGAACTGCAATTGCTGGTATAACCTGGGTTATACCCAGCTCCCAAATCCTTGGTGATTACAGTGCATATGGGAATATGCATTGCCTGGATCCCAGTTCAAGATGAAGCTTGCAGACAGGCACCCCACAAAATCTGCTCCACATGGACCTGCCCTCCTCGGGTCTTGGTTCACGTTCGCCTCATACACAACAATCCAGAATGGAAGTTTGCTGAGAAATTTCCTTCTAGGTGGCATGAGGGAGGTCAGAACACAGATGACAGCTGACAAACATACAGGCAGTTCTCAAACAGAGCTGCAAGCCCCAAAGCATACCCCTGTTCCACATTATTGTGCCCTGTTCCTTTCTTACACTTCCACTCATTTCCTTCCAAGCTCCTCACACACAGCTGTTTTTCTATAAAAATGGGTTTTACACGCACATCATGCCTTTGTGTCCTTGTTGGCAACAGCCTCCATCGTTTTACCTCTTTGCCAGGAAGAAGTGTGGCTGCAGTTCCTTTTTTACCTACAGCCGTCGCCCCAATGACTGTGAACCTCCTCCTCATTACCAGTGTGAGCCATTTATCTTTTTCATTCCTTTCCTAATTTGGAAAACCTCTAAGTCCCCTACAAGAGAATCCTTTGGCCCTGGACTCATCCTGATTGCTCCATCCACAGGTCAGTAGCATCCATTCACACAGCCACACACATGTAGTCATTATTTCAGATGTGCTCAACTCAAATTCTCTCCCAAAATGATGCCATACCCATATCTCATCATTAAGTTCCCAGTTAATCCCTTACTAAAGGGAATCCCAATGTCCCACATGCTTTTTCAGCCTGTTTTGTTTGTTGTTTTTTTTCCCACCCACTGCAGCCTTAGAGCTGAAGGCATCAAAATATTTGCAACTTATGCAAAGGCTTTGTGCCTTTCTCCTTTCCTTTTCATTCTAATAGTCTCCCTTCTTGATAGAAAGCATTCTGATGTCTCTTCACATGTTTTCAGATGTACACATTTTTATGCTGAAAAGCATGATTATTGACCAGGAATAAAGAAATCTTGTTATTTCAGCTCTGAAGAGCATTTAAGTTAGAAGGAACCTTCAAAGATCTTCTATTCCAAATGCCAGAAGCAGGTTAGTACTTTGTCTTGAGTAAGAGCAGAGGCTAGAAAGCTGTCTGCCCGCCTCACTCCCTTTTGAACACATCTTTCAAAGCATCAGTTCAGAGAGAGAAATTCCAAAAGCTACAGACTTATTGAAGGAGAGAGAACACTGCTTGGCCACCACCTGCCTCCAGAGAATTCAGAATGGCATGAAAACAAGAGACTCAAAGATTACACTACAGAAATCTGTCCTAATGTGTTTGGAAAACAGAATATATCCAAGCCTGCATTTTCCAGACACATGGGTATTGCACACTGCAGGGATGCTCAATCTCCTCTGTTTTGCCAACATTTATAATCCATAACTTGAGGCCACTTCTCACACTAAAAGCCAAAGCCATCCAATTTCTCTTATCTGTTCTCCTGTCTTTACTCATCTGAGAGACATCGTGTATTCATTTTGCTGTCTTTCAGACTTTGTCTAACTATTAATCAAATCATGAAGTGGAGGCACCAGTGCCTTGGAGCTCTGAACACTTGGGAGAGGAAGGCTGGATGTATTGGAGCTGTGGTTTTCCACATGTGGCCTTCAATCCCTGGGGCTTTATGGCTCACTTTCATAGGGAGGGCTGATGCTGGTGGGTCTGAAGTTCAGGACTGCACAAAACTTTGCAGAGACTCCAGAAAGAAAGGTGATCAAAATAATGGTAGTGGAAGAGAAAAAAAGAGGGCAATAAAAGATACTCAGTAGACATAGACAGGAGCAGAAATGGGAAAAGAGTGCATCCCAGCTGCATTTTCTTTCATTTCCATCAGAATTTCTGCATTTCCTCCACAGAGAACCAGCCTGTAGGGGCACCTTAGCAGACCTACAAAGCCACAGCAGTTGAAGCCTTTTCTTCAGTTCTCACTGCTCTAAACTTCCCCTGGGGGCCAGGCCTCCAAGTTGCATCCAGCTTTGCTTCTTGTTTCCAGCGTGCCAACTACCCAAAGGGCAGCTCACCGCCTGCTGCATCTCAAAACACCACCTCCTCATTGCAGCTTCACCACCTAACACAACGGAGACCCTTCCTTCTGCTCACATGGGAAGGCTGAACTCCAACAGGGCATCTTGGGAATCCCTGACAAATCTCCCAGATGAAGAAAGCTGAGTGAATAGGCAGAAGGACAGGCGGATGGACAGATGGATAGGTGCACATGCACACACTGGGTTGGATGTACAGAGAATTGCAGTGTCTTGAAGGCAGTTTCTGTCCCATAGCCCATTCAACCTCATATTCAGTTTCTCCTTGCTTAAGCTAATAATCTCACTTGTGGAACTGTATCAAGTGATGTTTGACAACCCAGTAACTATATTGCATCCAGGAGTATTTTGTCCTGTACCGTAACAGCAATATCTCCAAAGAACTCCTACTAAAGCCAGGACCACTCCTCGTAAATCACACACTCACACTGGCTGTCTGTTAATCAATCTTCCCCAGGTGTTCCCTCACTCAACCTTACCATCATCATCTGGAGGATTTTCCTGGCAACTCAGAATACTTTTTTTTGCTTTTTTTTTCTCTCTCAAGCAGCCGCCTGGCCATGCTCAGGGCCTTTTGTTTTTGTGCTCCTCCCTGATAACATCCCGCTTTACCGCTTTGCTGAAGTCTCAATGGTCCATGCAAACTTCAAATGCCCAGTGAGGTCATTACTCCCACCAAGATATTAAATTGGCATCTTTGCCTCAGTGTTTAGCTGTCCACCAATCTAGTAGATTAAATCTATAAGGTATTTGTAAGGTGTCCATAAAATATTTATCATCCCACTTAATTCTTTTTTCCTATCATCATGGCATGCAGCTACATATCTCCAAAAGCTCTTCAGTGGTACCCAGAGGAAGTTTTTCCTCCTGAAGCTTTTCTGCAAGGGAGAACGTAGTTTTTCAGCAATATGATTGTTTTTATCTTAAGCTGCCTGACATATTTAAAGCAGCCAATAAATCATTTAAAAATTTCAAAGATTTCTTAGCACTGAATCATCTTGTAATGAAAAAGCTGAGTTTTGCCATGGCTTTTGTTTTGGACACATTTACTTATCTATTTATTTATCTATTTATTGCTTTCATCCGGGCCTTTAACAAAAAATATGTTGTCTGCAGATGAAACCTCTTCTACTTTTCATTGGAAAATAATAATAATAAAATAATAGTAATGGCAATAGAAGGCATTGAACATACTGTTAAGTCCTATTTTTGGTAACAGTGGAGGCTTAGCGCCAGGCTGACAGAGCTACATGCCTCCTAGCACGGAGTTGGCTGACACCCAGCTGACGGTGCAGATGGAGAAGGTCAAGTTTGGCATGCCAGAGAGCTTGTAGACCCCTGAAATTCCTGGCAGGTTCTTTGCTTGAAGGCACACGGAGGTGCATGGGGGTGCACTGCCAGCAGGTATGGTAACCCCAGCATCCCTGCAGCAGCATGCAGCAAGCACTGAGCTTCCTGAGACTGAGTTGTGATCTCTGGTGGAACACAGACCACTTCAAAGAGGTGTTCAAAGTGCTGAAGCACGGCTGGGAAGCCAAGTAGCTCCTCCAGAGCTGCTCTGGGTGGTCCCCACATAGAGGTGCTTCCTGTCTACACCAGCAGCATCCCCGTGCCTGCAGTGAGCTGAGGACAAGATGCTTCCCCCTCTGGCCACAGTAGCATTTTGGGATCTGGTGAGATGCAACTACTGTCACAAGGCAGGCAAAACCTCAAAATGTTCACTCTGCATTATTGCTCTGAAGTCCTTTGTGTGGGTTTAAAGGGAAGATTTGGGTGTTCTCAACCTGATTTTGTTTTATTCTGGCTGATAATACAATCATAGAATCATTAAGGAATTATTAAGGTTGGAAAAGATCTCAAAGATCATCTAGTCCAACCACCAACCCACCACCACTATGCCCACTAACCACCAGAGAAAGTGACCTCCCCCTCCTTGCAGGACCATTCACTTGGCACTGCTGCTCTGAACCATTCCCGGAGCCCCTGAGTCTGTATGGGGCGTTCTCAAACTAAAGATTTCCCAGACAGAAAACAAAATTTTGTTTCTAGGCAGTTTTTGAATATAGTCAGAAGGAGGCCAGCTCTGCTGAGATGGAGGCTGTTGTGCCTGAAGTGTTAGCCACTTCAGATAGCACAGAGATGTCATGGTCCCTGCCCTTTTTATATCTATTGCCTAGTTCTGGAAACTATCCGTTAAGTAGCCACTTTGACTTTAATAGGATGAATCACTGTCAAACCCATCATGTGCTTATAAATGTTTACACGACTGGGCCTTTAATAGAGATACCACAGCAGGGGGAAGAAACAAAGCTGCACTGCAACTGAGTAAAAGACACTTGTCTGGAGGGCTTCAGAGCTGTCACTGCTTGAATGGAAACCTCCCAGGTACAGAATTCCTATCCTCTGCACCTGGGAAATCCCCAGATGTATTTCCTTCACTAATAAATGTCACCAGTAATGTTGCTGCCTGGTGCAGATATAGTAGCAATGGTGAAGAGGTAATCCAAGGGAATAAATGCCACCTGGCACTGGGAGTCACACCTCAGGAATGGTTCTGTGGCTACGAGAAAGCCATGTTCACTCAAAAGAGACCACTGAGAAATTGTAATGGGCAGTGACTTTCCCCTGAAGAACATCCAAAGCAAACCAGTACACACGTGGCTTCCACTCCCATGGATGATTCTGCCCCATGCCATCTGCCTTCAGGAGAAACTCCCAGGACCTCCAGCCACCCCTCTGCCACCTTTTCCTTGCTCGATTCTTTACTCAAGGTATCACACTGCTTTTGTGTATGTGAGATCAATTTTAATTTTGGACCAAAGTTTAGGAAACTTTTGGAGGTTGTTCCTTGCAACATCTCGTGTTATTTTTACACAACATGTAGGCTCAGGATACACTGCTGGCATGTTTAAGGGCACGGTAACAAAAAAGGCTCCTCGGACTTAGTGGCATGATTCCCACCAAGTGCAACAACTGCCTTCTGTGAGATAAACTTCAGGCCCCTACCAGACTTCTCTGGCATGGGATCTGGGAGCTGTGCCGTTGGCTTTGAGACTTTGAAGCAGGGCCAAATGATTGCAGCTTCTGGTTTTGGGGAAAAGGAAGCAGAAAGGAACTACAGGCTTAAGGGATTAGAAGGAAGAGCTAAAAATAAAATACCAACAATTCCAGACTCTAAACTTTTACTGCTTTCTTTGCAAAAGGATGGTTTTTCCTGTTGTTTTACTGAGAGGAATCTGCTTTCTGTGTGACACACAAGAACAGAACGCTGATGGAAAGCTTTGATATTTCCCTCCAAGATCAGAGCTGTTCCTGTTGTTCTTCCTTCTTCCTGGGTCTCAGGCTCACTAAATGTGGAGAAGAGCAGATGACACAACCTCTTCCTGTTCCATTTCTCATATGCATCAACACACTTCAATAAAAAAAAAATTACAATCCATCAGTGCCAAAAGACAACATGATGAAAGCAATTGGGCATTCCTACTTGTGCAGCCCACACTCAGGACCCAAGATCCGAGGAATATCCCTGCCTGCTTCCTCCTATGTTGCTGTCCATCTGCTCCTGCCTTTTTCTCCGGCACCATGCTGTACTTTTGATATCATCCAGACATGACACTGGGAAACAGAGTTGGAAAAGAGCGTGTGGGAGCAGTAAACTGGGACACACCACGGTGGTTGGAAAGGATGTGGGATGGGGGGATAAGTAGTGGAGAGCATGCGGATGATGCTGTTCTTGAGATGGGTGCAGTCCCACAGAAACCATCAGCTGAAAGCAAAGTGTCCCCTACAGACCAGGAGGCAGATGTAATTCCAGCTGCAGAGACAAGTGGACTCCTGCAGAACAGCAAGCGCAGCTATGGGGTGTGAGCACAGCATCTACTGAGCTTTGGAGCTTTGCTTGCTGCTGACATCCAAATGCACTGCTGTGTGAGGGAGAGCTCATGCCTGGGATTACCAAAATCCTTCTGAGCCTTTGGGTTCTAATCCCAGTTTTCAGTCTCACTGATCCAGTCTTGGGAGCTGGATCACCTTTTGGGGTCCTTTGGGGTCTTTCCTTCCAGTCCTATCCCAGGTCATCATAGACAAGCAGGTGCAGGTGCCACAGGGACAACTTTCAGCTTGTTAAAACTCAATGAAGGATTTTTCTGGGAAGGAAGGAACAGCACAGAATTGTGTTCAAACTGTTCCTTAGCAGACGGCTCACTCTTGAGAGGAAGCCCAACGTTTGGACCTAAAAACTATACACACAGAGATATGTTACATATTTATTCAAGGCAGAAATTGGCCAGGAAACGGCCATAAAACACACATTTTGAATAAAAAGAGGGAGATTTATGGCTCTTTTGCAAATCTGAGTCATATCTTTCTGCATCCCCCAGGCAGGAATACCCTAATCACTAACATACCCCCAAACATGTACACACAGTGGGCCGAGAATTGCTTCCTTCTGGCCACAGCTCCAGCTAAAGACGTGATAGGGATTGAGCTACTTTATCTGACAGTCGGTAAATGAATTGCCAATTCATTCTGAGCTTGGAGGGGGATTTTTTCCCCTTTAAAAAAAGGGTCCTTTTATATGTGTCTTTGATCAGTCAGGGCCTTGACAAATTATTTTCCTAGGAATTTCTTTAGCCCTAATGCCACAAGGAAAAAAAGATTTGCTCTCAAAGAAAAGCTTTTATGTCTCAAAAAGTTACAGTGATGTAAGGGGCTTTCCTCCATTTCCCCCTCATCTCGCTTGCTTCAAGAAATGGAGGCAGGTAGCCTGAAGATTTTTCCATCCCATCTAAAGGCAGAAGGGAGGAGGAGGATGGAGAGAGAGCACTGTCAAATCTCCCAGCCCCATTATTCCTGGTGTGGAAGAGCACTGCTTAACTCCAGCACTGTCTCAACCAAAAGGTCATGGCCATCACTGACACTGTTAAAGAGACACTTTGGCACTAGCACGAGCAATTGGCGCAGAGGACAGCTCAGGGCCACGTCACCCAGAAGCTACCTACTTGTCCCAAACAGCAGCACTTTGGAAAGGTTGAGATACCAGAGAACATCTCCCCACCTGTATTGCCAGGTGCTGGGGTCATTCTGAAGTGAAGAAAACATTTGATTTTCATTAATAAAGTACAAGGTGTGGGGGGGGAGCTGGGCGGGAAGGGAAGGGGGGGGATTGGAGGGGCCTCTATTTTCGTCATATGGCAAGCATTGCATCTTTGATTGAGTTCCAAACAGTGTGGGCAATGGATGGCACAAATCATGTCTGGGGCACGACTGTACTTCATTATAATGAATTAATAGGGAAATAACTCACCCCCCCGGTTACCCCATGTGTCCTCCCTGAGGATGGACTCTCAACAGCATAAGATCTCAGCAGTACAGTTCCAGAAGACCAAATTTCGCCAGGATGGCTTAAGTTCAAAATACACACTTCCAGCCTGACCCTACAAGGGCACACACATACCCTGCCCATGGGAATATCCCCACTGGATCCCCAACAGTAACCCCACTGCTGGGGTAAAGCCTTTTGGTTGGGGGTCAGCTGGTCCAGACAATCTTCTGCAGCTAAATTTCCCAATGAAATGTGCCAAACCAAGCAATAGATGCTGCCTCCTGGGAACCTTTCAACTCCTTCAACCAAATTGAACCACTTTCAACAAAGAGATATGACTGAAAAATTCAGGTGGGTTGCTGCTGAGGGTCCCCAGGAAGAAGGCACTGAGCTTGAAAACTGCCTCAAACTGTTTCACTTTTTCTGTAGTACCTGTTCAACTTTTCCTGGCTCACGAAGTCTCCTGACTTGGCTTTGTCTGAAGCCCTGGTGTAGGTTATATATAGCTACCTGCTCCTCTCAGACGCGGGGCCACTTCTGCCCTTGGAAGTCCATTCCCTGGGAAGAGACACAGTCGTGTGCCCATGGGCTGAACACAGTAAATGAACTGAGGGGCTCTTACCCTATCCATCAACAACTGATCAGGTTGTTAAAGTTGTCCTAAAAGCTGCCCCAGTCAGATGAGAAAGGAGATACCACGCACAGACTTCCCAGACTTTATTAATAGCTATGTAAAATCTGAGCAAACTGCCATTACAAATAATTCCCCATGAGGATCAGCGATGCCCTGAGTGAAGAGCCTGCTCAGTCCAAGAGCTCGCTTCCTCACCGGTGCACATCTTCAAATGTTGTCATGATCGGAAGTGCGCTGGCTGGAAGATGTGCGTTAGGAAAACATTTAAAGCTTGTTTTCATTTTAGTGTCACTAGTGTCACTAGTCCTAGTGTAGAACTAGGAATGAGGTGGTCTTTTTTGTTACTGATGCTGACTTTGCAGTACTTCATTCTTCTTTTGAGTACTGATTGGAGCTGAGTAATATTTTGGGGGTGCCTTTTATCCCCTCAAAAAGGCAGATTAGATCAAATTCTAAAAAAAGCATTGAGCAACTGCTATAAGAACTGCCCTCCTCTCCCATCCCAGCAGCAAAAAACTATGTCCATGTTTAACAAGCCTGGATGTCTCCTATTCAAGGTGATGCTTAATAAAGCATAGGAACATATTTTATTGTTTCAGGTGAGATGTTTAAAAATGGAGGAGAAAGTACAATTATTTCTCTGGAAGCTAAGCAAATGATGTCACCCATGCATAAGCAGTGCTTTGGTGCTGATTTAGTACACCAAAAAAAAAAAAAAAAAAAAAAATTATCTGCATGGGTCCAGTAGTGCTACTTAATTTCCTTTCTGAAATGTTTGAAGGTCACCCAGCAATGCAGAGCAGCCAGATCTGCAGGCCATGCCATTGCTGTGCGCTGCTGCCTCCTTCCCAGCCGCACAATCTCCATGGAAGATACTTGGAAACGACCCAGAACAGGGTTTTATTGTTTGCTCCCCACACAGGCAAGTGCTGAAGTCACTGCCAAGCTGGGTTTGTCATCACCACCTTGACTGGCATCAGCCCAATAGCAATACTGGTGCCTATCACTCAGCGAGGCTGTTAAAGCGTCTGGGTTCACACACACACTCATAACTCACTGACCAGCTCCAGACTGCCTTACAGCATTGTGGACCGGCCGTGGTCCATTGACCCATTGCCTTAAATTAAAAGCTCTCCAAGTCTGGAATCACCTCTCAATCCCTGCCTGGGCACGCCAAGCACCAGACTCAGGCAGGGTAGCCAGCACAATTTGAACAGCAGCAAATACACCATGCTAGTCCAGCTTTTCAACCAGCTAGGCTTCCTTTCCCCAGGTATGCACCCCACAAAAGCCAGGCTGTGCTGCAGCAGGCTGCTGTGTTTCTAATTAAAAGCTCTGATAAAGAAGGTGCATGCAGACGCCTTAAGGTTTACAGAGATCTTGAGATGGAAACCCTTGGGTGATCTCCCAGACCATGCTTCTGATGAATGTAAGGACCTGCAACTGATGATCTCAAGAGAGATGGGATAGAGGGATCTGCCCTCCTATAAGCAAAGAAACATTGGAGAAGTGCACACAAATCCTGGCTTATCTAAGGCTTTGGAAGTCTCCTATAGTATTCTCTCAGCTCAATTGACAAGTTATGGACTGGATAAGTGGGCAGCAAGGTGGGTAGAAATGTGGCTGCGTCATCAGGTGCAAATGATGCAAGAAGTCCAGATGTTGGCATCCTTTGAGGGCCAGAACTGGCACCAGAGTTTGTGGGCATCACTACTGATGACCAGAAAAATGGGGCAGAGCTCCCAAATTATATGAAAGAGGGAGCAAGCAATCCATGGGAGCAGCAGGGCAGCTGCTCAGAGGGTTCCCACTAGAAAACTGGGGTGGCAGGAATCTTATGCAGCTCGACAAAGGCAGAAGTGAAGCCTGGCCTCTGGGATGAGCTGCCCACGAGAAGGGGCAAGCAGCTTTGCAGACAACAACCTGGGCATTCTGGCAAAGAAGTCAAACAGAGCCAGCTATGTGCCCCCACAGCAAGGATTATCTGCACCCTCAGCTGTACATCCAGGGGAGTGACTCCTTTCCTCTGCACAGCACTCATGTACTGCCTACAGTGCTGCCTCCAGTTTCACTGGTCATAGGGATAAACCACAAGTCTAGGCAACAGAAAGAGGAAATAATACTCCATTGTGATCACCTGGTTTCCTCTCAACAAGAACATTGCATCGAAAACTCCAAGTACAAAAATAAGTTCCAGATTCATTGCAGCCCAATGCTGTGAAGGAGCTGAAGTGCAAAGCTGGAGACTTGCAGTACCCTGGGATAAAGATGGGGATATTGGAACTGCACAGAGCCTCTCTGTGCTACAGACATGCACTCTAAACTTGTTCTCCATGTGCCAGATCACACAAAGCAGATGAAGAGCTGCAATATGTTATTATTATCATGATAATAAAAATAATAATATACATGTTCAGCCTTAGGCAACAGAAGCATCTCAAACACCAGCATTTACAACTGTACTACTGGAGCTCTCAGTCCCTTGCTATTAAAGAGCGTGCCACATGCTCCCCCTCCACTCTAGGTCTGCACTTTCCATCCATAATTCAGGCAGTGTTTTTGTTTGGCTTCAAGGCAGGTTACTAGCCATTTTTTAGGGCTGAAGCAGAGGCCAGCTTCTTCCCACACACAGTCACATAGCCCCAGGGAGGTTGCTTGGACCCCCTTCGTAGGGATTGATTTCCATCTCCATATTGCAGCCTTGTTGCTTTACTCAGCCTGGAAGTGTGCTTCCCAGCAGCGCCTCTGCCCTCCACCACCATGGCACAACAGCTTGCCCATGTGATGGATCTCAGCAGGGCAGGAGATGCACGGGCAGCAGCAGCCATGAAGGCAGAGGCCTTCCAATACTTGAAGGGAGAATACAAACAGGAGGGGGAACAGTTGTTTACAAGGGTGGATGGTGATAGGACAAGGGGGAATGGTTTTAAACTGAGACACGGGAGGTTTAGGTTGGATATTAGGAGGAAGTTCTTCACCCAGAGGGTGGTGAGGCACTGGAACAGGTTGCCCAAGGAGGCTGTGGATGCCCCATCCCTGCAGGCATTCAAGGCCAGGCTGGATGTGGCTCTGGGCAGCCTGGGCTGCTGGTTGGTGACCTGCATACAGCACAGGGTTGGAGCTGGATGAGCGCTGTGCTCCTTTTCAACCCAGGCCATTCCAGGATTCTGTGATTCTATGATTCTGATTCTATGATTCGCCAAAGGAAGGATGAGTGCTGCTGAGCATGGGGCTTCCTGCTGAATTACGTCACAGTTTCATTCTGAATGGAATGTGGGTGGAAAAAATTTCCATTGGAATTTCAGAAGAGTAAAAGGTCCTAAATATAAACAAAATATTCTTCTCTTTTTTTTTTTTTTTTTTTTTTTTTTTTTTTTTTTTTTTTTTTTTTTTTTTCCTAGGGGCAGAAATTTATTCAGGCCACTTTCTGAACATTTTCCATTCACTTCAAGCTTTAAAGACTTTATTAGTCCAGAAAAAAATGCCGCAAAAGCATTCACTTTTCCAGGGAGAGCATGTACCAAAAAAATAGAAAGCAAAATATTTTTGTCTGGTGATGAATCCTCATCCCACCTCCAGACAAGCTGCTTCTTTTCTGCCTCACTTTCCTCCCCGGTAAAATTTCCATTATTATTATGCAGCCTAAAACTGAGCAGAGAAAGGGGGGAAAAAAAATAAAATAGCCCTCGGCATCCCTTGAGAATTTCATATAATCACAGGGCTCCAGGAACTGGAAACTTAAAAACAGAAAAAAATTAAAATAAAAAACACTGCAAATCACACAGGACTCAGCATAAAATTGTCGAAGTTGGCAGCACCATACAAATCTATGGTATTGTGGGTTGGATTTATGGGCAAGAATCCTGAGGCTTTGGACTGTTTTCTTCGCCCAGCCCAGAGGCACAGGGCTGTTTTCTGTCTGGGGCAGTGGGAAAGGCCTCACAGTGCCTCTGCCCCACTCAGGTGGCCTCACCCCCAGCAGGAACCTCAACCATGTCAGGCTGCCAGGACCTGCAAGTTCCACATGAAAAGCCAGCTCCTGCTAACAGCCCTTGTCCTTGCTGCCCAGAGTTGAAACAAGCTGATAGGGGCAAACAAAGAGGTCTCTATTAGCCCGCTCAGGGCATCTGCAGCTTCCCTAGGTAAAAACGATGGTGACTGCAGAGTGGTTTAGCCGAGGCAGGCAGCTGCAAAAACAACGTCTGTGACCACAGCCTGCACGTTGGCATTCGCTCCTTAAAAGATGTTTTGAGCAGAGGTTGGGTTTCTCT
The DNA here is from genome assembly GCF_019232065.1 of Centrocercus urophasianus. NCBI lineage: Eukaryota > Metazoa > Chordata > Aves > Galliformes > Phasianidae > Centrocercus > Centrocercus urophasianus. The sequence continues at coordinate 209,220 of NW_024884867.1, forward strand.
CTCTCTTCCTCTGGTTGAAGGAATTGCACAGCCTGCATTTATTTATTATGGTTCATACAGAAAGCTCTGTTTTTCTGCCTAGGAATGTTTCATGGCTGCTTTCCGTGCTGCCAAGGCAGCCTGAAGGCCATCGTCCCAACATGGTTATGGGCCACCACCACCTTCTGCACCCATCACACCACTCTCAGTGCCCAGGGCTCTCCTCTCTTGGGGACACCACTGGGGGCACCATCTGGGTGCTTTGCCAGGAAGAGGCACCAGCAAGTCCAGATCTCCAGGGCTCTTCAGAGAATCACAGAATCATTAAGGTTGGAAAAGACCACTAAGATCATGTAATCCAACCATCAACTCATCACAGCTATGCCCACTAAACCTTGTGGCCATATTCCACCCTCTCTGTCCCCAAGCCTGCAGCAGAGGTACCCTCAGTAGTGCTTATGGCGAAGCCACAAGGCAGCTCTGAAGTGTGTTTGATGACAGCTGGAACTTGTAGGCAAAAAGGGAATTCTGGAACTGTAGAATCATGGAATGGCTTGGATGGGAAGGGACCTTAAGGATCATCCAGCTCCACCCTGCCTGCAAGAGGTTTACTTGTGATGGCTGTACACACTCCCCCATACCACACTAGGGTATGTTTCAGTGTTGCTGAATTGTCAGCTTAGCTCTGGTTAGAGTTTAGTTCTTTCAATGACATTCACTTGCGTGTAGTTTCTCCCTAGCTCTTGTATCATCATTGCCATGATTCTGCTGAAGATTAAGTCCTTAAGAAGAGAAATGAGGGAAATCCTTTCAGCTAATGAGCTGGGAGGACATTCATTTCCCCAGGCCCAGCACAAGCAAGGCACGTTCACACCTAGTCTGGGACTCATCGCAAGACTTTCAGGCATCACTTTTTTTCTTTTACACAGTCTCACCATTGCAGCCCTACTCACTCAGATTGAATAGCAGGCTGTGCTCTTGTGGTGCCACTGAGCCTGCTCCATGCTGTGCAGTACTGAGCTTCACCCAGTAACCTACTCAAGAGGAGCAGAAAGCAGTGCTGTGCCCTCCCACCCACCCCAGGTTTCTGGTTTTGCCACTGTGATTGTTCCCATGGATGACCCTTGCTCCTCATACCCATGCAGCTCCCTGAAGAGCCAAAAAGGTATCTCGGGATGTGGAGGAGATTAGTAAAGTTGAAAGCTTTTCCTCCAAAGTTTGAGAAATATTTTACCATATGGGTTCAGTTTCCTTAGCATTCTTTGAGATGCATGGCACACGTTTCTAGTAAGACCTCTCTCCTTACTTCGTAACCACTGGCCATTTAATTACATGTAAATTGCCATAAAGTGATAAGATGATTACATGATTAGCAGTGGGATGATGAAGCCTGGAAAGTACAATGTAATTGACAGCTAAATATGGTGCAATTTCTTATTCCTTAACTCAAAATTCAATTTACTCCATCATTAATCTTGGGTAACTGCAAATTCTAGAGGAACAGCTTATGATTTACGGAGCAGCACAACATTTGAGCAGTTCCCTGAGGGTGGCCCCATGGAGACAAGCAGCTCTGTGTGTAGCTCCAGATCCCAGCCATGCCCAGACTATACAATACTTGCATCTCCTTCTGCTGCTGCCCGGTGCAAGCTCCCACAGGGGCATAGCACTGCTTATTGACTCTGCATGCCCCATCAACACAAACGTGTGCCACTCACTTCTTGCGTGCAGAGGCAGTGAAAGCAGAGAGCAGGTAGAGGTGCACTGCAGCCATCACCAGGGCAGCCCCAATGGGTGCCGTTCCCCAAGTCCTGCCTGCAATGGGGATAACTGGGTGGGAGCACCATCTGTCCCTGCTCACATTCTGCCCCTCAGCAAGGTGTCCCCAGTACCTGACCAACAATCCTGCTGCTGTGGGCACAGCTGGACCTCTTGTGTGCAGCCTATTTCAGTGCAATCTCTTTCTCTGGCTGTTATCTCATCTTTCTCCCACTCATGAAGTACACAGTAACCTCCTCTTTTTTGCTGAAGTTGGGAGGCAGCCCCAAATGCCTCCCCCAGGCCAGATATCCCCACCTGCATGGCAAGAGGTTCAGCTCCACCTCCATAAGGTCCGCACACCCAGCTGGGTTTCCAAGGCTGCTCCTAATCTTCCTTGCTTGGAAAGCAACCCTGAGAGCCTTAGGGCTGACAAGGGGAGATTGTTGGGTGGGAAAGGCCCACAGACCCACACAGAGCTGTAGAGGCAAACCACACTGCCCTGGACCCAGCAAGTTCAGCCCCCTGCTGCCTAAAGGCATTGGGGTGGTGTAGCTGGTCCACCAGAAAGAAATGAAAATCAAACTTCTGAGTATCAAGCAAAAAGAATAGGGGAAAAAAAAAAAAAGGAAAAAAAAAAGGTGGGCAGGTCCCTTGTACTTTGTAGCATGTGGTGTTTATTAGATATAAACTTCCACAAAAGAGTAGGAGAGCATAGCTAAGTCAAGATGCATGGTGAGGGTATCTGTCTGGGGTCCCTCCCGCACACACATTCCTTTCTGTGCACTCACACCCATGTTCTACTTTGCTGACACACAGGTATAGCTCTTTTGTTGGTTAGAATTACTTTTAATTAAAAATATATATGAATTATAGAGTGTGGGCACAGCTTGGAGAGGAAGAGGAAAAAGAAGAAAAGAAGAGAAAGCAAACTTCAGTTTCAATAAACTGAATCCTATGAGTCAGCCGCTTTACTGGCTTTGTAACACAGGAGGACTTACTCCAACCTCCATAAATAAACTGTACCAGGAAATGTTACACCTGAAGAGCCCTGCACAGACATTACATGAATTTGCTCTTCCTATTCTTCTTGCCTCCATCCCCCTCGGCCTGCCATGTCCATTTCTTGCTTTGTTAAAACACACTCAATAGCTCAGCATACCCAGCCATGTATCTCTTCTCTTTTTTTTTTTCCTTTTTTTTTTTTTTCTTTTTTTTTTGAGAGAGAGAGACAGGATGAGAAAGAATTTCTGATAAAATAATCATGGTTATTGATTTTCCAAATGCTGTTTCTCCTCTCTCTGCCTGCACACTCTCCTTACCTCCTCCCCCTCCTCCCATTCCCATGAGCTGCAGAGCGCCAGCAGCAGCCAGGCTGTGGGCCCTTCCAAACCCTTCCAGAGTGTCTGTGGGGCAGCTGGTGGGCTGAGAGACTGGGAGATGGGCAGATGGGAGATGGAAGATGGGAGATGATGGGGAAGGCGAGAGGGATGAGGGATTGGCAGCGATGGGGAGGTGCTGCTCATTGGCTGTGTGTTGGGGATGTGATGTTTTGGGGGAGTAGGGTCCCACTCACAGAAAATCACCGGCTGAGGTAGGTAGCCTGGGTTTCTTATTTGTGGGATAAAAGCACCTTTTTGCCATTGAAGAGTGATGATGACCACATCAATGGAAAAAAGTAAAAAGAACACCGCTCTAAATTCCACCCTTGGTTAAAAAAAAAAAGAAAGAAAGAAAAAGAAAAAAAAGGCTGGTGTCTTTTTTCTTTCATTCTTTTTGTCTTTTTGTCTTTTTTTTTTTTTTGAGAAAATGGAAAGAAAATGTATATATATATTATTATTTATTATATAACATTGTCAACATCAACACCACAAAAAAAAAAAAAAAAAAAAAAAAAAGTAACATCATAGTTGTTTTCATCCCAGCACTCTGGCCGTGTTGAGAAAGGCAGCAGGAGTCACACGTCCCTTTGGGAAGGAGAGGAGCAGGGGAGGGCCGGGCAGGGGAGGGCTGTGGCAGAGACACGGGCTGGGGGTACGTGGGGTCAGCGCTCTACTCCCCTGGGTTTGCCTTCCGAACCAAAGCACCAGGGGGGGCACATCGTGCCATGGCCAATGAGTGCTCCATGTGTGCTTCCAACCGTTGGCACGGTCAGCGTCTGTCCCTCTCTAGTGCTGGTGGTAAACATTCGCTTAAAGGAGTCTTGCAAAACGCTCTCATTTTTGTTAATGATGGTGTGTTGGATTTTTTTTCCCTTTTTTTTTTTTTTATTTTCCCCTCCGCTTTTTTATTTATTTTATTTTATCTTATTTTATTTATTTATTTATTTATTTCCCATTTCCATCGACTGCCTCGTTAGCTGTTCTCGCTCCACTCTGGCACCATGCCCACGCCGTGCACCGAGTGGTACTGGTGGGGCGAGAGGGTTCGAGGCACACCGTGGGAATAGAGGAACTCTGCAGGCTGCAGGCTGCTGGGGGGAGACTGGATGCCGGTCTGAGGTCCGCACTGCCGCACGATGGGCTGGTGAGAAACTGAGGTCTGGTGCTGGAACATGCTATGGGTGTCTCCTATCTGGGGGGACGTGTGGTTGGCCACGCTGCTGAGCCGGGGCATCAGAGGCCCTGAGGTGAAGTGGGCAGAGAAATGCTGGTAGGGTAACCTGTCCATGGGTTGCATGGCAGACACTGTGCAACTGCTGTAGGATGGCACGCTGGGCCACGTGTTACAGCTGATGTCTTCCAGGCTGGGCACGGGGTCCGTGGGGGGAGCAGAGCTGGCGTACATACATGCCTGGCGCTGGGCTGATTCAGTCCTGTACGAAGTGTTCAGTCCCTGTTGCTGGGGGTAACTGGACCTGTAGAAAGGATCCTCTTCCGCCGGTGAAGTTTCCATGTAGGGCTTCTTGTAGGGATGCTCGGTGGTGGAACATTCCTCATCTGTTGGGAGAGAAAACTCCTGTTAGCAAACAACAATGCCATGCCCTCAGCTGAACCTCCCTCTCTGCAGGCTGCCAGGACCATCCTCCTTCTACCAAGGGCACAGCCCACGCAAGGCTGAGGCAGACGTGCCCTAACGGCCATCTAGCTCCAGTCCCTCTGCTGCAGACACATCTCCCAGTGCTGTCACAGCCCTCCTTGGGACTGTTCTGAACAGATCCCACTGAAGCGGCTCATCGTGACTGCTGGGCTGGGGAGAGAGGGATTATCTGGGAGCTCCGGGAGGAGAAGCAATGTAATTTGCAGAACGGATCTTGAGAAGTATTATTTCTGGTGATACCCCATGACACCAGACTCATCTCTGTTGGCTGCCAGCACATCTCCTGCCTGCAGACACAGCACCCTAACAGACATCCCCATTCCCAGAGCTGATACTGTTAATTAAAAGCTTATACAATTATACACTTCTGTGATAAGTGACACAATAAAAATTCCACTGTGAGAGCACCAGCTATGACAGAGGTGAGGCAATCAGATTTAACAGCCCCAGCCTTCAGCTGTGCCAAGGGGAACATAAATCCATGCAGGGCTGCGTGCTGGGGCCAAGCAAAATGAAAAAGTGAATTTTTCTCCAAACAAGGCACAGCTTGCAGAGCCCTTTGTTTCCTGCAGCGTCCCTGTGCCAACAGCAGGAAGGAGATAAACAATGTAGGTGAAATCTCTAGGGGGAGTAAAATGAATAAATGAATATGCACTTATTTATTCATTCACAGGGTCATCAAATGAAATCCAGCTCTGCTGGAATGAATGGCAGAGTTCCCAGGAACAAGAGCTTCACCGAGAGATTTTAAGGTCAGTGAGGCAAGGAGAGGAGAGCTTGTTCTGACCCACGTTAGCTTGGTGCTCCTGCTCTAAGAGCAGGATTCCTGGTGCGGGCAAAACTTGGCACTCCATCTAAAGGCATAACAATTGGAAAGAATACCACCAAGAATTGACCCTTACCACTGTAAGCAGCCATATGTTCCTCTTGGAAGCTGCACCTGCTCTGCTTGTAATATAACCCATCACCTCACTCAGGTGCCCGCCCAGTGCAGCCAGCACATATAGGCATGAAAGGGCAGGAGAGCCACGCATTGAAACAGCATCTTTGGCACAGCCAAAATGGTAAGTGGGTGCAGCAGTGTATCACTGCGCTCACTTCTGATGGGGTTTGTTGCATAGGTGAAGGTGACGAAAGCTGTGAGTCCTGGTTCTGAGCGTAGTCCATCACAAAAGGCACATCTGCAGTACCAGCCGGAGTGCTAGCTTCTACACACAGCCTAAAAGCTTTGGATCCTTAACCCACCACTGAGTAATAAGAACGCTGGGGTGGAAAAACAATGTCTTGTAAAATGAAGCATTGTTCTGCTAATAAAATTTTCAGCATTAAACCGCATTACTCTGCTGGCATTAGAAGCCGCTGGCTTGGGGTTTGACTGTTTATTTTATTTTATTTTTTTAAGTATGAAGCTCAAAACAGTCAAACCCTGTTTTTCCATTGTGCTGAAGTGTGCCTGACTTACAACCTGAGGCTGCTGATTTTTCCACTGAACCCAGACGTTCCACTCCCTGCTGCAGCACAGACAGGCAGGGCTGCAGAGCCACAGGTCTGCTTCTCGAATGCATTGCAGGTGGAAAGAAGAAAACAAAAACAACCAGCACATGAGTGGAAGTCCTACAGCTGCCTCCTCTTCTTTATGAGCTCCAGCAAGTGCTCTGCTGTTCTTTCTAGACCCGTGCTCACTGATGTCAGATATAGGAGGGACACTGGTATTGTAGTTCTTAAGGACTTCGAGGGGACTGCACCTATCTCCAAAGAGGATGTTAACAGAGGATCACAACCCATCCTAACAGTGCCTGCCTGCCCTCCAGCTTTTCCTCCTACTGCTTTTCCACCTCTCACAGTGCTAAAAAAAGAGCCATCCCCATTCTGGGCAGCTCAGAGCCAACCCAACTGCTCTGGAGCCTGGACAGTGGATCCCCAGGCCACAACCCTCTTCCTGAAGGTTCTCTCACATTCTCAGCAGGGCATAGTGGAGAAACCTGCTCTGCTCTGCCTCTACTTCTTGATGCTGGTTCCCTAACAGCCCCCCTTGTCCTTTTCCCAGTGGCACACCTTTGGGAGATGCTGGCCATCCTCTGTGTTCATTGCTGTTCTTGGAAGCCTGGGGTGGCAACCAGCTCTCATGAGCATCCCCTTGATACTGCACAAATCTCCAACAGCAGAAGGTTCTGCCAAGCAGGGGAAGCTGCCAGAAGTGGATCCAAGGAAAATGGAGCCTGCAGAATGTGTGGAAACTGGCTCCCTCTTAGATGATCTATCTAATGAAGGAGTTTGAATGAGAGCATAAGCAGTTCCAAGATTTCCGGTATTTACTACTTCCAGCTGGATTGTAAATACCACACAAATGACTTTTTAAATAGAATTTTCCCAATTCCAGGATTAGATCTATCCAAAATGAAATGCAAACATGTAAAATCTCTGGACTTCAGGGTACCCAGGGCCCACCTCTTCCCCTTGTGCAAATCCCCTGCAAAGGAGAGCTCCTTTCTAATTCATGACACTCATCTCCATCGGATAAAGGACAATGAAGAATGGGACCCAAATGTTTCAGTTTTTAAAGCTCACTCGCACTTCCCAGACATTACAGTAGGTTTGTCCCAACTTTACGAGGGACAGACAATGGCTGATTATCATTAATGCTGTTGTTTTGCCCATTCTGGTTTCTCATCTGAATCTAACATGAGTGGGAACAGCCAATCAAAATGTACAAAGCCAACGAGGGCTGTCAAAGAAGAGAAGGATGGACTCAAACAAAATGTGCATCCCTAAAGGGCAGACAAATCATATTTCCTGGGACATGAAACCTAAGATGTGTTGTGGCCGTGGCAGTTATTTTAGCAGTCACACTGCTTGCAGTGGCTGCATTGCAATGCAGGGGAACACAGAAAGGGATACAGGGCAGAAAGAAAGAAAAACAGCACCAGAAACTGGAGGCAGTAAATGGCTGGTACTGCCTGCAGAGGCACAGAAAGCATCACCTGGTGAGGCAGTGGAGTATCTGCATGAAGCACCACTGGCCTCGTGAACACCTCCTACACTGGAGGCAGGCTCCTCTGCAGCCCATTGCTCCAGGCTTCGAGCTACATCTGCTGCATCCTCCCAGGCTGCAGACACCTCCGGCTGTGAGGTAGCTCAGGGCTTGACCAACTCATTGCAACTCCTAAAATGCTGGCAGGATGAGAAGAAGGTCATCCTACAGCTGGCTTTTATTCAGCCCTGTTCCTACGGCTTCTCCAAGAGAAAGAAATCTCATCTCCCTGTGATGAGGGAGAAATCAGCTTGGTAAAAGGTCGGCCTACCCTAACAGTGCCTGTTCTTGAGGAAAAGGGAGAAAGGCACTGCTGCATCTCCACCAACCTCAGCAGAACAAGAAGAAGATGAGTGATATATACTTCCCCATGGGCAGGGTCACATCCAAGCTGAGTGGCTGAACGACACAGTTCTTGCTGGTTGGAGCCGGTGGATTCTGCCGCATCCCTCTTCTCCCTCAGAGTGCCAACATGACAACTTTTATAACCTCCCCCGGGAGAAGCTGTTCCAGTCGCCTCCTGTTCAGCATCACAAGCATCCCAGAAATCTGCCAAGTGGTTGGGATTGTGTAAGGCTGGGAGGGAGCAGAGGTTTAGAGGGATGACTTTTTAGTTCACAGGAAGTCTGAGAGAGAGGATAACACAAGGGAAAACAAGCCCTGATGCCCTAGTTGGGATGTGGGGCTAAAATGAAAGTCAGAAAGCCAGCTCCATCCCAGAGCAGTCCAGTTGAAATGCCATAGGCAATGTCAGTCTGGAGCTAGGATTCAACACAGGACAATTCAAGCCTTCAGGACTGCTGTTCCCTAGCATTCAGCATGGTCAAAAAGTGCTTGGAGCAGCAACCTGTCACATCATACTGGGGTCATTCCCAATGCCTTGACCCCGCGTTCCCACCCAGGCACCAGGAATTGCCACATTGGTGCTCTGGGATGTGTCCTTCCTTCCTCACCCAGAAGGGGATCTGCTCCCTGAGACAGAGGAGCCTTCAGAGATAACATCCCTGCTGCTCTCCCCTAATGCAACTCCATATCAGATCTACAGAGTGAATCCATCTTGACTTGACAGCTAAGAACAACACTGTCAACCACAGAGTGAAATCTTGGTCTCAAGTCACCGAGAAAGGAGAAGTTGAATAAGGTGCCATTTAGCTGCTCAAACAGACCCATTCTTTACCAAGCCTAAACGAAGAGTCACCCTCCTGATTAGAAGGGCTCCAAAGAAACACCATGAGATGTCAAAGCTGGATGGAGAACTATTAGAGAGCCTATCTTGGAAGGCAGGGCTGGTATTTGCTGCAGAAGATACAGACACCAGCTGGTCTTGAACACAGCCAGATTGCCCTCTGCCCCTAGGAGCACTTATCCATAACCATAGCCTCATGAGAAGGAAATCATCTGCTGGAGACAAATCCTAACCTGACTGAAGAAGAGCCAGTGCTTGAGGAGTTGATTGGAACTGCACACACTCCTACCTACACTTTTTCTCCGATGAGAAGACTTATTAAAATATATGCAGAGAGACTGCAGTAGGAAAGTAGGAGAGGTGTGAGGAAGAGTTTGGTATTTCGCTGAAGGAGGAGATGTTGCAAGAGGAAGATAAATATAATAGATAAGATTAGTTCCCCTAGTTTAATGCAGATCCTGTTCAGCACTAGAAGAAAGTGCCACACTCAGCCTGAGTTTGAGATGAAACCTTGGATCATGTTCTGATTTATCTGAGAAGAATTGCTCATCCCTCAGTTTTTGTTGTTGTTGTTTTAATTAATTTCACTTTGCAAAGCGCTGCTTGGCAGCTGACGTTGGCTCTCTGTTTCCCATTAACTTTGTGTTTTTTTCCTTTAAGCCCCGTGACTGTTTTCGATTTGCTGCATGCATGGGAGGGGAAAAAGCACAGCAAGGGGAGCAGAGGCTCAGGCTCCTGAGACACACAGCTTGGGGAAGAAGGCGGTGGTGTCGGACAGGACGCTGCTTCTCTTTGATTAAAGCATTTGGCGGCTTTGATAAAAGGCCCTTAACTGCTTGTGCCACTCAAGCCATCGTGGAGATAATGAGGAGCCGTCGGCCCTACAGACAAGGACGCGCTTGGCCAGTCTCCTGCACTTCTGCAAGGGACATGCAGGCCAGAAGGGGCTGGGGAGCTTATTATGGGGCAGATAGTCGTCTCTTTTGTGACAATAAGAGGAAGTGAGATAATTGAGGGATTGAGGGAAACCACCCATGGAGACACCACTTAGTGGGAATCCCAAAACTGGAAGGAAACCTCAGCTGATTCCTTATCACTTTACAATGTGGAGGCAAATGATGAATTGCCCTGCGGTGCAGGGACATGCAGATTGTCCGAAGGGCCGCTGCCATTTGGGCCAGCTTGTTTTATTCATGTTCAGTGGAGGGGAAGAGGAACGTCAAAAGCTCAGCTCCCAGGGCACCGAGGCTGGATCTCAGGCTGAGACACCAAGGGCCACTGTGACCTCTTGTCCCATTTCCACCATAAGGCTTAGTGGCAGTACCCCCGTGTCCCAGCAGCTTGCACCCATCATTCTACACCAGGATGGGGGGAGCAAGGGTGATACAGCTCACTCGGACCTCAGGGGACACTCTGGAAGTGCACTGCTGTTCCTTACTCTCTACCCACCACAGCTTGGATACTGGCTGTATGAGAACCAGGGTCACCCCACCAGCTGGAAGACTCAGAAAATTATGCCTCCATTTCTCCCTCTTTGGCTCAGCTCCACAACATGAAAATATTAAGATTTCTCAACAATTTTTGTTTTGCATATATACATGTATGTCCACAGATGCAATGCTACAATACTTGGAGGACTTACCAAGGGTGAGACCTCTATTTCCACTGCCCTGCTGTCCCATCTGCCAGCACTTCCTGGCATCTGCCACTTTCACCCTGAGTCTGCACTGCACATCCCAGTGCCCTGGGGTTAGGATGCTAAAAATAATGGCATGTGGCTTGCTGATAGGACCCTGCAGGGAAGCAGGAAGATATCTGCTGTAGGAAGAGGCTACCAGGCTGGAGCAGTACTTCGTGCAGCCAAATGCTGTGGTGCGTGCTGTCTCCTTTTGGCTTTTCCTTTGCACCAACTCCAAATCCTGGAGAAAAGTGAACCGGGTAGGCAGCCACAACCTCCTGCCTATCCCATAACACTGCCCCGGAAATTCCCTATTTTCCTCTGAGGGTCCAGGCCTGGTCTCATGTTTTTGCTTTCCCAGTCCTGAAGCATTTCTGCATCTGGGCACACCCACTGCTCTGGGAGGGGAAGGGAGAGCCCACAAAGTGCCTGCTCCTGCCTGAGAACAATTATCCTGCTGGTACCCCGGGCTCTTCACGCCAGGACGAGCTGAGCAGTCAGTGTAAAGTACTCACAGTGTGATCCCTCAAGCTCTGTCAAAGCAGGTCAGTCACGCCAGAGGGGAATGAACATGGATATCATGATTTTCAATCCCATGCCCCGCTCATTAGACTGAGCATTTAAGTGGAAATGCTTTCTGCATATGGGCAAATGTCTTCCAGCCGTGAGACTTTTAGACAAAAATCACAAAATCCAAGCTGTCAAGGTATCTACACTCAGAGATTAACCCTAACTGAGGGCTACAGAGACAGATAAGTCAACTTTATCTCCAGCACCAGCTATCTTGCCAAATGTGGATTCAGCACGGATGGAAGGTGCCAGCAGCTGCTCCCAGCCCAGGGCAGAGGAAAGAATCCAGGCTCCCACAGGTGAGAAGAGTTTTCTAGCCCTACTCCATGCTGCTCCCCGCTTCTATTGCACAGCACTCAGCCCTTGCCCATCTTCAAGAGGCACCACAAAGCAAGCCAGAGCCTCCCATCCCACAGTGAGAGAGCGCTACAAAGTAATGGCCAAAGTCATGCTAGGGAGGGGGAAAGTCACAAGCAGCAGTATTGAAGGCCTGACCTTTTCTCTTGGTGCAGTGGTAGATCTGGCTGTGCTCCTGGGAGATTGGGTAGGGGTTGGCAGGTGGCAGCAGGTCCTGGGAGGTGCTTGACACCCCGTTCTCACACTGGTACTGGGAGCCCAGGTTGGAGGAGGTGGAAAGGACCCTGGTCTCACCACTGAAGGGGCTGTGATTGGAGGACACTTTCTGTCTCACTGTGCTCCTGGGAACAACTGGGTACTCTTTACTAAAAGCAAACAAACAAACAAACAAAAAAGAAAAGCAGAAAAGCAATCAATTAATAAAAAGAATTGGCGAATTAATAAATGAAGGCAGCACATTAGCGTCATGGTGTTGATGAGACTTTCAGAGAAATAGAGGCACCCCTCCCGGGAGACTGCAGCCCCATCACACGTTGTCACTGCAGCATTCTCTCCCCTCTTGCTCTCCTTTCGGTATCTTTCTCCTTGTATTCTTGCCTCTTCACCACTTTTATTTTACCCACACTTAAGATAGATAAATGAAGTCATAGCAAAATACATAAGATTTATACGTACACAATATGATGGCATTTATGAATCACTTCCTCTTTATATCATATATATGAGAATGTATGTAAATAAAAAGCTCATTTCCGTCAAGTTGCTTACAGGGAATCAAGCTGATGTGATGGTGGATTAAATATTTAGGTCTACTTTTTCCCTATGTGGTTGCTGTCCCCATTCCTTTTCCCTAGGCTCCTCCAGCCTGGTTGTCCTGAATGGGGATCTCTGGACCAGAGAACAAGCTCCCTCCCAGAGTGCTCGGAGAAATAAAATATCACGAGGAGCCATTTGCCTGAGCAGAGCCACTCCAGGAGGGTGAGCACTGATGGAAAGTGTGGTTTGTTTCCTTGTTTTGAAATCCGGTTTGAAGCAGTGGTGCTTTGCCAACAGTGGCTCCAAATCCCTCTCCTACAAGAGCATAACAATGTTTTAGAGACATTTCTCCAAGCACATTGGCAACATGTGGCAGGACAAGATTATTCTCACAGGAAAGAGTAGGGGGCTCAGAGACCAGAGACCTCAGGTGAGACACTAACCTCCTCCACTTCCACAATGGCCAGGCACTTGCTGAATCCAAGGACTTGCTGGGCTCAGAGCAGTCTGAACCAGAGCCCAGATCACAATACAACTTCACTCTTTGCAGCCACAACCTCTGCAGCAAGATGGCTTAGAGATGCCCTGCTCACCTGCCCAAGGGTAGATCCTCCAATCCCATCTTGAACGGGCTCGCCTGGCCACATATGTGTGGAGGAGGAGCCCTGAATCTCCTCTTAGGCCTTTTAGAGAGGACCTATCATAGCAACAACTCAGAACTTATTTACAACATTTAACAATACCAATTATATAAACCTACTCTCAGCAGGGAGCTTTCATCCAAACCACTGCTGTGGTGACTTCCAGAACCATTAGCAACAGAGCTGTTATAGAGGGGAAACTCACCCAGGAGCTCAAAACCAAGTGAATGTGTTTCTCATTGTGCCACAAATGTTTTCCAAACCCCAGGCACTGGTGACTTGCCAAGCCTACACCAAAGGTGGGGTTCTTACTCCACCAGCCCTGCAGCTCCTTCCCACAGCTGACCAATCATGCAGCTTTTTGCCTAAAAGTGAATTTCAGGCTGTGTATGGTGAACAAAAAGAGAGGTGGGCTGGTAGGAATGTGGGAGGAAGTGGGGACTCATTCTTTGGGCACACAAGGCAGTAATGGGTGCCAGGAGGTGCTGTGTGCTTCAGGAGACCTCTTCACCAGTGGGCAGCTAGCACCCATGATTCCATCGCTTGAGCTCCTGCTGGAAGGTCAAGAGCTATTACCTTCAGACCTCCCTTCAGATAAACCCCCTAAGTACTGTGCCTCTCAGCCCTACCAGATTATAGCTTTGAGCTGTCTGCTTCTGCCATGCTCCACCTTCACAAATGGGTCTTCATGGAAATGGTACCAGCACAATGCCCAAAGCTGCCATCCTCACATTTCCCTTAGGGAGACAAGATGCCCAAAGCTGACTCTGCTTCCTGATCAGACTGCTATGTGGACTGACTGATTCGTTCTTCGTCAGCTCACAAATCTCTCCCAAACATCATAGAAACATAGAATCACAGACTTGCTCAGGTTGGGAAAGATCTTAGAGATCATTGAGTCCAACCACAACCTGACCATACTACCCTAACTCTAACAATCCTCTGCTAAATCATGACCCTGAGCACCACATGCAGATAGTTTTAAAACACATCCAGTGACAGTGACTCAACTACCTCCCTGGGGAGCCTATTCCAATGCTTAACCACCCTTTCTGATACCCAACCTAAATCTCCCCTGGCACAGCTTGAGGCCATTTCCCCTTGTCCTGTCATCTGTCACCAGCAAGAAGAGACAAACTCTGCTCTCCCCGCGATCACCTTTTAGCTATTTGAGGAGGGCAATAAGGTCTCCTCTCAGCCTCCTCTTCCCCAGACTAAAATGACACAGTTCTCCTTTTGTTTCCCCAGTGGAGTGCCTATAAGCTGCCACAGAGGAGGGGCACACTGTGGCATGATGTCACACCATGTTTACTATGGCTCTTTTGGAGGACAGCAAAGCTGAATGCTGCCACAGTTTCTCTCTTCTTCTGGGGTGGAGATATTGGATGTCTCCATTGGATGCCCTTTTGCAGGTGTTTCTTCCAGTAACCTCTCACAGGAGTTCACAGGGACCTCCGCTTGCATCATGCTCTTGCTGTGCAAAGGATCATATAACACAGAGAAGCAGCCCTCACCCTGATGCTGCTCACCCGTAATGTTTTCCCTGTCACTACATAGAGCTGATAGTTTTTTATTAATAAAAGGTATTTCCTATCTCTAAAGGAGCTATGTGCCTTAAGCTGCAATATTTTTACCCCAAAGTACCCGGCAGAGGTGGTGTCAGGGTCCCACACCCCAGTTAAGCACTGGTTCCTTTCCAATTGCTTTTCCCAGGGAAACCACAGCTTCTGTGGCTGTCAGAGGAGCATGGTGCTCCATAGCATAGCAGGACGTGCTGGAGGGAGAGCAGTTGGAAACATCACATTTCTCTTCCCAGGATACAGGGACTTCTCTTTAGACAGAAATATTTCCATTTCAGTCAAACACACTGGGTGTTATTTTTGCCCCCAAAATTAACAATTTGAGGAGTGAGAGACAGGAAACTAAATATCAAAAATATTCTCTTCCTTTTGCTTTTTTTTTTTTTCCCTGCTGTCAAAGGCAATTGTCTCTGTATTTCTATTTCTCTGTTCCTTGCAAGCTCTGAGTTCTAAGAAAGAAATTGCTTTGGTGCACTACGGTCATCTTGAAACATTTGTACTATTTCCCAAGAACACAATACACAGTATACACAGCCACAACTATAGACCGCCTTTTGGTCTTTAAAAATCCATCCTTTCTTTCTTTCTTTCTTTCTTTCTTTCTTTCTTTCTTTCTTTCTTTCTTTCTTTCTTTCTTTCTTTCTTTCTTTCTTTC
>NW_024884867.1:292583-346738 GCF_019232065.1 Centrocercus urophasianus
CGGCAGGCGGAGGTTGGGGAAGGAGGCTTCCTTCCCCCCAAAAAATCCATCCCAAAACGGAAACCTCAGCCCCATCTTCACTCCTCCTGCCTTTCCTTTCCCGCTGCCCTGGGCCCGTTCCGTTTCTGTGGGACAAAGCTCCGGAGGAACAGCTCGCAAAGAGGACGCGGCACCCCCTGGCCGGGCTCCGTGCGGGCTGCTCAAGTTGTTTTTTATGCACCCTCCATTGGCACACACGCTTCCTGCCGCGCCGAGCTGCACCGCCACCATTTACTTCGCTCTGTCTCCAGCCCTCACTAGCCTCGCTCTCCAAATTCAACCCTTTCCCTTCTGCTGCGAGGACTTTCGCTCCTTTTTTTTTTTTTTTTTTTTTTTTTTTTTTTTTTTTTTTTTTTTTTTTGTGGAAAACGAGGGTGCTTTCCAAGCTGTTTGCACGCAGCACTCACCAGGTCTCAGCGCTCCCATCCCCTTTCGTGTTTCGGGAGGAGGGATGGGACCCCTACAATTCTTTCCCCGCATTGTTCGGTAATTAAAGAGCCGAGATCTACGGGGAGAGGTAATAGGCTTTTTATTAGTCCAAATGACATATCGATGGAGGGGAAGAGAAACTTGCCTACGCACAAACCCTTCTTCAAGTTCTAAATGTTTGCTCCGAGCCAAAATCCGTTAGTCTTTACTCGGGGAAAAAAAAAAATACAAAACAACAACAGAACACCAAACCAACACCCTACAAGCGGGAGGTTAATAGCTTAAATGAGAGACTTGGGCGAGGAATGCGGATCAGCTCTCTCCCCTCATTAATAGCCTTAAACGACTTTGCATTTTTATACCCGGAGTTGAGTACTCGAGGACTCTGAGCGTGTTTGTAAGACTAGAAAGATCTATTGAGAGGCTTTCTTTTTTTAACAGTGCATTAATGTTTCCCAAGTCTTCGTATTAACTCAGGAATCACTGAAGGTCGATTTGTAAGTGTCTGGACACTATAAAAGCGTTTGTAAAGCCAAGTCAGTTGCGTGCATTAAAATAAGGAGGTTCCTTTGTGAGATTTCATGCCAGGCCAGGAGCCTTTTAAATGCTATTCAACTGCCTCATTAGAAGGAGCTAACAGGAGTCAGGCCTCCTCTTTACCCCCCCACCTTCCCCCATGTCCTCCCCTCAAATCAGCCCTTTAATACATGGGCTGGCAGATTAGGGGCTTTTAAAGCTGGGTCTGTCCCGGATAGCTGGTTTCCTATCCTGCTATTGTGACAGCTCTTCCCTGCTATCAATTACATCCCACCCCACGCCGAACGCCCTCCTTTCCCTCCCAGGAGCACCTCCACCAGCTGAGCCAGAACCTCCTCCCCTGGCACCACGCTCGCCCTGGCATCCATTCCCCAGAAGAAGTGCATCCCTTCCTTTCTCCTTTCAGCCAGAAAAAATAATAATAATAATAATGATAATAATAATAATAACATACATATATATATATGTACGCCTGGATCTGAAAATCCATTTCCGAATAGATTAACAACCCCTCCTGTGTTAACACCAGCTCTGTTCTTTTTCTTATTAGATCGCAGAGATGAATGGGTCGGTGGGGGGAGAAGGAGCGAAGCGGCGGGGGAATGTTGGTCACCATTATCTGCACTCCACATGTGCTCTGTGGGTATATATAAAATATAGGAATGGAGTCCCCTTTAAGTAGTCCTTTTATGACTTGTTTTAACAGAAAACACAGAATAAGCCAATGTTTGATATTACAATATAAAACACATTTGTGGTATGCTGGGGGCTGGCTTGTTCCTCCCTCCTTCCTCCAGGTCGGTTCCTCACCCAAATCTGGTTCAGACCCCACCCTTCTTAACAGAGCAGGCACGGACATTCCGACCCCTGAAACACAGTGTCCACCCCGCTCTGCAGCCATGCACAGATTCAGTCCCTCGCAAGAGAATTTGGGCTCGCAGCTGATATGAATACGAACATCCAGTTCTTTATTATTATTGCTACTAGGCATAATGTTAGAATCATAATTCTCCATTTATATGGGGGCCTGGATTCAAGAAGCTCATTGGAGCTGGATGGAGCAGAACAACATATAAATCTGAAATCAAAGCCAAACATGTCCTAATAAAAACCAAGCCAATGCAGAAATCTGGTGGAGAAACAGCAAACGCATTCTCGCTCTCCTGCACCAAACCCCCAATCCATTACTATACAACAATAATTAAAGAAAAACCAAGCCCTCGAGCTGACCACAAATGCCATGCACAATCTCGGGTGTGTGGGCTGAAATTCCAAGTGTCAAGAGAAAAAGCACAGTCGAGAACTCGCTCAGGGCACTTGCTTTTGCAAACACTCTCAGGGTTGCTACCCAGGATCAGGAGCTGTTGCACCCAGGCTGAGGTCCCATCTCTGTCCTCAGTTCAAGCAGAATTTTCTCTCTGAAAGTCTGCACACTTCTCACTGATTATACTCAGTATTGCACGATGTCCCCTTACAATGGACAAGTCTATCAGGGCATAATTAGAGCCCCTTGCAAGGCATCACCTTGTCATTTAAATTCAATAAGTTTGCTTTCTACCGTCCTGCAAGGTTAGAAGTGAGGTCCCTCTTCAAACCAGGGGAGGAAGATTTGCTGGAGATTTGTCCCATGAGGAAGCCATGGGAGGTTCAAATGCAAGATAGCACAAGTCCCTGGGGACAAAGTAAGGACGCATTTGCATTGATTCGATTTTTAATCTGGACTGCTACTGCATCAGGAATTCTGATGTAGGGCTGTAACCAACCAACCTACCCTAAAAAGTGAAGTAGCCTTGCAGTAGAATTCCCTGCCCTTGCAGAGAATAGACACAATTCCTGATTTTCAGGGCAAATATTCCTTTCCAGACACATGAGCCCAGCACCCAGCCCTGATGACAGTCATGTCTTAGCCTGGAAGGCCCCAATTTGGAAATGTACCCCATCAGCAAACCACTTCAGCACCTGCTTAACTTTGGGGCTGGATTAAATCGCCTTCCAGAACATGCTTTCAATTTATTAATAGCTTAAGGCAGCAGGAACAGATTGGGGGGTGAGAGGGGCAATTTAAAAGCCATGTTATATCGGGATTTCTATGGGGGAGAAAGAACTGGGAGGAAAAAGAAAAAAAAAAAGAAAAAAAAAAAAAAAAAAAAAAATTATTCAGGTTTAATTTGGGGAAAAAAAAAAAAAAAAAAGAAAAAAAAAAAAGGATGAAAGTCTCCCTAGATAGATAGATTTTAAAAGAAATGCCTCTGTCCATCCCCTCCCCCTGCTCTGCCAGCATATTTCAAGCACTTTGGATGTTTGTGTCTGTCTTCCTTTCAAGGAACCCTGAGCACATGAATGGGCAGAGCAGCAGAATGAATGGGACACTTCAAAGAAAATGAAAACCATTACTGGGAAATCTGTTTATAGAGAGGATGAATGATTATGAGAGAAGATGCCAAGTGGAGAGAGAACACAAGTGTGCGTGCTCTCTGCACAGTGCACAACAAAATACCTCAGGGGTGTTCAGAGCTTTCTTTACAGTTCCTTTGTGTAGGTTTGGGGTGAAAGGGCCCCCATCAGCCTCCCCAGCAAACCTGGACCCCCTCTGATGCTATGGGAATGGTAGCATTCCCCATGACCCCCAAGCACCTGCTCCTGAGCCCCAGTGGGGTGACTCCTCGCTCCCTCCCAGTGTCAAACTGGGATATATAAAAGAAATTATTTCCATCGCATGGTGTAGATGAGGAATGGATAAACAGCATGTCACTCGCCTTCCTAGTGGGTAAACTCCATTTAGCCTCAACACCACCACGTAGAGACCCTGCCCTGAGAACTGCAGGCTTTATCTGAACCTTGCAACATTCTCACAGAGTCCCATCCATCTCCACTATTGCCTCGTGCTCAGAAATTGTGGAGAAATTTCCGCTGCATGTGCACTGCCTAGGGATGAGAAAATCTGTACTGTGTCCTCTAGATGCAGATGTGTTCTATCCCCAATCCATCCAAGACAATTTTTGGCTGCCAGATCAGCAGCCTGGTCTCTGTCTTGTAGGGGAAAGATGGGAAAGTAGGGACGGGGTTCTCTGACAACTGATGCAATCTTCTGCATGGGGATCCTACGTGATTTCCATCCCTCTATCCAGCACCTTGGCAGATCTACCAAGACAGAATAAATGGCACCTTGTCACCCCCACCGCCATCAGCCTTGCTCAGCAGAGCATGCGTGCCCAGATGCCGGCAGATGGACAACATTGGTTCCCCAGATCAGCGCCGTGACTGGTTCTTGCTCTCTAACAGATAGAGGAGGGAAATGCAAGTGGCATGGACTGCAGAAACAGCGTTATAAGGCCCCATTTAGGAATCAGAGTCTTATGGTAGAGCACGGAGGTGGCTGCAGAAAATAGCCCTCAAACACCCCTGTTATTTTTGGCAAGAAGAGTCAGAAAATACTCGTGCTTTTTCGAATACTGAGAATATTTATATCATGACCAGCATGGTTTTCACAGCACTCTCAGGAGATGTAAGGAGATGAATGCTGACATCCCTGGGGTTGGGCCAGTGGCATGCAATGCCCTAACACTGCAGTCCTCCAAGAGCCCAGTGCTGATGTAGCATCAATCAGAGTGCCTGCTGATGGAGCCACCAGTTTTTCCCATGCTGCCGACTTCTTCAGGAGACCTTTCTTAGACATGCCCCAGATAATAGTAGACTGCAAAGAAGTTTGATACTTTCACACCAGAAGGTCCTTTATCCTCTAGGGTCCTATCAGAAGCAAGACCACAGGAGGCTGGGACCACAGTATCACCTAGATTATCCCCACAGTCTCAAAATAGTATTATGCTCAAAGGAAAAAAGGGGTCACTGACAACTGCAGCTGGGAAACTGCCTTCTAAAGAACCTTCCTCAGAGGCTGTGACTGGGCATTAGCCTGTTCCCTTCCCCTCCATAGGATCTCAGTGCTGGCCACTTTGGCACTGAGCCACTCGGATCTGCTGCCCACCCAGCTTTCCCAGTGCAGCTCTCCACCGCTTTGCACGTAGGTGGGCATCATCAGCTCTCTGCCATTCTAATCATCTCCCATTACAACTTGGACTTCAATAATCAAAAGTGAAACATGAAAGTAGGCTGAACTCCAGCAGAGCGTGAAGGCAGCAGCCGTGCCAACTAGCTTTCAGTGCTTGTTTCATCCCCTCCTCTCCAGGGAGGGATGGGAAGCACAAGTTGGAGATGAATCGGCTCAGTGTCAGTGACCCAATGCAGATGCCCACTTTCTCATATCTCTCCCTTAATCCCCTCAGGATCTTGCCACAGTGATTATCTCTGTTGACCATGTCTATAAAGAGGTACCCACTTATTCTGACCCACTTAACTCCATGTGATTTAAGCTGCCCATCTTATAAGTCCAGCAGATAGCATCCATTCTGTGCAAGCCCAACCATGGGTTGGCACAAGGAGCTAGAAAATCCCTGCAGCACCAGGACAAGAGTTTGCCTAGCAGCCTCTTTGGGGTTGGATGCACAGCACTCTGAGCAGGCTGCTGCAGCATCTCAGTTGCCTACCTCAATTTCCTCCCTAGGAAGCATCTCCAGCTCCTTGCAAAAGGCCTTTGAGATGAACCAACCACTGGTACTGCAGTGCTAATGCCATCTTAGAAGTGCTAGCAGAGAAGAGGGAGAAGAAAACGCAACCATTTCCCATCACTTATTTTCAGAGCAGCATCCCACCAGCGTCTGTCAAGGTGGATGACAGCACAGGGAAGCTGCTGTCCCCCTCTGCACATCAGCCCAGCAATGCCATGGGGAAGTACTCAAGCTTCACTCCGATGGTTTGCCACAACATCATCAAGCCCCCTAACAAATTTATCTAGTTTATATGACAAATAAACGATTGGAATAAATGATTGGAAACCACAAACTGTAATTTGTAATTATAAATATGTCCAGAGAGGTGACATCGTAACAAATGAGAGTACATACATCCAGTGACTTACATCATTGCAAACCCTGGATGTATATATATCCTTGGATGTAATTCCACATCTATTTTGTTGGGGCAATTGTTCATCTTTTTCATTTGAAATAAATGACAAAATTTTTAATCTTCTTCCTCTCCATTGTGCTCATCTTCCAGCCTGAGGCCCGGCTCCCCTGCTTACTAAATACTTGTCTGTATTTCAGAGAATCACAGAATCACAGAATGGCCTGGGTTGGAAGGGACCTCAAGGATCATGAATTTCCAGCCCCCTGCCACATGCAGGGCCACCAACCTGCACATTCAATACCAGCCCAGGCTGCCCAGGGCCCCATCCAACCTGGCCTTGAACACCTCCAGGGATGGACGGGGCATCACAGCCTCTCTGGGCAGCTGTTCCAGCACCTCACCACTCTCTCCGTAAAGAACTTCCCCCTGACATCCAACCTCAATCTGCCCTCCCTCAACTTCAAACCATTTCCCCTTGTCCAGCTGTTATCTACCCTTTCAAAGAGTTGAATCTTACACTAATGTAGCCTCTGCTTTCAAGAAACCAGTACCAATGAAAGCTAGGGTAAGCATAGGCTGACTGAAAACCAGAAAAGGATATGAGGACATGGCAAAGTTATGAGATTGTTCCTATGTGGTTTGGGAATTATTTTTTTTTTTTTAGGATGGTGGAAGAGAGCACAGAGAAGGGAAAGAAACATTCTGTTTACTCAGAATTTTATTTTGAACCTGTAGTACTCGGACTTGGATGCTGAGCATCTCTGGGTTTCATTAATTTCCTAGACTCCGCAGGGAATTCAGGATTACAGACCACTCTCGAAAAAGCAAAGATTGAAGAAGTTTTGAAAAAGCAAGTCTATCTCATGCCAAGGCATTGTTGGAGGAAAAAAAATCAGCTAGCAGCTTCCCCCATCATAGTTCTTTCCCGGGGATGCTGGGTGGGTTACGTACCGACAGAGTGCAATGGGGGTATAGTGCCCTTGAGCTGGGGCAATTCCTGAACAACAGCTGCACCATCTGTGCCAAACCTGCAAGGACATTCTTCTCTCTTGCTCAGCTCTTGGATGGTTTTCCCAGAGGATACCATGCTAGCCTGGTGTGCCAGCTCTGGAGTTTCTTCCCCATGCTTCACACATGTTCTCTGGGCATATCCAACAGCAGAAGCATCCCCAAGTGGAAACTGAAACTTAATCCCTTTCCCCTTCAAAGCTGTGCAAGAGGCAAGAATTGGCCCACTGGGTAAAGTGAAGGATTGAAAGCCTTTGCCCTCAGCTTTCTGCGTCAAAAGAATACAGCTGGGTCTACATTAATGCTGGAAATTGAATTTACTGACAAGAGATTTTTATTTTCTTCTTTTTGTCTGGAGAGCCAGTTCTGCAAGCCACATGCTGGCCCAGGTCTTGGGAGGCCACATCAGTGTTTCCACCCTCCCCCCAAATAGACTTCCCATGTGACATGGGCATGTTCTTTAGCACCTCTGTACAGGCAGGGAGCTGTGGCATGGGCTAAACCCTGAGGGGATTAACACAAGCCAGATTTCAGTCCGAGCAGCCAATGTGCATGAAAGCCTAGAGAGCTGCAGCCCAAGTTCTGCAGAGGAGTCCTATTCCTACGGCTGGACAGCACCAAGCTTCAGCTCAGCCCTTGCCAAGGAGGATCCCAGACCCCAAAGCCCTTGTTACTTCTGCCCCAAGCCAAACGTTCAAGCCCTTCCAAACTTCAGCGAAGCTCTACCCCAAGATGCAAGCTCTAGGGCCTGGTTTTTGATGGTGTATTTACTGATGAGGTGAAATATGAATCTGGTTTTGACTTTAAAAAGCCAATTGTATTTTGGGGGCGGAGGGAGGGGGAAGGGGTGCTCTGACCTGACCTGCTAATCTCTTTTTCTTCCTTTAAAGTTGTCTTCTAAATCTGAACATTAAAGGTGATTAGATACCTAAGGGACTTCCCATGTCATTAGTTAATACTTTAGAGCTTGTTTTGGTTCCAGCTAGCAGTAATGCAGAGCCCTTTCGATAATACATCACCCTACTCAAATATGCCTGCACAGTCTCCAGATGATATAC
This sequence comes from Centrocercus urophasianus, assembly GCF_019232065.1. Classification (NCBI taxonomy): domain Eukaryota; kingdom Metazoa; phylum Chordata; class Aves; order Galliformes; family Phasianidae; genus Centrocercus; species Centrocercus urophasianus. The sequence goes on from NW_024884867.1 coordinate 300,620, forward strand.
CCCACCAGTGTCTGCCTCTGTACAGCTCGCAGATTGGAAGGGTCGGAGACGAGTTTAATTTAAAGATGAGCCGCCCTTGGGCTGCCAAAGGAAATGGCGTGTCAGCTATGTCAAAAATAGATACTGTTGTGCAGATATATGGAGGGAGAGATGGACGCTGCCAGTGCTATCAATTACCTGGATTGCCTTTAAATGTCAAAGCAAATCCTTACCCATTCCTTCTCTAAAACCTAAATCACTGAGAGAGACAAGGTCAACCCAAGCAGGCTGGAATGCTGGGAGAGGAAAACACGTACATAACGGTGCGTGTGTGAGGGGTAATTTGTGCGTACAAGCACTGATTGAGCTTTAAAAGCATATTGATTTGGGGATTCACATGCTGAAATGGGGTCGCTGGGTTTTTTGGGCACCATCCAGAACACGAGTCCCCAAAAGAAAGATCCTTTCCAAGACAATAAGTGGCTTCCTGGACTCGATATATTTTAAATTCTCGTGTCACTCCTATTTTGCAAGGCTGCAGTATTTTTTTCTTCCATGGGAATATAGGTGCCTTTGACAGATTCAGAAGAAACCACACAAATCTAAACTGCCTCTGGGAAAGACCAGACTGAACTGCATCTCTGTGTATATTTTTCGTCTCGCTGCAGCACAACCAATATCAGCAAAACATATGTGCACCTATGTATCCGTATCCTTCAAGGCAGACCTCATGGGAAGCAGCCTGAAGTGATCCCTTGGGAAGGGCCCCAGTCCTTTCGGGAACAGGATATGGGGAAATTGAGGAGTGGGAAAAAGGGGAAATCATCAAATCCTACAGGTGGGTAAATAAAAGGAGACAAAGTTTATTACAATAGCAAGGCAAACATAAGGTTTAAGCTTGGTCTCTTAAGAAATGAGGTTTATGCAACCAGTCTGCACGTGGGATACGTATATAAAATATAAATAAAATAAACATACTCATCTCCCCTGCCTCTAATAACTTCCAAATTTGCTGGCCAATTCCAAGCCAGCTCTGCAGAGGGGAGGGGGCAGAGGTCTTACAGTTCTTATAAGTTTTATGAAAATAAGGCCCTCTCCTGTATCTTGAGACCTATTAATGCCCACACTGAAAGAAATTGTTGAGCTCATGTTGCAGCCTATTAGCAATATTATTAGACACTGGAGAATGCACAGGGGAGAGAGAAATATTAAGAATGCCCCAATGGCAGGAAAAGCTTCAGTTGGAGTCAGCGCCTTCTTGGACACTAGAAGATCCAACCACAAGACACCAACTGCTTGAAACCCACCATTTTTTTACATCTTCTGCTGATATCCACTTCTACATTAAGATATTTTGTGTATTCTCAGCCTGGCCTCACAGCCAATTAAGCTGAGCTGTAATTTACAGCTCCCTGCTTCCTTCTCCTTCTTCCTAGGAGGGATTAGTTAGCGAGGCTGAGACACACAGAAGAAGAATGTAATCACAGGGGTACATTTATCACCTGTGTTTGCACTGGGGCACTGAGCTGATTTCTGTTCTCATCTTCCTTCAACAGGATCATCTCCTCTAGATAACTGACGGGCCAACCACCAGGCATACAGTAAGCACTGATCTCAGTCCTGCTGCTTCCCATGCATGGGACGAGGATAAAAATGTAAGGAATTTCAGATAAACGCATTTGGAAAGCCACTTAGGGCTACTGGACAGACGAAGGCAAAGAAGGCTGGGGAATATTTTTGCAGCGAATAGGCAAAGAGAGGCACTGCTCATCTTGTGAAACATGTTAGCAAGCTGCTTTTTAGTTCTAGACCCTGAGTTTTGGCTGTCAAGGCAATCTGCAAGCACAGAAGCCTTTAAATAAAGGATCCCTGTAAGAACGGAGGGGTGCAAGTCACAAAGCTGGTCTGTACTAAGACCATCACTGTTTTAGTTCCATTTATCTTGCCAAAAGAGAGAAAATATTCAACACAAGTGTGTGCACTGGTGTGCCTTGGTGTCATGCAGATGTTGCCCAGAGGATCAAGCACCATTTGTATTCCCACATACACATGAACAAAGGCAGTCCCCAAGGCAAAGGCAATCTTCCTGGAAGGTTTCCCTTGGTTTCCAAAGGAAAACTAGGAAAACAGTTGCAGGGCTTTAGATGACAACCATATAACACAAAAGACTACAATTCAGACCTGCTCCCTGCCCTACAGCACATCACCAGCATCACTGGGCAGCTGCTTGCAGCACATCAGCCTTGTTGTCCCCTCTGCTGTCTGTTCTTGCAGCTTACCACTCCTTCCCCTAGCCTTTCATCCAGGTCCCTCTGCATACGGCAGGATGAATTTTTAGGTGCTTTCTATACAAAAAGAGAATTTTTAAATGTGTGCATGAGCGTTTGTCTGCAGACAAGCAGGATGAAGCAGAACAAGCATGAAGCAAGAGCTGCCCCATGCTGCTCTCTCACAGAGAACCTCCTCTTCCCACAAGTGGAGGCTCAAAGGAGCTACAGGAAGGAGAAACTTGTTACTAGACCAAAGCATCAGGCTGGACCATCCCATGGGAGCCAGCAAGCAGTGCCTGTGATTTCAACAGGGCCGGGATCTGTCCTTCCCTCTTGCCTCGGGTTACTCAGAAGCAACCGCAGCCCTCCAGCTCTGTGCAGCAAGTGCCATGAACCCACCTGCCCTGAGCACCCTGGGCTCAGTTCCAGCCTCCAGAAACCAGCTTTGAGGTCAATGGGAAGTTCACCTTGGTCCTCAGGAGAGCAGAATTTGACCATCCAATTAACAGCTAAAACACTGCTGCTTCTTATAAAGTGTAAAGTCCCAGCGGCGTTGGGGTCTCTATGAGTAATTGATGGCCAGATGGAGCTGTGGTTATCAGTATGACTGCAATACTGTGCTGGGAAGAAACTTCCAGTCCATAAGGAAGAGAAAGTGACTCCTTTCCACGTCGTGCAGCAATGGCAGGACCCACAGTTGCACTTGGTTCTCACTCAAGCCTGCTTTCACACATCAGACAGGCCCCCACGATGCTCCACCAGCATTTCACCTGATATGGGCTCAATTCTGCAGTCTCAAAGTTGCAATTTCCCCAGGAATGCCTGGAATTTCCCCCTTTATGCAACACACGTTTGCAGGTTCCCGCTTTGATGAGTGAATATCTTCATTTACCAGTAGAAATATTCCCACACACATGCTGTCTCTTTGAACAGCCCAAGCCACCAGCTTAAACCCAAGGCAGATGGATTACCCTTCTCGGGGCCTCTAAAGCCCCTGGGATTTTGATTTTTATTTTATTTTTGAGGGTGCGTGTTTTGATTTAAACCTCACAGCTCCGAGCTGATTCTGCCTTTCCTTCATTTGCTTGTTTGCCACTTTACAGAAAGCTCTGGGTTTTGCCAACTGGGAAAAAAACGAATCATTTAAATACTGAATGATCAAACCTCACCAAGAGAAACCTTTCTCTTGCAGGGGATGCTCCCATTTCTCAGTTTATTAGTTGACGGAGGAGTTGCTTTTATACTGTACAGTTTGGTAAAGGACTACATCAAAGAGAACTTGCAGGCTGGGAATTGAAGATTCATACTTTGGGAAGAAAGAAAAAATCTGAAGAGCAGACCTGTCCTCTGTGTTTGTTACAGACTGAGGGGCTTGAAACTTCTCCAGCCCAAGTGTGTTCTTACTGGAATAAATTCATTTCATTTATTTGAAGATGAACAGTCAGAGCTGAGAAATGAAGCCATCGGAGATGTCAAGCAATCAGAGATGTTCAGTGCTCACGATGGGTGCAGTCATCAGATGTCTTAAACATGCTGCTATGCAGATTACATCCAGTGTTACGCTGAAATAGCACTGTGTCATGCCGGGGTTGGTGGGGGCTCTGTTGAAACCACCCATCCTCAGCTGCACGCTTTATGAAGTGCCCTGAACCCAGTTACTCTGTGGCACCCTCCCCTTCCCAATGCCCATAAGGGAGATGTGAGCATGCAATGCAGCAATTCCTTCCCTTTAGGCTCTACTACTCTCTGAGCAGGGAGCTCGGTCCGAAGGGGATTGAGCTGATCACAGAGGGAATTCTCTGGACCAGATCCCCACCTCATGCCAGCTGCTTCTGCCATGGAGCCTTCAGAAATTGTATGCAAAAAGCAAGAAAAAAACAGCTTGTGGGAACAGAGCCACCAACGATTCTGTCCCCCAAAGTCTCCATCTTCCAGTGCACCTCCTGCCTCTCAGCCACAAGCTATGGCTTTAAATACTCATTCAGGCCCTTTTTTCCCCCATTAAAATTCTGTCCTGGGCCATCTGCTGGGCTGCAGTGGGGTCCATCCCTGAACTGGGCAGGAGGCTGGGAGTCAGAGCACTGCCATCAACAGGGGAAGGGAGAGAACTGCTGGGACCAAGTGGATGATCCAGATCCGTACAGCGTGGTGCTGGCTTTTGCTTTTTAGCTAGATCTAACTGATGTTTTGCTGGGAGAATTCCCCACCTGAGTGCAGCTCTCAGTATGCTCACTGCAGAGACCAAAAATGTTGCCTCTCCACGCTTGGAAATTCTGGGCAAAATCCCTGAGCCATCCACAGTTCTTAGGTCCTTTTTAAAGGGGGGAAAAAAAAAAAAAAAAAAAAAAAAAAAAAAAAAAAAAAAAAAAAAAAGATGATGATGGTAACTGTTTCCTGAGAGTCTTCCCATCCGCAGAACACAGAGTGCTGTTCAGTGGGACTCAAGTGTGTACGTGGGTGCTTATAACACCCCGGGCACTGAGAGCCCAGCTGAAGAAAAAGGAGACTGCCTGGGAGTGAGTTCCAGCACAGCAAAGACATAATAGAATCAGAGAATCCTTAGAATTTGAAAGGACATTTAAAGGTCATTTACTCCAGCTCCCTGCAGGGACATGCTCAGCTCCATCAGGTTGCCCAGGGCCTGATCCAGCCCTGCCTTGAAAGTCTTCAGGGATTGGGCATCAACCACATCACTAGGCAACATGTTCCACCCTCATTATATAAGATTTTTTCTGATATCTAACCTAAATCTCTCCTCTGTGATCTTGAAGCCATTTCTCCTTGCACTATCACCACAGACCCCTCTGAAGAGTTTGTTCCCTTCTTTCCTGTAGCTCCCCTTCGGACACCGACAGGCCGTTCTCAGGTCACCTCGGAGCTTTCTCCATCACTCCATCATCCCACTGCAACACACCAGCGAGATCAGAAAGCCAACATAATTGAAGCGGACCCCCCCCCCCCAGGAGCTTCGCCGGGAGCTCCGGGAGCCGCAGGGAGAGACCGCGCCGCGTTGCGCAGCGTTGCGGTGCCTCCCTGTGGCCGCCGCCTCGCACTGCAGCCCGACCCCCCGGCCCCGCACACCGCGAATGTGCGGGATGACTTTCCAGGCAAAGCTGGAAGGATTCGTGTTGTTTAGGGGCTCTGTTCAGGCCGATGGCATCTCAAGCCTGGTTTTTTGGGTCTTCTCGCAGCAGTGACATTCCCTGTCCTGTTGAATCTTATTGAATTAAAACGCCTCTTTTCTGCCTGCTTTCTGCCGCAGCTCAACCTCTTGGCATGAACCCCTTCCTGAATGGCAGGACTTCCATCTAGCACCAGGCACACACCTGCCCTCAAAGCCTTGTACAAACACCACCCTGCAGCTGTGTCCTTCCACACTGTCCACTGGTGACACAGAGCCCACGCCTGGAACAACAGGTCTCCATCAGTGTGCAATGCTGCAGGCTGGGAGCACACAGGGTAAAGCAAGAACTCCTGCCTCTTCCCTCTGGTCACAGCACACTGCAGGCACTGGGGGAGGTCAGCAGGTGGGGGCTGCAGGAGAGGTGCTGCAACCACACACAGGTGTTGCCTTGGCTGAAAGGAGAGGCTCAGGGAAGGAGCCAGTGGTGAAAGTCTCCCTGAGGACCTGCCAGATCTGATAGCCTGGTGAGAAGCACAGTTCGTACATGCAAGGAGATGAAACAATGTGCAATTAGAAAGAGATGCTTGCCCTAAATGGAAAGACGGCAGTATGGGCTCTGAGGACCTGCTTCTCTGACCAAGAAACCAAAACATCTTCACTGCTGTCCCACTTTCAAGTGGCAATTTGAGTACAGGCTGCTCAGTCTTAAAAACCTGGGGAGCAGACACCTAGGCATGACCTCGTCCTTTCCTCAGGGGTAACAGCAGCATTCAAAGCTTCATGCTGTGCTTGGTGTTTCCTGCTGTTCTGACCTATTTATGACTTGCTCTATTTCCACAGTAGCAGGCCTGAAAAGAGGCTTTGCTTTATGAAATCCCATGTAATTCTAACGGCATCAACACTGTGTGGTCCACAGTCAACTCAGAGTGATCTCTCTTGTCTGAAGACACTCTTTCCTCCAGATTCATGGCAGATAAACGTGCACGATTGACTCGATGATCCTCATGGGGTCTTTCCATCCCAAGACATTCTGTGATTGTGTGATTGTGTGGTTAGAAACTCCAGACTAAATTGCAGGAGAACTGAAATTAAATCCAAGCTTAATCCCACACTGGGGGTGCATGACTATAGACTTACCTTCAGGAAGATCAGACCCATCCTAGCCCACAGTCATAGAATCATAGAATCACCGAGGTTGGAAAAGACCTCTAAGATCATCCAGACCAGCTGTCCACCTATCACCAAGTTAATACAAAGAAAATCCATCCTATGCAGTCTCTCCTTTTTCACTTACATAAATAATGATTTCTCTCGGCCATTTAACTTTTGCATTCCTGTATTTTGTATTTTTCATATTCATGACAGCTGCAAATCACTTTTCAAAATCAGCTCCACTCTAATAAGTTTGAAATCAGAGCAGAAATGCATACAATGGAGAGAGAGACGCCCTCAGTACAAGTTCAGCTGTTATTCTATATGACTAAGGAGATACACCTTAACCTGAATATTCACCTGTCATTCCCCTCCCAGATCTGTCAGAAGGATTGGTCACCTCTCCGTGAAGTTTCCCATGGAAATAATAACAGAGTTGTGCAAAAACTTGTAGTGACCTGTTTAGATGAGGAAAATTAGGTAGCCTTGGGATTCCTCCATGAGAAAAGAACTCTTTCTAAAAATATTCACAGTTTTTATTCATTTTTTGCTTTTAAAAAGTTGTGTTTTCTGTGTCCCTCTTCACCTCCCCCTTCCCACACACACTCTAAGTAGAAAAATGATTCTTCTTGTAATGATTTGTCATTCAAAGGGGAAAAGAATTTGTGCTGCCTGCTGTAAGAAAAGGAGTTTGCGTTGCTTCTGAACAGGTGATCAGCTAGAACAAGGGATTCCTCTCCTTTATCCCTGCCTCAAAAAGCAAGAATAGGGGAAGAATCACAACCTTGTATCTTCGATTCACTCAGTGACACTTGAATACTTCAACTTCCTCCACATCCAGACAGAAATTGTTTATTCCCTGTCACTCACAGTGCTGGACACAGAGCTTCTTCTGTCTGACCTGAGCAGGAGACAGGGCAGGACTGAGGCCCAAGCTGTGTGAAAAATTCAGGTTCCACCCCCTTTAAGCCAGTCTAGAGCTTGGTGCGAGCCCGGAACAGGTTTGCTCCTGAGTGACGTGGGCAGCAGGGTGCTCTGACACGTGCCCATGCACTGCCAGCAGAGAATCCACGCAGGGAGGAGCGAAGTGAGAACGCTTTGCGCAGGCAGACCTGTAGTGCCAGTTATTCAGCAGCCATACATAGAGCTGAGCCGCGGGCTACACTCTCACTGCTCTGCAAATTTCCCACTTTTATGCATTTCTTCCAAACTTTGATGAAGGAGCTACTCCTCAGATCTAAATCCCTGCCCGAGGCACGTCAGGACAGAGTGAAAGTTCCCTTCTGAGGATGCATTTCACTCTCTCCAGTCTGTTCTTGCAGTCCCACCCACTTCCCAGCCCTTGCCAGGAAGATGGGTTTCTGCGTGCTCGTTCATGTGCAAGGCAAAGCCCTGGAAATGTCAGAAAACACACTTTGTTCCCAAGTTCTGCCTAAGTGAAGGCTGGGAATGGAACAGGACACGCCCAGGGAAACCCAACATCATGCAGCAGACCCGGTCCCCAGCTGCTCATCACCAGGCTGCCATGTTCCCCAGGTGTTTTCCAGCCATGCAGAACAAACAGGGAGGAGAAGAGGTGCTCCTGAGCATTGCTTTATGTCATCACCCACTCAGGGCAGTGCTGGGGCAGGAGCAGGGCCCTGGACTTGCAGCTGGCCCTCTGCACAGGTTTGTTCTCCTATGCTAGGTGGCCTCAGGCAAGTCACCATGTGTCACCAAGCACACAACAGAGTGGAAGTCCTTTGGGATAGGGTCTCACCCAGACTTCCCACCAGATTTTAAACCTGCCAGTGCCCAGCCTGCTCGGGACAGCTTTTGGGGTCTAATCAAGCTGTTTGCAAAGTCTGGCTGCAGTCCTGCTGGGTGATGAGTGGAGGAGGATCCCTTAGGCATCTGGAGTGAAGCAATGAGCCATAGGGTGCTGGAGGATGCTCCCAGGCTGTGCACAGCTCCAAGCCATCCAGCAGCCTCACTGATGCCATTGGGACTGAGGTGGCTTCCCTGTGTTCCACCCAGAGCTGGAGGACAGCAGACACTTCCCTGCAGAGCCGAGCTCACCTACAGCCCCTCCAGCTACACAGCCACCAGGCTTCCCAGGTAAGAGATGAAAAGCAGATGCCATGAAGCAGCTTGGAATTGGAGGCCTGTGAAAGCAGAACACCAAGAAGGAAAAAAAAAAAAAAAAAAAGAGAGAGAGAGAAGAAAAAATAAAAGAGGGTTTTATTTTTTTTGGAACAGCAGGCCTTAGGAAGAACGCTGAGAGCAGACGTGCTCCTCAGAGCTTGCCTCCAGGCCTCCACCCCTCACTTGGTGCATCTCTAACACAACTGTCTGGATCCAACACGGGCTGCATGCTGGTGGAGGTGGTTTGCTGCAGCAGCTCCTGCACTCCCTGCAGGCTAAATGCACAGTGCAGACAGAGGACAGTCCCAGTAATAAGATGCATCCATGGAAGAGGAAATCAGGTTGTCCATGGATACAGCCTGAGGAGTTCAAGCATCAAAATGTCCCACCTGAGTTCACATACTCGGCTGTTTGAGGCTTCTTTGAACATCCTTGCCTTTAATTATGAGCCTTCCCATACTTCTGTCTTCTCCATGCACTGTGCTGTGACTCACAGCTTGGAGTCACAGGGATTCCCATGATTTACTGGGACTGCTACCTACAGCCCCAGCAACAGGGCTCCAGCTGTGCACCACACTGGACAGACAGATTTCCTGCCTGTATGGCAAAGAGGCAAACAGGGCTGTGCTTTCTTTGACGACGTGGCTTGGATACAACTGGTATTAAAGTTTTTCTCAATGCTCTGCTGGTAATGCAAGCCATATGAACAAACTCACCTATTAAAGGTCTGAATGCTTTTTGTTCATCCCCATAGCCTGTTGAACATCCCATGTTGGCAGCATGTCCCCATAGTCCCAAACACAATTTCTTTTCCTCATGACCCATCTGTGGCACAGGTCCCAAGCTGCCCGCAGCGCCTTGGGAGCCACACGACATAAAAGCAGATGCACACTCATCCAAACAGCAGTGACCAGGACATGAGCTGTGTTCTGGACTAAGCTGGCACTCACTGCTTCCAGCTTTGGATAATGAGAATCCCTAGTGAAGTACCATTTTGCCAGAGTTTGCCCAAGAACCGCATCCACCCCCCGCTCACCCATGACTGGACCGCTCGTGACAGGTTCCCATGTCCTGCAATTTCCCAGATGGAGATGTCTGGACCATTGATTATAACCTTGGATCTCTTCCCTTAACCACACTGCTTCAAAATAAGCTAAGAGGCAGAAATCCAAGCTATTTTCATTTCAGGCTTCAAAGAGGATGCTCAAAACTAAAGGGAACACTTAAGTAAAACATGTATAAACAGGGAGCATCTGGTATTTTCCCTGGCAGCACCAAGTCTTGAGATATGCAAGAAAAAATTTACCAATAAAGGTAACAAAAAGGGTTTCTCTTTACTATTACACAGCAGTGTCTGGGCTGATTCTTGCTCTGAAATCCTATTCACTTCCATGACCTTAAACAAGAGGAAAGTCAACACAGTTCAGCCCATTCAAAGCTAACATCTCTGCTTCAAGTCCCAGTGCGCTTTGGCAGAGCCTGTTGTATGTTAACCTCCTTCCTTTATAAAGACAAAGCACCATGCAGTGTGATGCGCACCTGATCCTGCTGCTAGCATTTGTTTCTGCCTTTGCTTCTGTGCAGCTCTTTGTTCTCCTCTGCTCTGACAAAGGAGGCAGGCAGCCTTCTGCTTCTCCAGGGATACGGATCCACAGCAAGACACTGCGGCTTAATGGAAGTGTTCCTCTGGGTCAAGTGGCAGAGCCAACTGCTGCCTTCATGCAGTGATCTTCATCCCAGAAAGGAAGAGAATCAATTTGCAGCCCACAAGCAGGGGAAGTCTCCTGGTGAGCAGTCACGTTTGTCTTAAAGATGATACGCCACACTTGCTTCGAGCACAGCTTTTTGTGTACTTGGGCCAGTCCTCCACACCAAGCCCAGCAATAGTACCACTGAAACTTCTGGTCTTATCCAGGAGGTACCAGAAAACCTCAGAGAGAAGCTGGGGTCCCACTGGAGCATTTGCAGGAAAATAGACACTGTCACTGTAACAAAGCAGCCCTCAGTAACACCAGCTGCTGTACAAAGATGGACAACAACATATCCACAGGAGAATTCCTTCTCTCCCTTCTGTCATATCCTGGATTATTTTTTAATTATTATTATTATGATTATTTTTAATACTGCTCCATCTTACTCCCCAAAGTTCCTATTTTCACAGTTCAGATATGAACGAGTGAAAAGATGCCTCTGTTCCTGGCTGCTTGGATTTCTGTTGAGCAAAGCTGTCCTGCAACCCAGTTCATCTTGTGAGAGACTGTTTGGAAGCATTTCTAAAGAAGATGCTCTGGCTTTGCTCAAGCCACTTAGAAATTCACTTGATGCCTAATTAATCTTATTAGAAAGCTACAGCAGCAATTCCTTACAATACCAGCAGCATTATTGCTTCATCTCCATCTTAATTAGCAGCAAAGAGTCTGGGCGCGTATCTGCAAACTAACTGGTGATTAGCTTATGCTATCAATATATTGTTCCATCTTAGCCAGCCCCTTTGTTAAAAAAAGAAAACAGTTTCATCCAGTGTAATTTCCAAACAGAACACTAAATCACTGAAGTCACCAAGCAGAACTTATTTTGCAATTAAGCCTTTCTATAACAAGGAGCCTTTGTTCCATTGCAGTAAGTCAGGAGATCAAAACGTGGCCTGCAGTGCTAAGCTTGGGTAACACCTAGGAAATATCAATACAGTTCTGACATTATCTTAATAAATAATGAACATGGTATAGATAAGGTGATTGTAGACACGGTGAGTCTACAGGTGTGTTAAGTACAACAAACCTGTGAGGTATGATTAAGGGATTTAAAGGTCTGTTTGTTGCTCAAACAATTAACTCCATGGAGAAGAAGACAGCACACGTTTAGTAGCAGTGGTAAATACCAGCCTTTTGAGATGGCAACCATTGATACAGAACAAAATTGAAGCAGAAAGATGTTGAATAAAGTAACTTAAGATTGCCAGCCTAAACGAGGAAGACTGCTACAACCTCCTGCATGTGTCAACAAATTCCTAATTTGTGGATTTTTGGAGTACAGTGGATTTTTGGAGTGAAGAAACCCTATGCTGATATTCCAGGAGACTGCAGCATTAAAATCATTTCACAGAAATGCTGTGCGACCATTTACATCCATTTATCAGCCCTTGTTAAGAAATGCCACTAATTTTAATGTTGCAAATGCATTGCAAAAATTTGCATCCTTGGCATAAGGCACACTGCCGCGTTACACTCAGTGCCTCAGAAGATGTATCTGCTCTTGCAAAGCTGTGACTGTGTTTTTTGGGGTTGTTTTTTTTTTTTTTGTGGGTTCCCACCCTCATCACCAGGGTGAGGAGGGATGCAAAGAGCAAAGGAAGACCAGAAACAGAGACAAGCAATGCTGGCTCATGATGCGTTCATGATATGAGCCTTTATGCAGGTGGAAATATTTCCACAAGTACTTTCTGAAGCAGAACAGCTTCTGTATGGGCAGCCCAGGCTCATGCAAGAGGAATACCTAGCACACCGAAAAACAGATGTGCTCCAAAAACCTAGCCTGCAATTCCAGCTGATGCTGGTGAGTTAGCATTTCACACGGCAGCTACTGGTGCTATTTTGTATGACTGCTGGTGGGTAAAATATTCATGCGGTGCATGGGAGACCCAAACCCAGTTCCTTTCAGAGAGATCCCCGAATGTGGCTCAAACAGCCACTCCGAGCTTCGCCTCGCTCTGTCCCCACTGGGGTCAGTGAGTTCCCAAAAAAATGAAGGAGACACACACTAAGCCAACACTTCTATACTAGATCCTGCTTTATAAAAAAATAAATATTCCTCATTTTACTCTGCTTAAACCTTGCAATACCAAAATCACTTTGTCTGTCACTCAAGGCTCTGGTGTTTTAGCCAGTGCCATTGAGCTGTGGGTGTTGGATTGCTCAAGTCCACCTGAGCTCTCTCCACCAACAGTTTCTGCTGCCAGCCTGCACTGTCGTTACATGCCCACCACCATTCCACACAGCCTTGTGCTCACAGAAGTGCCAGCTTTCAGGAAGGGCTCTGAATTCCCTGGAGCATCTACAGCTGGCCTCAGCCCCTTTGAGGATGTTTGCATTTATCTAGATTAAAAAAAATCATCAAATAATGGATTTGAACTGAAATGCTATCACACCTCTCCTTTCCTCTCAGTTTCCTCCCTTTTCCCCCTGCCTCCACCAAAGAGCAAGGAGAGGAGCCTCAACTTAGCTTCTATTTTTGTTAAAAACAGACATCAGTTTTGTTTCCACTAAAAATGGAAACCCAGGCATGGGTTTTAGCAGTAACCGGTATGTAAAGAAAGCCGCCTCTTGCCAGGAATTTGTGCTTCTTTAATAACTTCAAGAAAAGCAAAAATCTAATGATGAGCCAAAGCATATTGTTTGGTCTCACACGGGATCTGATCAAACATCTAAAGGCAGTCAGATTCCAGGAAAGGAGAGCTTCCTCATTCTTAAGGAATATTACAAAATGTACAGAAGGAATGAATTTGTTTCAATCAAGTCCCCTATGATTTACCTCCTTGATCAATATAATCCAAGAGCTTTGAAATAGGCTGAGTATTCCAAGCATTCACCTGCAATCAATGGGAGACATAGGAAACCATTCAATTAAAAAATAATAAAGCATGCTACGTTTGGTATTTGTTTGCTTGAAAGTCAAAAGGGTTTTCAGATCTGTGTGCTTAGCCTATCTTCTGCAAAAGCTATACATTTCCCTCTTAGAGCTAAACCAAACCATATTCTTTTCTTTAATCATATGAATGAGCTCAGGGAATTTGTGAGCAATAATCCTCTCCTTCCTTCCCAACTTACCCTGTGGCCTCTGACAAGGAGTGTGCTAGGGTTGAAGAAGACAGTTCTTGATCACGTAAATGCTATTCAAAAGCAGGGGTATGTCATGTTCTCCTCGGCAATATACTATAAAATATACTATGTCAATACTATGACCATGTACTGTGTCGGCCTGTAGGGGCAACATCTTGGTGGGATCAGTACTGGGGCCCATCTTGTTTACTATCTGTATTGATGACCCAGATGAGGGCACTGAGTGCACCCTCAGTAAGTTTGGCACCAAGCTGGGAGGTGGTGTGGATCTGCCTGAGGGCAGGGCGGCCCTTCAGAGGGATCTGGATAAGCTGGATCGCTGGGCTAAGGTGAATGGTATGAGGTTCAACAACGCCAAGTGCTGGGTCCGGCATTTTGGCCACAACAACCCCATGCATTGCTGTAGGCTTGGGGCTGAGCGGCTGGATGAGTGTGAAGAGGAAGGGACCTGGGGGTGTTGGTTGATGCTCGGCTGAACATGAGCTGATAGTGTGCCCAGGTGGCCAAGAGGGCCAATGGCATCCTGGCCTGCATTAGAAATGGTGTGGCCAGCAGGAGCAGGGAGGCAATCATCCCCTGTACTCAGCATTGGTGAGGCTGCACCTCAAATGCTGTGTTCGGTTTTGGGCCCCTCACTACAGGAAAGACACTGAGGCACTGGAACGTGTCCAGAGAAGGGCAACGAAACTGGTGAGGGGTCTGGAGCACAAACCTTATGAGGAGCGGCTGAGGGAGCTGGGATTGTTCAGTGTGGAGACGAGGAGGCTCAGGGGAGACCTCCCTGCACTCTACAACCTCCTGAAGGGAGGCTGTGGTGAGGAGGGGTTTGGTCTCTTCTCCCAGGCAACAAACAGGACCAGGGAAATGACCACAAGTTGTACCACAGGAGATTTAGATTGGACATAAGGAAGAAGTTTTTCTCTCAGAGATTGGTCAGGCACTGGAATGGCTGCCCAGGGAGGTGGTGGAGTCGCTGTCGCTGGCAGTGTTCAAGCGGCGTTTGGACGAGGAGCTGTGAGATCTGGGTTAATGCTTGTGGTCGTGATGGTAATGGGAGGACGGTTGGACTAGATGATCTTGTAGGTCTTTTCCAACCTGGTAATAATATGATTCTATGATTCTGTGATTCTCTGAAAGTCACCCTGAATACGCAACTGCATGAAAGAATGGAGTCACCAATAAACAACCAGTGTGGAGCATGGGTATCAGATTCTGGCAAGAAGTAGTGAGCACGGTAATAGTGCAAGAAACAGCTGAAATTCTGGACAATCCATGCACAAGAAGCAAGAAGCACATATCCTGGGTGTAATTTTCCTGAGGATCCTAGATCATCAACCACTCTCCCTGGAAGAGCATCCTCCCCATGACGAAGGTGGTCCCACAGCACAGGCTCCCACATCAAGGAGAGAAGACTTCCAGAATGATAAAGCCCACCATCTGCAATAGGTATATTTGGCCAAGATGGAAATCCACGCTCAGACCCAAAAGGCTCAGTTAATATGTAAGACATCCTTCCTCAGCATCCCCAAGATGTTCCTTATTCCACACCTGGCATGTTGTGCGCAGCTCAAAAATGGACTGTTAGATATCCTATGGGGCTGATGAATCCAAGGACTCATTTCCACATGCAGGAAATAGCTCTAGTATTCTGCTGGTAACCTTGAGTAGTCTTTAAATCTTATCTTTTAAAGGAGGATTGTGGTAGCCTTTGTTGTTTAAACTTAATACTATGGAGGAAGAGATGGCCTCCCTCTAGGCAATCAGACCATGGGAATGGAGAAGATACTGTCTCCATGTTGAAAGGAAGCCATTCAAGCTTGTTTTGGAGGAGTCTTTAAACCTTCACTATCCCACACACTACAGTGCAGAAGTAGAGGGAGAAGCAAAGAACAGAAAGTTGAGATCAAGGCAAGAAATAGGCCTGTGAATTTGAAATACTTTTGCAGTCCTCAGATATTCTTGCTTCCCTGGGGATCTGTTATCCCCTTGCAGAGGAGCAGCTGTTCACCAAACCAAACTCAGCTGGGCAAGTGAGAGGTTGTCTCCCCCTCAGAAAGCTTTGGATGATAACCAGCAAGAACACTATTTGTAAGTACAGAGGACTACGCGTTCCCACAGGACTCATGGATGGCAGTGATGAGCCAGAAGGATGCATTTAACAGTTGCTTAACTTCTGGCACCCATTCATTTCCTTACAATAATGTCCAACACAAGCAGCCTTCAGATGTTGTGTAAATATTGTCAGTGCCCTGGCACAATTTCTTTTTTTTTTCTTTCCACAATCTCCAAGAGTTTCATTAACACTAATCATATCTCCTGATCCCTCTAGATGAGCTATAAGCATTCCATACACCAGGAAACTAAGGCAAAGTGAGAATCCTTGTTTCCCATTGGCAGCGGTGGAGAAGTCTGCTATGAGAAAGTGACAACTTACCAGGAGCTAGTGACATTGTCAGCTCAGCTGTATTTCTAGGTTTCTTGATCAGCAGGATAGGAATTTCACGTTATGGACTTCTTAATGGCCATGCAATTTAAAATTCCAGCTTCCCGTAACACTGTAGGGATCTTGAGTGTCAGCATCTTGTCATAAGCCATACCATCTGCTGAACACTTCCAACTACTTATGGAGTTCCTAGAAAATGGATTCTATCCCCAACTCCCTAGATATGTACTGCAGATATCTTCAAAGCAGTAACAGCGCAACGAGTTCAGTCATGGCACAGCTCTCTCCTTTGCATTTTGTCCCAGCACGTAACTACACAGGCTGAAACCATCACTTGAATCCACGTTTTCTTAAAGACTGTTCTGTCTATTTCTGTGCACTTGCCAGGCACGTTTTAGTGCCAGGAAATATCAAAAGAACCAAAAGTGCCACAGAAATGAGTTTGGAGTCAGGAAGAATTTCCAGGTGAGTGCCACCTATGTGCAAAGCTTCATGATTAATGACTGATTTGCAACATAGGAGCAATAATCCCCAGCGCTAAAGGTACGTTCAACTAGAAGTCACTCAGGTGCAGAGCACTCCTCTGTTTCCCATCATCTGCCACTGAATCTGTAGCTACATCTTTTGTAAGGAATGATGGGTGCTGAGATGAACTGTGAGATTAAACTCCAGAGCATTTTGCGGAAGACAGATGGACACGATATACCTGGCAAAGACAGTGGAGCCTTGAGTCTTACTGTTTTCTCATCACCTAGAAGAGAATAGTTCAGCAGTTGCAGACAGGTGGGACATGACCAGATCTTTCTTTTCCCTGTAGTGCCAAGGATATGCAGGGTGCCCTGAAAAGCCTCCACATTATAGAATCATAGAATTGTAGAATGGCCCGGGTTGAAAAGCACCACAACAATCATCTGGTTCCAACCTCCTGCTGTGTGCAGGTCACCAACCAGCAGCCCAGGCTGCCCAGAGCCACATCCAGCCTGGCCTTGAATGCCTGCAGGGATGGGGCATCCACAGCCTCCTTGGCAACCTGTTCCAGTGCTTCACCACCCTCTGGGTGAAAAACTTCCTCCTAATATCCAACCTAAACCTCCCCTGTCTCAGTTTCAAACCATTCCCCCTTGTCCTATCACTGTCCACCCTCACAAACAGCTGTTCCCCTTCCTGTTTATATGCTCCCTTCAAGTATTGGAAGGCAGCAATGAGTTCTCCCCAGAGCTCATAGCAGAGCTGCTCCAGCCCTCTGCTCATCTCAGTGCCCTCCTCTGGACCCACTCTAAGAGCTCCACGTCCTTCCTGTGCTGGGGGCCCCAGGCCTGGATGCAGCGCTGCAGATGGGGCCTCACAAGAGCTGAGCAGAGGGGGACGATCACCTCCCTGTCCCTGCTGGTCGCCCCTTTTTCATGCAGCCCAGAACACAGCTGGTCTTCCAGGCTGCAGGCGCACACTGCTGCCTCATGGCCAGCTTCTCGTCCACCAGGACCCCTAAGACCCTCTCTGCAGGGCTGCTCCCAAGGAGATCTTTCCCCAGTATGTATAAATACCTGGGATCTCCCTACACTGTAGTGTTGGGCTCTGCATTTTAAAGCAAAAATTACCTGAAAGAGAGCTTGGGTTAGAACTTCAAATATTTTTTTCTCGACTGAAGAACCTAACTACTGGTTTTTGCTAAGACCTGACAACTTCACAACAGTTACCCATTCACAGTGTTATCCATCCCTGTCTTTGACAATAAAACAGTAACAAGCTGCCATTGATGGAGAACATAGCCACAGCTCACATCTCTCACAGGTGAACCCTAGTGCCAGTGCTGCTGCATTTTAAACCAGCACTCTGAGAAAGTGCTCCTTTCAGGCTGAAACGGAGCCCATGCAATGAAAACTTTCTACCAACCTGCAGGAAGGCTGGGATGTCACCCAGGCCCCGCTGTGAAAATAGCCTACCATACACCTTAACAACTCCAAAGAAAATCTGATCTCATCCGAAGCTCCACATCTGAGCTAATTGCTTTAGCTCTAAGGAAAATGCAATGAGATCCTAGATTTAATACCAACTCACTTGCTCATTTTCAGTCCCGATCCATTTTCCCCTGGGATCCATGTTCAGAGGAGCAGAAGCTTCCCAGCACCAGCAGCCACAAAGCAGATGCAGCTGTGCCACCAGGGACTCAGAACAAGCCTGTACAAGAAGGCCAGCAGCTTGTTCTCATGGTCTGGGACAGCTAGGAGTATTTGGCAGGAATCCTCACTTTCCTTTGCCCATTGCACAGCCACAGACGTGGACTCTGCACCACTCCAGTCACATTTCCTACCGGGTCTGAATCTTAGCCCTTCCTCCTCTTCACAACGGAGAAACCCATTCCAATGGGAAGGGTTATCATTTATGGCCCTGCAGTGCCAGACAGAGACACGAGTCTGCCAGAGCTGATCATCTGTCAGGGTTCTGTGTCCTCTGGAGAAGGGAACATCCCCCATTGCTTAGAGGTAAAATACTTTGCCATGAAGCACACCTGATTCAGCCAATCCGGTGACTTTTAAATATATTCTAAAGCAACAAAGAGGAATATTTAATAGAGGTGAAACACTACATTCCCCATAATTCAACCTTTACAGAGAGCTCTTAAGCTGACATAAACTTCTTTACCAGAACACATCACAGCCAATATTACATTTAAAATAAGCACATCTAAAAGCAAGAGGCTAAGCAACTCCATTTTCATTGAGAAGCAAGCTGACAGCAGTTTAATATCCTGCATTCACTGATTTGAGCATCAAATTCTACAAAGATGAGCCATGCTCTGACATGAAAGCAGCAGGATTTGGGGGCATAGGTTGTGCTTTGACTGTGCTTGGCACAAAACACATTGCTCTTCAGCAGCACCAGAAAGTCGTAAGACCAAGAAGTCAGGACAGTTTGCATCAGATCCATCTCAGGATGTATCCCTGAAGATAGAACGTGCATTCTGGACTTTTTATTGGTTGCTTTATGGTCAGTTGGAGAACCAAGCATTTTGCTGCTGCTCTCAGCATTACTCTAAAATAAAGCAGACTCTGCCAACTCAGCAGGCAAATTTTGGCTAAGGTCAGGAAGAGACATGCGCATGCCAGTCTGTTTTGTAATTGGAGTGCTTTATTGCGTTACACCTTATGCACGGATTAGACTCCTAAAGTCCATGTTCAGACAGTTAGCAAGCCCCATGTTATTTGTGGCACACACTGTACATACCTTCAATCATGTATTTTTCTCCATGCACCAGCATTAGCAGAATTTTGGAAAGGGCACTAACAGGAAGGAAGCAAATCCTATTGCACTATTACACAACAATGCAGCATGGCCCAGAGATCCAGCCACTGCGGGAAAAAGGAGTTTTCCACAGTTCCAAGAACATTAGCTCTTTCAGCGCTAGCAATACAGATGTTCTGAAAAACCCCACTGCAGCTTCAGCGTCTACCTGACACTTCATGACATTATTACACATTCCCTTGCTTCATCCTTTGCTCTCTGCAAACAGCAGTACTCAGTGTGTGAGGCTGGCATGCCAGCTGAGGCATCCCTGTCACAAGAACTGCACTGGGGCACAGCTGGGATGGAAGCCATAGAATCCTGGAATCACAGAATGGCTTAGGTTGGAAAGGACCTTCAAGATCATTGAGCCTCAGCCACCCTACTGTGTGCAGGGCTGTCCTGGTACAAAGCTTTCAAGTGAGCAGAGGATGTTGTACACCTGCTGCTATTTTCCTCTCTGAAAATGCAAACAACCATACAGACCTCCATCTTCAGAACAGTTTGAAATGCTCTTTACCTGCCTGCCCTGTGACATGTGGCTTGTAGCACCATACAGACCTCAAAAGCCTCACCACCATTGTAAATTAACTAATCTCAAGGAGGGCAGAGCACACCAAAACAACGAGTACTCTAAGCAGAAGTGCTACCTCCAGGGAAGTTATCTTGCCTACTTCTCCTGCGTCCTCCATCTTGCCCTTTATAAAACTCAAGTTCAAGTCCCAACAGGCGCCGCTTTTCATGCTGGGAGATGCACAAAGAGGCAGGGCACATGTGCTACTGAGCTGGAGCTGCTTGCTGCCTCATCTCCTCCCACTCCTGTACTTCCCTGCACCTTTGTTCACCTCAATTTCCAGGACACAAACTTTATGAAGATTAATGTGCACCCTCTAAACGTGTCCCGTAACCTATTTGTAGAAAAGTCTCACCTGATTTCAATATTAAAGGATTATTTTTCCCTACCTGAAGCTCATGGAGTTTAAACACTGCTCAGCAAACAGCTCTGTGCTCATGTTCCATTGAGTCATAAAAAGCACAGCTAGCTCCAATTATAAAATGGCACCATTTTGATTTTCCTGTTTTCTTCTCCCCTACAAGCAGCTGGATGTGCAAAGTCACTCTGGGTACAAATAGTTGGCCTTACATGTGGAGTATTTACAGGCTGCAAAGGTGACTTTTTGGAAAGCAGTAGTCTGCTTGAACAAGATAAACATCAATATCACTCTGTTAGCCACTGCCTTTGACAAGCATTTTGTTTATGACAACTGGATCATGAGCATCCACAACCTACTCCAAACACAGCCAATATTGCTCAGACTCAGAAATCCAGAGCAGACTCAGACATTTCTCAGCAGATAGCCCAGGTGGAAAAAAAAGACAAGGCAGGCAATCCAGTTATCAGCCAGGCTGTGTATAATCCATTATATGAAATAAATTCCCACTTGTCTAAGGAGCGAGCATAAGTCATTCTTGCACTGGTCCTAAAGGCAAAGCAACGCAATCTGCCCTTGCTAGGGCTACTGAGAGGATGAGGTACACCAATTTCTCACCCTTACGTAGTTGATGGCACCATCTTTAGGGTTGTCTTTCTACTTCAGCATCATTTTGGGACTTGCAGGGGGTAAAAAACTTGACCATAAGAGTGTCCTGGCCTTGCCTTCCCACACTTCCACTTCAACCCATTTTCAACACTGCTGAACTGGCCTTGCAGTAAGGCAGTACAGGACTGAAGCACAGGAGGGTAATTTCCTAGAGTTTTCCTTTCTTTACTTACTTTACTTACTTTACTTACACATCTCCTTGCCCTGAAGGTCCTTGTCTCTCCAGCCAATATGCCCTGACGCAGCACTGGAATTGACTGGTAGTCCTTTTTTTCTTCTTGGAGGGGCGGTGTTTTGTGCTTTCCATAACTCCCAGCTATGGAACAATCCTGCATCTAGCCACAGGAAAAAAAAACAGCTCTTGAAATCAGCAACCACCTTGTGATTTAGGACATGAAGCCTTGTTTAACAAACACTACACAGCATACACAGCAGCCCTGAGAGCACCTTTTGGGAATACGCCAAATTCATATTTCTGTCATTTTCCTCATCTTATGTGTCCATATATCCATTTATACTCATTTCATTAGCAAATCGCCCCGTCTATTTACTCAGCTATTTGTCAGTGTGGCTGTCACTTTAATTACCTCTGTCTACATGGATTGCTATTATTTATCTGTCTTGTTAGCAGTGTACCATCCACCAAACACATTCTTTCCTCAACTATAAGCACTGATGTTATCTGTGAGCTTGACCTGGAGAGCAAAGCTCTTAGGAAGACGTTTCAGAACACAGATTTGAGAATTTGACTGTCTCGTTAAGAGCTCACATTGATGGCACTCAAGGAAAGATGGAGTCTTTGCTGTTTCCCTGGACAAAGGAGTCTTACACCATGACATCACCTACCTCTAACAGGAATGCTGAGCACATAGACATAGTAATGGGGGCTGGCACAGCTGGCTAAGCCATCTGCAATCTGCAGATACACATCTGAAGTGACATGAATGATTGCAAAGCATTGAAAATATGTTAGATTAGATTTGCCTCCTCCTGCACATCCCTCTTGCTGTGCTTTTATTCCACATCTCGGTAGGCATGGTTCACACTGCAAGGATGCCCCTTCCCTATAAGGTGTGTGAATGAAGTGCTGATCATATCCTGCATCTCATCATACCCGTGCTAGCTCTGCCTTCACCTTTTCCCTGCCTATTCTACCCAATTCCTTTCTGTGATTTCTGAAATCATACAGGTTTCTTTCTTGACCAAGAACGTTTTTCACCCTAGTGTCTTTCCTTTTCATTTTCGAAGTGGAAAAGAAAGCCAAATGCTACTTGAATTTACCCACCTCTCCTACCCCACAGCATTCCATTGGATTCAACAAGAAAAAGAAAAGCTCCTTTAGGTAATAAGTGCACTGAGGGACCTCCTTGCACACATCTACTTCTCTGCTGCCTGTCTCCCATGGTAGGAGCAAGATTAAGATCCCTTGTATTTCCCTGTATGCAGAGGCCAGCAGCATCAAACCTGCCCATTTGGTTCAGGATGCCAGTAATGAAAAATCCCATTCCTCTCTCCAGGGAAGTGTCTCCTTCCCATTCAGCACCTCCAGCAGAGTTCATGTGTACCAGTACAGGGTGCTCAGCAGACAAGTTGCACATCCACACAAATTATTCAGCAAAATTTGCTTTGAAAGGTAAATCCATGATTGTTCTGCCTACCTGTGGTGCTTTTCTTTGCTTACTCCCCTATAAGTGAGGGCTAATATAGATCTGCTGGCCAACACCTTGGGCACTGGCTAGTGATCCGCCAGTAGGAAGATCATAGATCACTCCAGTTGTTTTCAGGCTACATCTCAGCTCCTGCACACAGCTTACATCCATGGAGCTGCACGCAGCCAGCTGGTGAGCTCCACACCACTTCAGACCTCACTGTAATCCACCTGGAAGCAAACACCTATGCCAAAACCAGTGCCTTTGACTCCCTGAATTACAACCTATCAGCCAGACCCCTTAAGCACAGCTGTAACAATCAGACTGAAGGTCCATAAAGACAAGCATCCCACTCCAGCCAGGGCAATATCCCACACCCAGGGGCTATGCTGGGGCCCACACATCTTTCCCAACGTTTTCCCAGCCTCCAGCTGTCTGTGGTTGCAGTCTTTCAGAGCTCCCATGTGCCTCCAACTCAGATGTTTCAGCACAGACCTATCTGCTGAAGCTGAGTTATTCCACCTACATTTTCTTGGTAGCAACACCAGCTGGATTGCTGCCCACCCCACAGCACCCACAGCTTCCATACCAGCCTTGGGCTTGTCCAGTTCTCCTGTGGGCTGAACCCCACTTTGTAAGCACCGTTTCCTTTTGCCAGGCTATTCCTCAGCCAGTTCTGTATTCCCAGCACAGCCCTAGGCAGAGAGGTCAGCATGGGACCCCTTCAGCTACTGATGATGATGGCGCAACAGCTCTTTAAAACTCAACAGGTGTTGACATCAAATCTCTCTCTGTGATCTTCGGGAGAGAAATGCCTAAAACAGAAGGACTCTTGGAAACACCCTCCTCTTCACAAGCCCATCCAGCCCCCCAGGAGAAGCCTAAGGGTTCGGTAGGGAGACCAAAGGCCACAGGAACCCGTCTGTCATGGGGAAGGAGCTGCAGAGATCAAGGGCACAGTCAGTATCTGAGGTCCTTAAGAAGGTGGGAAATTTTCTCAGAGAAAGAAATGCTAAGCATGAGCTTTAAGCTATGGAGAAGTGACAATCCTCTCTTCAAGGCAGGCAGAGGATTTCACGTGATCTCTCCCTGAGAAGTAAATGCATGGGTGGAGGCTGAGAAAGAAAACCCTCAACCTTGGAACAGTGGAGTACTGCCAGTTGTGATGGGTTTGCGATAAGCTAAAAAACATCCATAAGCATTCAACTTCAAAAGCAGGGAAAGAAGGAGGGGAGCAGAGCAGAGTAAGTCGCCTGGGGCATCCAATTTTCAGTCAGCACAAGGCAGCTATTTTTAGCAAACCCACATTTACCCACAGGAGCACCAGGGCTGGAAAGGAATTCTTCATCTTAGTGGTCCCCTCCACACACTTTGGAGGTGACATACCCACCAGTGCAGCCGCTCTGCCTCTACCCTATGGAAAGTTATCTTCAATGCATTCCCCCAAACCAAAAAACATGGAGACAAAAGGCTTTGGCACAAAAAAAAAAAAAAAAAAATGAAGTTGCAGACAAGCTTCTGGCCAGGCCTCCATTTTGCTCTGCATGCCAGACTCCTGCCCACCTTCCATCTCCCATGGTAGTTTGCATTAGCTTGTGGGAAAACCAACCAGAATACCCACTGGAGACCTACAGTGCTGGTCTGCCATGGGACATGCAGACCAGGTGGGAAATTTGCTCATGAAAATCAAGCATATGCACCTGAACTGCAACATTTGTGCTGGTTGTTTGGGGGGCTGGGAAGTAGATGAGTCCAAACAGATCCAAACAGCTGTACTCCAACCCTCAGAGCACTCAATGTTTGCAGACTCCAAAGTTTCCAACCTAAAAGCACACACAAAGACAGACAAACAGTTGTCTACGGGCAGAAGGCTTTTGGGAGGAGCATGATTTGATTTGGAGGCTGAGATGCAGCACTTTATCCTTTGCTTTGTTTTATTTCCAGCTCAAAAGGACACGCTATTATCAAATCAAAAAGTAGTAAAAGATGGAGCGATGTAATCCATGCTACTATGCTCATTTTCCAGATGTCTGAATGCAACCAAGGAGAGACCTGTAGGACACAGCTGGACTGCACTGAAGCAGTAATGCTCATGAGCACCCACGGCCCCAGTGGCACAGATGCACCATTTCACAGTCTGGCCACTCCCTTCCTCCTCCCCAGACCATCATCAGAGAGCATTCAGAAGAGCATTGCCACTCTTCCTGGCCAGTGATGGAGAGCAAAAAGTATGCTGCAAGTGCACTTTCACTCCAAAGATTCAAATCACTCTTATGTACTGAAAAATGTACACGAAATTTGGCCAACAGTCCCTTTCTTCTCCCTCACACATGTGTCCCCAAAATACAAACATATTTCCAGAAATGAACACTGACCTTGAAGGCTGCGTTGCCAACCCTTCAATTTCTGCTAAAGTCAGCAGAAATCCCACCAGAGCCAGCAGAGCTGCATTCCACACTCCAAAACCAAAACCAATTGATAAGGTTTTGCATCTTGATTGCCAACAGATTCTCAAATCCCCAGACCTCCGTACCAAGAGATTTCAGTCACAAGGATTCTGACGAGGCTCTCAGTGTGTCTATGAAACATATATGTTAGTCTAGTAGCATGATGAGCAATTCATGAGAGCTACTAGCCCCAGATGTTTGAGGTCAGAGACACCAGCTGGGAGGAGAGCTTAACTAAGAGCTAAGTTGCTCTCTCTGCAACAGTTTGGACTTTTCCTTTCTCCGCAACAGAATAACCAATTCCACTAACACACCTTCCTCTCTGCATCGTCCCTTCCACCACGGAGGAACAAGACCTTTTCTCCCCCTCCAAGGACCAGAGAAACAACCATCAGAAGTTCCTCCCTGTATGAACGTTTTAAGATGGCAAAGAGAAAACTCTTGTTAGAAGCTTGGCAGCATCCCTTTAAATGAGTGTTGTGGTTTCAGCTCAGCATTTTCTTGTTTGCATGCTAGACACACACTTGGATGGCATCATGTTTCCCAGCTGAACCCAACCACATCCCTGCACCTGCATAGCTAGCAGCAACATGAGAAGTCTTCAGAACGCAATTCAGATAGGGATCTCTCCAAGCAGCTTTATTGATGTTAATGGAGTTACTTGGGATTTACACTCACGTAAATCAGAGCACAGGTGGATGATAAATTTTTGCAACTGGCAACAATATAGGGAAGGCCAATTTCACCCCTGGTGTAATGCTACTCATGTCAAAAGCCATGCATCAAGAAGCAGCTGTGTTCATCACACACCACCTTAATCAGGCAAATCAGCTCTTTGCAAATAAACCCATACATTCACACAGCATTCCACGCTAGCTCCAGCAGAGATGCACAGGTCCAGGGCTCTGCCCAAAGGGATTGTGTTGCAAGTTTGTTGCTCTTAACATTCTGCCTTAAAATAACATGTTTAGCAGACTTGGACATGCAGTAGGGTACCAACATTTGCTCATAGTTGTCTCACCCTTTGCAATGATGTCACCTCCAGACATGAATCATTTTGCACTAACAGCTGTATTTGAAGCCACAGCAGAAGTTTCTGGGGGAGGCATAACCTTAACTGGCCTCCAAAAGGAGCTTATTGACAGTCTGACATGCAAGCACAGCAGCTGGTAAGAGCTTTCCACCTGACAGACCAACAAGGATGAGCAGGGAGCTGTGGCATTCCTGTGCACACCACTTCCCCTCTTGCTGCCACAGCTGACTGGGAAACAGTTCCTCACATTTCAGGCCTTTGCTTTCTCACATTAGAGCTGGCAACCCACTTGCCTGGAGTCTTTGAAAACCTGACAAGTCACTCAGCAGCAGCATCTTCTTTGGTTTCATAGGGGCCTATAATAAGAACCCAGCTTCACTGGACCTTTGAACAGAGCAGCAAGAAAATCAGCTCACAGCAGGGACCGTTAGTACCCAAGAGGAGTTGAGCAACAGTTGGCTAATGTCCTCAGAAAGACCAGTTGGGGAACCCTGAAGGTAACGATGACCTTGGCAGCACAGTCCAGAAGCAATGAAGGTCAAGCAGACAGGAGAGATGGCAAATGGGCCAACTGCATCTTCCTGCCCTGGACACAAGTCTGAGCCTAGCAGCAGGAGCTAGGACTATGAGAGTCAGATGTAATCAAGCAGGCCCTTACTAATTGGGACAGCTGGAAACACATGTAGGAGCACATTACAGACAAGGCTTTCTACAGAGGTCTTCACCTGTCCATCCATCCAAACACCAACGGATTCATGGGCAGGTGGCCGCAGGTGGGCTCTCCTCCCCTCCCTGCCTGGCAACCAGGATGTATCTGCTCTTCAGGGCTTAACCACCCACACCATTAACTGTTGGCCACCCTGCCATGACTGATCTCAGTTTACAATCCAGAAAGTAGTAGGGAAAAGAATCTGATCGAAAGGATGATCCTCGCAGCATGAGATCTGTGTATCCAGTTGATTCAGGACATTCAATCCACCAGGCCTTTGCCATCCCACACTTGGGCTCAGATTGTGATTTGCTTAAAGCCATGAGAATTCCCTTCTCCTCAAAAAAAAAAAAAAAATATCCAGTTGTAAAGTTTGACAAGAAAGGAAAACCAGGAGCTCGTGCTACACTTTTACATTATGATTCAGGAGCTAACGATCAGCCAGTTGGCAATTTTCCATCTGCAGTATCTCCATGCCTCTGAATGCCAAGGCAAATACTTCATTTTACCTAATAAAACTTTGCATTCAGCTGAACAGATTTGTTCTTATGCTGACGCTACAGGCCCAGGACGATCGGGTTCCACAAGAACCTCTTGGTATTTTTGGGGGACTGACTACTGCAAAAGCACTGGAATGGAGAACTGTTGCAGCATCACTGTTCTATTTGGAGAAAAGAACAGTTTGGGGCCCAGACACTTTTTTCAAAGAGGGAAAATCAATGTATTGCAGTAGAGGCCAAGCCAGCAAGCAGGAGCCATAAAGCATTAGTCACTCCCAAACCAGCCAGAGGAAATACCCAGTTCATAAACTGCAAGTACCCCCACTAGATGAGGCTCCCATCCCCTACCATTCTGGGTCACTGACTCCAACACTAAGACCCAGGCTTTGCTGAGACCCTTTCTAGTCCGAGGAGTTGAGAATTTCCCTCGCCTTTTAGATCTAAGGCAAACTGAGCTCAGCTTCTCTGCAGTGCCCTCTGTGCTTTGGAAACGACCCAATATCCTCCAAATTCAGAAGTTTTCCATTGGTTTCAGTAAGTTCTGGAGAAGGGCCTTCAAGATGCGTTTGTGCTTTTATTTTTCCTGCAGTTTGGAAGAAGTCAGAACCACTTTGCCTGCGCTTTTACAGGAGGCAGATGGTGAGAGGTTAAATAACCAGACAACATAGCCAAACCCAGGGGAGTCCAGAGAAACCCCTAATTTGAAGGTTTCTGTGCCAAGTTATTGCTTACAACATTCTTTTTCAGGAAAGGGCTGTCTGTTAAGCCAGAAGGTCCTTTCCACTCTATCTAATGATCAAGTATCTTTTACAAGAAGGCTCAGGCACACCAACCAGGTGTACAAACTATTTTAACAACAAGTTCATGAGGAGGAAAAAAAAAAAAAAAAGGATAACAAGCAAACTGTGATCCACTGCAGAAGCATCAAGGAAGAAAATTGTTGGGCTTGCAAATAGGTGTCAGTCTTTCTTCACTCATAGACTTCAGGAATGTGGTCATCTTGAGCCCGCTGTTAGCTGAAGATTGGACACAGATCTGAGGTAAGCCAGTCAAGATGATTTCCTGCCTCAGCAGGAAACATGAACACCTCATAACATCCCAGAACCCTTTCAGAATCCATAGCAATATAGGGCAGAAAACCAAACAGCAGAGAGCAGGCAGAACTTTGGGAGCTTCAAAGAAATGATGCCCACAAGCCTGAAAAATAGTAATGCTTTTCATCTACCTCAACTCCTCAACTTCTTTTTTTCCTGAGAGAATAACTCTCAAGGAACCAATCCCACAGTCTCAAAAGCAGCAACTGATTTCTGGTGCATTCACAGGGTTAACCTCAAAGTCCCTTTGGAAAACTGATTTTAGAGTCAGCATTCAGCTGACTTGGTAGGACAACTCAGAGCCTTTATAAGCATCTCACACTGAATGACTTCAGCAATCTTGAACAAAATATGATAAAATGCCAGGCAAGAGATCATCTCACAGTTCTTTATCAAATGCTGGATCCTCTTTCCTGAATCACAGATGGGATCTCAAGACAGGATACCAGAGATAGTTACCAGCAAGATCTTGCCTATGTCTTCCTTCACCTTCTATTCAGGTTCACACACTCTTCAGTGTAACAGGGAGAGATTTAGAAGAACTTTCTCTAAGAGTTACAGGCCACTTGAAAAACCTGCCCTAACACAAGTCTATTATTGTACGCCCTGTTTACTTAAATTCATTCCACAGCCTGGGAGACCTTGCACAAGTAAATTTACAGCTTGAGTTAATAGAGCAAAATGTAAAACTGCTGGCTTTTGGCTGAGGTTGCGAGCGTAGGACAGGCACAGGTTGTGACTGGGGGTGTTTTCACAGGGCCACTGACACAGAATGTGTTTTCAGGGAGTATTTATTTTAAATAAGGAAAGTTTATACAGCTTGAGAAAATTATTGGGAAGGAAATTAAATCTTGTTCTGTTGCTCTTCCGTCTCACCTTGACACTTGCTGTTCTCCTCCCTCCCTCAGGGCTTGGTTAGGGCAGGTTTCACTTGCAGAAAATTACCTTCCCCATGCATACTGATTTACAACCAGCCCACGGACTGGCCTTCTACATTCATTTCAAGGGAGAAGGGGGCAAACAAGACTCATTTCTCCCCTACCTCGACCTCAGGTTGCAGTTCAGGAGGACAGGGGTATGTGGCATTAGGTGGAGATTGCATCCTTCCCTGTGAGCAATCTGTGAAGAGACGGGTGATCCAGGAAAAACTACCCTCAGTTAAGGCGATGGGAAGGGAGCAGCTCTATTAGAGCTCCTCTAGAACCAGGGCCAATGCTACACCAGCTTGGGAGCAGCACAGCTGGCAGGGGTTGGCATCCCTCCTTCAGCCCAGACGCAGCACCAGCATGGCCTCTTCATCCCCTGCCCCATACCTCCCCTCTCTGCTGAGCCAGACAAGAAACATCAGCACCAGCTGCACAAGCAGCCATGCAGCAGGGCCCTTTGGTACAGCTGAGCTTGTATTTACAGGCTATTTTATTATTTTCCACCTTAGCAAGAGTTTCCTCTCCACCTCACGGTGATATAACCAAAGGCTCCCAGCAGAGACTTGGGCACTGAGTCCAATTGCTTTCACACTGACTCTATAGGGTGGGAATGACACAGAATATAAGGCCATAAGAAACCATCTGAGGCAACACCACCCCTGTTTCCTCCAGGCACGCAGTTCTCCATCCCCAAAGTCCCACAGAACGCCCACTTGCCCCTCCTGCATCCAACATGCTCACCACAGAACGCTCAGTTCCCCACATCCACACAGGGATCCCAGTCTACCACCACAGGCACCTGAATCAGCAGCAACCAGCCTAACAAGGTTAGTGAGCAAAAACCTCTCAACAGAGCACTGATAGGTTTGCTTGTCTACTCCCATGAAGCGAATCAGTGGTGTGAGCTCAAGTTCTACAGCAGGACCTGCATCCTGTAGAGCAGGTTCAGCTCAACTCAGAATGCTCAGAAATAATTACTGCACTTTTCTGCCTTTCACCTTCCAGAATTTCCTCCTACTGCAGTTAAAAACCCTGGCTGAGATCCGCAGCAGGTGTCAGGCAGTGCCTTTCCATTCCCATCAACACAACAGCAGCAAGATTGACTAGGCAGCTACTTGCTGTGGTTCAATGGAACTAAAGGAGTAAAATCCAAACACTTCAGCTTCCTTGGTTCTCCAGCCCCAAAGGGCCTAATATCAGGGTTCACTTGTCACAAAGGAAGTTTATACCAGGAACATCTGCTTTTTTTTTTTTTTTTTTTTTTTAAGAATTGTCTGTAGAAACTGAGATGAAAACAAAAGCTTTGTATTGGCATTTGAGTGCCAATAGGAATAAGATGAAGATTATCTGGTAAAAAGCTCCTGGCTACAGAAGAAGGCATCTCAGGCTTGCCTATCTCTTTCTGGGCCATGCTTTGCTGAATTTATCCATGGTTACGCAGAGCCTCTTTTCCTAGCAAGTGTTATTTCAGCTCACAGTTATACTGAGAGCAAAAAAAGGAGATATTTGCCCCAAAACATCCCAAACTGAGTGAGTCACAGCGGTTCACACAGAGGATGGAATTTCATAGGAGGAAAACAATATATCTCACCCTAAAAGGACCTGTACTTTGTCTTGGGGTTTTTCCACTGCCAGCTAATGGCCCCATGTGAAACAGCAGCTTGTCCTGTGGTTTATGTCTGAGGACAGGTTGGTGTTATAGAGCAAGAGGTCTTGTGGGGGAGCCCTCATTCTTTCTCTGACCAACTCATAAATCAAACCACTCTTAGAAGCACCATTACCCCCTCCTGTGCACCATTATTCTTTGCTGGCATCAGGCAGGCACAGCAGACAGCACGTAAGTTCTTTCGAGGGCTTTATGGTGTGTCTTTCAGCAAGGAAAGTCAATTCAAGGGATCTTGGTCTTTCCGCATTTGTCATTTCTCTGGAAGACAGGAGGCAGCAGTCTCAAACAATAGATTACAGGTTTTTTCAGAGCACTTGAAACCCAATGAGTAATTAACCCCGACACCCTTAGGTGTTATTAAACCCACTAAACATGGGAGGAAACCTAGAAAGGAAGCCAGACAAACCCTTGGATTCGTACCAGTTTGCCTTGGGGGGCAAAACCTGGCGTGGAAGAGTAGCGCAGCTTCCCCGGGGCCCCATGAGAAGTCCATATCAGAGGGAAGAAGATGCAACTTCCCTGTCTGCAAGAGCAGGTACTTCCCCAGCCTGCAGCGAGGTGCGGGCAGGGATGGAGCCCCAGCAGCCCTGAGGGGAGCCTGCCCTGCAGCCTTCCCCAGCAGCACTCGCTCATCCTGCAGCACTGCAAAGCCTCCAAGATCTCATTTTCAAGCAGACTTCGGTGTCGGCACGTCCCATAAAGCTGGCCTTGTGACAAAGAAACAGCATGTTCCCTCCCCATGCTTTTCCTCTTAAGTGAGGCATACAGCAGCCAGCTCTTCCCAAAGGCCCATCAGGCTGGGCTCAGCAGTATGCTCCATGGCAGGGCCCATTCCCTGTTTTACACCTCCCCAGGTTACTGATTTTCTTTATCTCTCCATCACCACTGCATCTCCATTCATTAAAACCTCCACAAGAACTCATCATCACCAGAGAGAATGGCTCCATTGTCGCCATTCAGAGCATCCTGGTCTGCAGAGACCCAGGACTGAAGCACGGGCCAAGGGCACTTCCCTAACCCCAGAAAAAGCCATTTTCTGTCTTAGAAATGACCTGGAATTATACAGGGACCTAAATATCAACTGGGATCCTGCTTCCAGTTGGACTAGCCAGAACACAGGATGTGTTGCATCCCTCTGCAAGGCCAGCTTCCAACACAGCCCTGCACAACATAGAAGGCAGAAGGGAAAGACACCTTACTTTGCCATAGCAGCCACAAGATAATCCCCGGAAGCTCAGCCCTGTGCCCAAGTGCCATCATTCAGGCCAGCAGACACCACGGGCCCATTCATCACAAGGCTGCACACGTCATTAACCCTCATACAGGACTTCACACATTGGCTGGTTTGGTTTGGGATGGAGGGAGCTGCTTGTAGTTTACCCAGAACTCCAAGGAACCTGGCTAGTTCTCCAACCTACCTTGGTCTTTGGCACCTGGGAATGCTATCTCCACACAGGACACAGAGACAGCATCACCAGGCAGTCATTCCTTTCCGATGGGTGCCCAGATAGGACACGGTGCTACAACAGGAGCTCGCACCGCTCCTCTGGGCAGGCTCCACACCTGCATGCTCCTGTGATGCAATGCCCAGCAGAAGGTGCCGCAAGAGATAAGGCTGTGTGGGAGCCCTCAGCCTTCCTCTTGTTCTTTCCCACCGCTTGTGTTTCAGCAATTGGGCTGCGCCAGCCCCAGCCCTTCCCAAAACAGAGAGATAAGAGGAGCTGCAGCCCCAAGGCAAGGCCAGGTGCCTGCTGGAGGCTGCCCTCCCTCAGTCCCTTGGGCCTCACAGCCTCAACGGGCTTCTTCCTGGGGCCATCTAGTGGCATATTTTAATATGGTTCTTTAAAACATGAGTGCGTTCGCCTGCGGTTTATGCAAACGTGTCTCTGAGAGCCTGATGTGCATCCTTGTGCCTCTGGGAGCAAACCAGGCTGTGCGGCACAGCTGACAGCTCTGGCAGCATCCCGGAGCCCCTCTGGCAGGCCAGGAGCAGCACATACTCCCACTTCTTTACTTCAATCTATGCAGACAGAGCGTGTGAGGCTTCTTCATCCAAGAGATGCTCTCACCAAGGTACCAGGCTGGTTGACAAATCTTTCTGGGCCACTGAGTCCAGCACCTCACATCCAAGGCAGTAGTGCTAGTACTCACTCCAAGGTCCTTCATAGTTAGAGATGAACACTTTTGACTCAGGGTCTCCACATCCATTCTTTTGTTAAAGCAGAGATTTTTTCCAAGTTATTTTTGCAAATACTTCTAAAGAGAGCTGTTTCTCTGCACTAACTCTGTGTCAAAAGCAATTACCCTTTGCCTAAAATTGATTTTTGAAACAAAAGATTCCTACAAATCTTTCTCATGCTCAGCAAAAAGAAACATTTCCCAAACCAGATGAAGCTACAGCAATCCCAGATTTGTAAAATGGTGGTTTTCCTCCCACGTTTGTTCCACCATTTGTTCCAATGGTGGAACAAAGGACCAACGCCTGCAAGGCTGGGCCCCAAGAGGAGCCAACCCCAACAGGTTGAGTCACTAGAGGCACAAAGCAGGAGGATGAGGGCAGCCCTGCTCCTGCATGCAGGCTGCAGTCATACAACAAGGGGCTCAGGGCAGCTCATCCCACAGTAAGCAGAGGAATATCAGCAGGGGTGGAAAAGTTGCTTGTAGAGAGCTCTTAGGCAACTCAGCTCTCACAGAGCACAGGAGACTGATGTCTGAGCCCCAAAGCAGCCAGAGCTGTGGTCTTGACCCCCTCCTGTTGCTCTGTTTGCTGCCTCCATGCCACCGCAGAGGCCATAGGGCCAATTACTCACTATAAGCCCTGCAGCTGGCTCTTCAGCCTTCAGCTCTAAGGCACATCCATAACCAGCTCCTTCCTTCTCACCTGACAGGTCACCAGTCATTGTAAGGCCAGCATCTGAACCTGCGACTGGGACAGGTCCTGGTCTTTCCTCATGCCCTTCTGGAAGGAAAATAGGCTTCTCATGTAAACATTACACTTATTTTGCTCCTGGTTTTCACTGATACTTATACAGAAGAATGCTGTTGGGAACACTGCATAACCATTTTCCTAGAAGACTACGTAGTTCTTTCCTGCATACAACATCATGCTTTTTAGCAAATGAAGACTTAATCTAGACTAGTTGCTTCTTCTGGGGGAAAGACATTTCCTCAGAAGCCAAGTGCCTGGTGTCGCCTTGTAGCAAAGTTTTGAAGATTAAATGATTAATTATTAGATTTTATACTATCTGTGGGATGACACCAAGAGCTGCATGTGGCTACTGGAGCCCTGCTTTTCCCACATTGTGTCCAAGTAGCTAGTGTGGGTGACTGCACGAGCTACAGCATGCATCATCCCTGTACCTACCCCCAGCCCAATGTTTCTGAGCTCTGAAGAGTTCTTAGTCAGGTTCAGACAAATTTTATCCATCCCTTTCCTGTGCCAGACAACAGGTTAACTGGATTTAGCTGAGGTTGGCTCAGGATCAGCTTCCACTTCAGCTCTCTCTGGTTCAAGGAAGGCACTGTATTTCCAACCAGCAGAAGATTGGCCTATCCTGTCTGAATTGAGTCATCCAGACAAAATATGCTTTCATATTCTCCAATCAATACTATCTCAGCAATCTCTACATCCAAGAGAAGAGAAGTCTGTATGACAGAACCTAAAGAACAACACCTGCCTTATCTTGGAGTGCTGTTGGATGCAGTCAAAGGAAAAAATATACCCCATGTTCAGTGTTTCACTTCAGCTTGGACCCATTAAAAGGTTCATTCAAGACCTAGGGACAGCCCTAGCTGAAGCTTTTACCCTTCCATTTACAGTTCAAGCCTATTTGCAGCTTTAGACTGAAGTATTTGTGAAAGGTGTTACAGCCAGATGTAGTCATGCCATGGCTCAGGAGCCTTTGCCAAGCCTGTGGCAAGCAGCGAGTGGAAGGAGAGCTGCCTACATTCAGGAAGCTGACTGATAGTATGGAGAGCTGAGCAAAAGCAAACACTTGGTAATGGAGTCCACTCTTTTGTCGACTTCCTCATGTTTTCAAACTGCCTAATGCTTTGACCATGGACACCAGCATTTTCACTCATGCACTGTTGATTTTCTTCAGTGCAAAAAGAGGAAAACCCTTCCTACAAGTTTATTATGTCCTCAAACTCCCTTTCCATCATAGCACAGACTCCAGGACAAGCAGGTTCCTAGCCAGAAACTGCAGCTAAACCCAACTCAGTGCCCTGGTACATTCTGGAAAAAGTAGATTCCAGAAGACTGCAGAAATAAGGCTTATTATCAGCAAAATCAGCATAAAGAAGTATCTGTATTCATGCTAAGCCTCATACAGGAACTCTAAGGAGACCTTGCTGTTATTTCCCTGCATTCTGCAAGGCTGAGACATGGAGCTTGGTTCTGTAGGGCTGGAGGCTGAGGCCACCAAGTCCATCACCCCAAGGCACTGACAAGCTAACCCAAGCAGCACACATTTCAGCTCAGCTCCGGAGATCTTGAGTCATGTCTCAGATACAGCTTCCTCTAGCACAAGTCAATTACCATGACTCAGTTTCCAACCCTCTTTTTAATTCACTCTTCTATTGTGAAAAGGGCTGTTGACTGGACAAGCTGGGCACAAAACCACCCACAAAGAGGCAGGTAAGGATATTCTCCAAAAGCTGCAAGCTGCACTGGGGGAATAGCGAGGACTAATAAGAACAGTCACCAGCAATTGAGATGGGCTCATTCTGTGTTTCTCTTCACATCCTTCCAAGTTTTATTCATTTTGCCACGTTAAATCTCCAGATGGGATAACAGATAGCTTTAAAGATCAAAGATCGCTGTTTAGAAAGTCTCTGTCCAGCATGGTTTCCTGGGAATAACTTCTCTGAAGTGGTGTTTATTTCTACTCACTTCAACCAAAAGGTGCTGTAGTATAAAATAACACCCAGAAACTGCTGCCACAGTGACTGCCCTATTTCCGTGTGCTGTTAGTGGCAGTGCTTGCCCTAGAGAACTCACAGCCCTGAGTGGCACTCCTTATCAGCACTGCTGTCCCAGACGGATTGGGTGTGCCTTGCCTAGAATGGAAAATTACATATTGATGCTTTAACTGACTGAGGTCCTTAAAAATAAGGAAACCCCATAGGTAGCTTTGGGACTTCTCACATAGGAAAGCAGGTGCTGAATGGACCAGCCAGCCTGGTGGATGCATGCAGGATGACAAAAGGCTGCCAGCCCAGCTAGAGGGAGCGTGTCACCTGTTCAGCAAGTTCCTTCCCCTCCAGCTACACTCCTAACTGAGCCTTCGCCACGCTCACTCCTGAGTTTCAACATCCTCCCAAATCCAGGTCACCTCCTTTGTTCCCCAGCCAAGGAACTTCAAAAATCAAAGAGTACAAGAGACTGATACCACAGGACCTGGCTGTATGTCAGGCCATTTCCTATCCACTTCCAGCTCACCACAGTTTGGCTAAGAGCTCTCTGTAAGGCCAAGGGAGGAAAAACCAGGCTGGGACACTTGAACCCAGCTCTGGCCCCACAAAAAAAACGTGTTCCTCAACAGAACTTGGAGGCAAAATGGCTGCAGTGTGGGGCTTTATGCAGCCCCACTATGTGTCGGATCCCCCCTCAAGAGTGGGGAAAGCACATGGAGGGTACAAATTATGTGGCAGCCTTCTCCAGAGCACCTCGTGGCTGTGCTTACTGAGAACCCATCATTCCCTGTCTCCCCACAGTTTTCCGAACAAGCAGTGTTCAGCCCCAAAGTTGTCTTCATTTCTAGCTGTGGCTCATTTAGTGCAAGAATGAGGGGTGAGCCCCATGTGCACAGTGCTCAGAGAAGGGTCAGGGGAAGCATCAAAGTCCCCAAGTCACTCAGGGCATGGACATGCAGGTGTTAGCCCAACCCAACTGCCACAGCCATGCACTTCCATCACTTCCACCAGCCGCTCACATCCACACCTAAAAACCTGACAGAAATGCTTTTCAAAGGAACATTTTTGTGCTCTTGGAGTGGTCTCACCCCCTGATTTCATCAGGATGATGTGATCAAAGAGGAAGCAGAAGAAACAGTAATTGATTACTTGTAAAACAGGATTATAATCCAATGAATAAATGATAAACCAGGGTGCCTCCACTTAGCAAGGAGCTGGAGAACCAAAGTTCTTCTGGAAGGTTCTGACCAGAATATCCATTATCCAAACTGATTGCAGCTACTCAAGTGGAAAAAGCAGCTGTGCCTTTGTGTTTTCTGACACTTTTTTTGTTCATTACACAATCCTCACTGGAAATGCTTTGGACTCCAGATAACTTCAAATTAAAGAGCAGCAGGTATTGCTCTTTTCCAGACTTACTAACAACCCACCAGCAAGGAGCCCAGTGTGGTTCGTCTGCTGCATCTTGGCCAAATCCTTCTACTCCCAGCAAAACCACTGCCCTCCAAGTTGTGAATCCCCCCAGAGCCCTGTTCACACAGCTTCACTAAGCCTCTGTGACACAACTGGCTCTTCTCTTGCACGACAGCCATCTCCCCTGCCAGTCCTGCAAGCATTAACACCAGGCTCAAAGGGTCTAACTCCTTCAGAAGTCTTTCAGGCCCCTGGAACCCAGGAATTAACTTCCCATTGCTCCCCACAAACCAGCTCTGACACCTACATGCACACACACAATTCAGGCTCCTTAATGAGGGCGCTCACCAGTATGGTGAGGGACAATGGGCATCACTCATCACTAATCAGAGGCAGTCAGAAAGTAGGACAGCATTGATTTGGAAGCTCTGTCAGACCTGGAAAGCTCTTCCCCAAGGGACCCTCCATGCTGGTTCAGAAGTTTCAGCAAAATATGCCTGCTTCCAGTTTCTTTAGAGGCGAGTGTCTTCTTTCCCTGGGAAGGCTTTTTCCCCCATTGTGTCACCACTGCACATTAAAACACAATCAATATCATTCCTATTGTTTACCCTGAAGTTTGATGCATGTCTTCCTGCTTCTACATCCTTGTTCTCACATTCTAGTGCCTCCGGTTCCTCCAAAGCAAGTTGATCTCTCACCCAGAGAGAAGTGTTTCACGTGAAATGGCAGTTTCTGGTGCAGAACAGTTTTGCAACAAGGGAGGAGGCAGAAAACATAAGTAAGGATATAATAAGGCAAACCGCTTGTAAAGGACAGCAACATGTGAGTGTAAGAGCAAAAAATGTAACAAAACAAAATGTAAGACGTTTTCTGTGTGCACATGTTTGTGTGTGCATAGAAGTGAGCAGAAGGTGAGGCTGGCACGTAAAAAAGAAGAAAACAAGAAAGCAAGACAGCTCAGTATGTGTGTGGATATGCGAGGGAGGACAACAGAAAAGCAACAAGATAAAGAAAGGGAGGCCCTGTGCCATGCAAATCAACTCATTCTCTGAAAAACCCCTCCTCTCAGAGCACAGCCACACACACCTGTAATGCTTTGGGAGGTTTCCTATGAAAATGTCAGGCCTAATGCTGCTTCCCTAAAAACATCACAGAATCACAGAATGGCCAGGGTTGGAAGGGACCTCAAGGATCATGAATCTCCAAACTCCCTGCTGCAGGCAAGGACGTCAGCCTCCCCATTTAATATTGGTCCCCATATGGGACCAGGCTGCCCAAGCCCCTATCCAACCTGGCCTTGAACATCTCCAAAGACAGGGCGTCCACAGCCTCTCTGGGCAGCCGTTCCAGCACCTCACCACTCTCTCTGTAAAGAATTTCCCCCTGACATCCAACCTAAATCTCCCCTCCCTCAACTTAAAATCATTTCCCCTTGCCCTGCAGTTATAAACCCTTTCAAAGAGTTGATTCCCCTCCTGTTTGTAGGCTCCCTTTAGGTACTGAAAGGCTGCAATGAGATCACCCTGCAGGCTTCTTTTCTCCATGCTGAACAAGACCAGCTCCCTCAGCCTGCCTTCATAGGGGAGGTGCTGCAGCCCCCTGACCATCTTCGTGGCTCCTCTGGATCCTCTCCAACAGCTCTCTTTCTTGTACTGGGGGCTCCAGACCTGGACGCAGTGGTGCAGATGGGGCCTCACAAGAACAGAGTAGAGGGGGACAATCACCTCCCTGTCCCTGCTGGCCACCCTCTTCTGATGGAACCCAGAATACCAGCAATGAGATTCTCATGTGGAGCTCACTGAGACCTTCAGGAGCTGTCACATCAGTGTCAATGGCATTCTTACCCACACCATTATGAAAGAACAGAAGGTGCTCACGTATGATTAACAGTTCTTTCTCAGGCACTGAAGCCACACTCTCCATTCGTGCCTCTCCTTCTACTGCTGCTATTTGCTCCTCCTCACAACCAGCTCACGTCCAGGCACTCGGGGCCACCCGCACCCCCGGGTTCCTCTCGCCGACACCGAGGAGCCGCTTCCCAGGCGGAGGAGCCGCTTTCCGGCCGTGCTGCCTTGCTGTTCCCACCAGGTGGCGCTCCAGGAGCGGCGGAGCGGTGGGACCCTGCACTGCGCGGCCCCGGGCTCTGTGACCTCGGCCCCTTCTTGAGCTCCACGCAAACCTATGGGCTGCTGGTGCAGGTCCTGCCGCTGCCAGGACTTCGTGAGTCCATGATATCGGCGCATTAGAGATATCTGGGGATGGGGAATCCCTCCGTGCCTCGCTTTGCCCGTAGCCTGCCGCGATTAAATCAGGAGTAAGGGAAAGCTGTCCCGACGGCAGAAGTTTGGAGGTGTGGGATACAAGGATGGAGGGAACGAGAGGACCACATTTACGCTTTCTCTCTCTTCTCCACTCTACCCACGGTTAAACACTCGGTAGACTTAACAAAGCAGAGAGCCGTCTGTCAGTAAAAGGGGGGGAGCACCTCCCGAGCGGTCCCCAGACTGCGGACCACGGGCGGCCAGAGGAGTAGCGCGGGGCCACTGGGCGAGCTGATGATGCTCACAAGTGGCCAGCAAAGAGATATTCATCCTGGACACGCGATAGGGCCGATAACGCCGCGCTAACCAAGGGGCAGATACCGAACATAGCCGCTCGAGCCTCCCGGCTGTTCTCGGACGGAGCCGGGCTTCGCTGCAGCCTCCGGGGGAGCTGGCGCCGGCCGGGGCCGAGGGAGGGCAACGGGGGCCGGGACGCGCCGTGCCCGATGTCTCGTGTGTCGTGCACGTCTTAATCAAAGTGAAAGGAATGCGCACACAGCCTCATCCCTTCCCATCAGCTTTATGTAACGCCATACGCACACGTACGTGGACTTGTATTGCAGAAGTATTTGAAACGTATTAGAGCTGCTCGGCGCTAGATACGCGCTCCGTGCAGTGAGAAGTGCAGCTAAATAAAGTCACTCGGAGCTCCGGAGGCGGTATGAGCGCGATGGCAGAAATGCGGGTGCCGGGAGCTGCTCCGTGCCCGATCCGCTCCCAGCGCACGGCGGGTTCCTCCGGCTGCTCCCACCCTTTGGGGTTCTTTAATTTTTATTTTCCGCTCCTAATAGTTAAGAAAAATTGAAAGAAAAAAAAAAAAAACTAAAATCTCCAGGTTTCCAGGTTTATTAAAGAAAGTCTTTACCGGCCCGAGATGCCGCTTCGGGCTGCAAAGCGAAGCCCGCTTTTCTTCCGACCGAACGCGGCGCATTTTCTGAGCAGCCCACACTGGCCGCGGTGCCGCGGGGTCTCAGCCGGGACAGGGCGCTGCTTCGCCTCGGGCCGCGTTCCTGGGTGAGAAAGCACATTTAAAACAAACCGAGACCACCACCAGCACCGCCGTGCGGCTCTCGGGTTAACCCCCCCCTAATGACTGACGGCTGGTGCCACTGAGACAAATAAATACATCGTAAGGAGGGCAATGGGTCGCGAGTCGTTTTGGCCCTAAGGTGAGATTTAGCAATGACCGCCCATTAAAACAAGCTTTTCACTTTTCCTAGGGTAGCCCCTGCCCCCATTCGCTCCGGAGAGAGAAGCAGGGGAGCGTCCCTACCTGTGTACGTTTGCTTTTGAGATTCGGGGCTGTTTTACGTTTGGATGTGTTTTGTTTGTTTGTTTTAGTTCGGAATTGGGAGAAATGGAAACCGGAATGAATAGGACTCGGGAGAGAGAGCAAGTTTGAAAAACGCCCGTCAAAATCCGCGGGAAAGGGC
This sequence comes from Centrocercus urophasianus, assembly GCF_019232065.1. Classification (NCBI taxonomy): domain Eukaryota; kingdom Metazoa; phylum Chordata; class Aves; order Galliformes; family Phasianidae; genus Centrocercus; species Centrocercus urophasianus. The sequence goes on from NW_024884867.1 coordinate 341,538, forward strand.
CCGAAGTGACGACGCTGGAGAGCTTAAAAATAGCAGTTTCAAAGCAACCAGTCGGAAACAAAATCCGGAGCGGCGGGGTGAGGCAGAAGGCAGAGCCCCGTGCTCCGAGCGGGGCGGCCGGGAAGCGAGCCCTGCCCGCACAGCGACCCGAAACGGGATCGTGCGCCCTGCCTTGCAAAGCCTTTCTCTCCCTCCTGCACCTCTCCCGAAAAAAGGCTCCGCATCTCCTCGACTCCACGGCCAAGGCGGTGTGAGGACCCCCACCTCCACCGCCCCGCTCGCAACTTTTCTGTGGAGCAAATCCATGGGAAAAAGCACCGCTGCCTTTTTCTGCCTGGTTTATTTCCCTGCTAGTTCTATTTTGCTCTGGAGGCTCACGAAGAAATAAAGCTGGAAAGGACTTCGGAAAGGAGAGAAGCCGGGAGGAGAGGGGGCTGCCGGGCAGGGGGGGGATCGGGATGCCCGTGCGGTGGGGGCTCCCCGGCTGCGTTAGAGCTCGACGGGGTCGGCACAGCCCAGCCCGATGAGAGCTCTTAGGTTGCTGGTGGTTGTTCGGTTTTTGGTTTTGGTGGTTTTTGTGTTTTTTTGTTTGTTTGGGTTTTTTTGTTTTTTTTTTTGCTTTTTGGTGGTTGGTTTTTTTTTTTCAGTGCTGAGTTAAATAAGGTCCTCCGCTAGAAAGAACTCCGGGAGAGTGATGGAAAGCTAACTCTAGTGAGAACGGCGTGAAGTTCAGCGGGAGTTACGGCCCCGGTGAGCTGCAGCGAGTTACTTCGGCCGAGAGTGAAAAACAATGTATAAATAAATGAAAGAGTGAAAAAGGAAATAAATAAATAAGTAAAAAGGAGAAGAACCCCCCAAGGCCGGGCCGAGGGAAAAAAAAAAAAAAAAAAAAAAAAAAAGGGAGGGGGAAAAATCACTTTCTCCAGAATAGTTCAATAATTAAAGTAAATAAACAAATGGGAGGTTAGCAAAGGCAAAACACGAAGTAGGAGCAGCCTCGGGAGCTGAGCCCGGAGCAGCCCGCACAGCCGCCGTGCCCCCGGGGGGAACCCATTGCGGCCCCCGACGAGCAGCCGGAGCCGGGAGTTACACGAACGCCCTGAACGGCCACTTCAAGCTGAGGGCTTCGCCTCGCCGTGTTTTTACACGCCTTAATTGTTCGCTAATAATGCGGGGTTTGGGAGAAGCACGTGGGAAGTATAGGGCAGCCTGGAAAGAAAAAGAAAAAAAAAAAAAAGAAAAAAAGAAAAACCAACAAAAACCCCAAAGCAACCCCACGAGCCGGCTCGGGTGCTATCAGCTTTTCTCTCTGTACGGAGTCAAAAGGCTTCACGTGGAAGCGGCTGCTCTGTGAAAGCTCGGGGGATGTGAAAGGGGTCTGGCTGCAGAGAGAGGTCGGCGGGTCAGGGAGATAACGCGCTGCCAGCCTCCAGGACACGGCTTGGAATGTCCCCGTGCGTGTCTGTTTGCTTTGGTGCGGCGTGCGAGGGGCTGAGGGTTAGGGGTTTCTTTACAAGAAGCAGCAAAAAAAGGAGTTTTCGATTTTTTTCTGCTCCGTTTCCCCACGATTCAATCCACCCCAGGCGTTCCCGAAGTTTCCATCACTGATCCTTCCAGCCCGGTGCCCCCGGAGCTCCCGGCCCTGTTCGGCTGCGGCCCCTACCCGAGGTGCGGTGGCGAGCGGCCAGCAGCGACGTGCCCGCAGGGAGCGATGCGTCCGCAGGGATCCACCTCTGCTCCCCCCCCTCCCTCCCTCCCTCCTTGCCTCCCTCTTCCTTCTGCTGGAGCCCGGAGGAAATGACCACAACTCATCCTTCCCCGAAACAACAAACTGATCCATCCGTCTGTCCATTATCCATCCGTCCATCCATCCATCCGTCCCTCAGCCCCTCACAAGTGCAAGGCGTAGCAGTAGCGCTCATCACTTGTGCGCTCCCCCCGCGGCTCTCCCCGAGTCCCGCAGGAAAACCCTGGGGTGGGACCCCCGTGTGGGACCCCCGCCCTCCCACACACCCTGGATGCTGCCCACCGGGACATGCAGCCCTGCGGCTCTGAGCGCTGCGTGCATTCCCCGTGCACACGGCTGATGAACTTCAAGCAACTCTTCTTTCTTTTCTTTCTCTCTCTCTCTTTTTTTCCCTCTCCTTTCTTCTTCTCTTTCTTTTCTGTTTTTATTTTTGTTCTCCTTTCTCTCAAGCCCTCTCTCTCTGCCTGCTCAAAACTCTCCCCCGTGCAACCCTGCAGCCCGGGGCGAGGGTGGAGGCTGAATGATCCCCGCTTCCAAGATTTTCAGAACAATCCTTAAAGAAGGAAACCTTTCTCTCGAAGTCTCTTTGATCTACGAGGCCTGGCGCGCTGTGAGCCCGAGTGCGTGAGGGGCCCGTCGGCTGCGGGAGCCCCCCCAGCCGGGACATGAAAGGAAAAAAAAGGGCGGCCAGAGTACGGGGATCGACCGAAGGGCTCGAATATTTCATATTCCTGCTAGCTGTCAAGTCCAAAAGCAACAACCTGCCTCCCGTCGGCTGTTTGCAGAGGGCAGCGGAGTGTGTGCGTGTGAGGGGCCGGAGCGCACCGTGCACCGCGGCCGGGAGAGGGGAAGAGGGCCATAAATTTGCACTTGCAATCAATCAATAATTAACTAATAACAGAGCGTGGACCGAGAGGTCCCGGCAGGACGGCGGCGGGAGCGGCCAGATCCCGTAGAGATGGCTCCTGTTCCTCTCCCATCGCCCCACACCCCCATCCCCGAGCTGCTCCGGCCCCACTGCCCCTCTCCGGGGCCGATCCCACCGTTTCAGCCCCACTTTCCCATAGACTTTGCACCGGCGGCCAAAATTCCTTGAGTAAAACCTGGCAAAACCTGCCACGAGATCCGCTGCCCGACGAGGGAGGAAGGGCAATTCTTCCCTCCCCTGCCCCCCCCCCCCCGTCTCCCCACGGGACCCAGATCCCCGTTGGGTGTCCCCGCGTTCCCCACCTGAGGTCCCCTCGGGGCCGCCCCGCACTGCCCCGGCTGCCCAAGAGATGGCGCCGCCGCCCCGCCGGACCCCCCCGGCGCCGAGCCCCCCCCCCACCCAGCGCCGGGTCGCCTGCATCAGCCATAAAACCATTGAGGATATCAAGACAGGCGCCAGGTGAGTAATAGACAGGATAATCCAGAGAGATTGCTCGCTGTTTACCTCCATCCACAAGCGCCACAAGAGTTACTCATTAACGTTACTATATACAAATAAGATACACAAGAGATAAAGCCATTTGCAAGTCAGAGTTACACCTGCGGTACACGGATTTCTTGCAAGGGCATGGGGAGGGGGAGGTCAGCGTTAGGCTCGTGGAAGGGGGGGATGAATCAATCAGGCCGCACCCCTAGCGCCTAAAACACAACAGTGAGCGCCGGTCCGCCTGCAAAGCGGCTACCTGGTGCCTGCAAAGGGAGGAGGAGGCGGCTTGGTTGCTCAGGATCAGCGCTGAGTTTCCTCTCAGACTCCCAGAATCTATCTCCACCCCCCTCCCCCCCACACAGACACCACAACGGCCTCTCTTTGAGGGAGATTGCGGGGGGACAAGCAGCAAGGGAGGGAAAACAAGCAGGCGTTCGTGAAACCGAATGAATGAGAAGAACGATATGGAGGGGGGATAATAGTGTGGAGCTGAAAGGTGCCTTTTTGCCTGCTCTAAGGGGAGAAAGTTGAACCACGAGGCTGCGGGGTGATCGTACGGCCACGGCGGTTGGTAGGGCCGCTGTGCTCCCCACCCGGAGCTGGCAACCCCGGGGACAGCAGAGGATCTGGGTGACAAGCGACATCCATCTCGTGGGGATGCAGCCCGGAGCCTGCTTGTTTGAATTGCTGTTGTTTTGTTTTTGCCAGCCCCGACGCCACCTCTCCGTCCATAAAAGCCCCACCTCCCTCCGAGGCACATCGGCATACCGTGGCATTTCCCCAGCTCTCACCTTGGGCAGGCTGGGAAGTGGGGAGAGGGAACGAAAACTCCTGGGGGTGGGAGAGAGAAAAACTCCACTCAATTCAAACCCCCAGCGACCTGGCCGGCTGTGTGTCCCGGGATTCAAATACACTCCTAAAAGTGGGAACAATCCTCCGAAAAGCGGAGGATACGAAATGAACAGGGAAAAGTGCTCGAGGTGCGCGGGAGGGTCCCGCTGGGTGCCCGGCAGATGTGCTCAGCATCCCGTGACCCCTGGTGCTCAGGGGTACGGACCCCCCCCCCCCCCCCCCCCCCCGCCCCCCCCCCTTCGAAGGTGGGGAAATGTCCCTTTCTGCCGGAATTTGCCCCAAAAACGAGCGGAGCTGGCCGGGCGAGGTGGCCGGGGGCTACAGCCAGGGGTCCCCCCCGCCCCGCACAGTTGGGCCCGGCGGAGCTGCTTTGAAAATAAGGGGGAAAATGCTCGGTGGTCGCGTTCCCCCTGAGCACTTCTTTCTCTCGCCGGCACAGGACCCAAAGGCCGAGGGGCAGGCAGAGCATAAAACAGGATCCGGGCTGGAAGTACATCCTTATAATATTTATTACTGGCGGAGGATGAATCACTTTCCAATATACGGGCCACTAACTGTTGAAGGGGGGGAAACCTCTTTAACGAGGAGGAATATATATGTTGTGCTTAGGGATGTGCTCACGGGCTGGCAGCGCTGCAGGCGGGGGCTGCCAGCTCCTCTCTCTGCTCCCGGTGACCGCCCAGCCCACGTCCCCCCCCAGCACCACGCCGCTCCAGAGCTTATTCTCAACGTATCCTCAGCCCCATAGCACAAAGGGGGGAACCCCAGGAGGACCCCCCGGCCCCCCAGCCAGGTGCTGACTGGAAGGATCCATCCCCTGCTCCGTAACCCCAGCGGTTCGGGAACTCTTTACCTGGAAACTTTTGAGGGAGGGTTCTGCATTAAATTTTAACCTATCTATTCTCCGATTCTTCACTTTTGTTTTATTAATTTATGACAGATAAAAGCATCGCATCGCTGAGCCGTTCTCATTAACTTTTCAAACGCCACTTAATCTCGTTCCATTAAAAGAGGTGACTTAGTACCCTCTGGATCCGCTTTAAAAGAAGTGTGTGGGGGGGGGGGGGGATGGAAAGGTACATTAAGCAGCTTGCTTAAACCGAGGGTTTCCCCGGCCGATCCGTGCGGGATCCTTCCCCGATGAGCTGCGGGAATTGAGAGGAGCGGACGGGGGGGGGGAGTGGGGGC
>NW_024884867.1:346838-348465 GCF_019232065.1 Centrocercus urophasianus
GAGCTGCGGGAATTGAGAGGAGCGGACGGGGGGGGGGGAGTGGGGGCAGCGCTCGGCCCCCACGGCCGGCAGGTGGGATGGAGGCACAGCACGGGACGCCTGGCACGTTTCAATAAAAATTTATTTGAAACTTCGGCGAGTTTTTAAAAGAGAGAGAGAAAAAAAGAAAAAAAAAAAAAAAAAAAAAAAAGAAAATACAGAAAAAAAAAAACAGGAAAAAGAAAGAAAGAAAAAAAAACTTCTCGACATCGATATCGCACAAAATATCCCTTCATTTTTTTTTTTTTCCTTTGAACCAACACCTGACTTTCAAGCCAAGAAAATACGCACCCACTCAGACAAAGACAACAGCAAGCACAGTAGTAAAACTCCATCGCGTTTCGTGGCGGTTGTTGTTTTCTCCCTTTGACACACCAAAGAAATGGGAAAGAATAACGCAAAGTGAAGACATTCCTCCAGCCATCATCTTTTCTTTCGCCCTAGCCGCCTTCAGAAGCCCGTTGTCGCCGATGAACGTATAGAAAACCCTTTTTTTTTTTTCTTTTTTTTTCCTCCCGTGGTCGAAATTTGAATCGGAAAGTAGCACTTGAACACCGGGGAGAACGAGGATTTAAAAAGCCATAGCGCGGCTTCGTCGCGGTTTCTCTCGCCGTTCTCTCTTTGCGAGCTCTTTGATGAACGCTGTTCGCTGCCCCTCTGCCTCTTCCAGCCGCGGCTCCTTGCGAGGGGTGAACAGAAAGCCAGGAGCTGAGCTCGGAACCCGCAGGTTCGGGCCGGGCTGCTCTGAGTCGGAGTTGGGATGTGGGGAGGGAGGGGGAGGTAAAGGAGAACCGACTTGAAATGAAAAGAGAAGAAAACAAAAGACAGCTGCAGCCGTATTTACAGAGATATGTACAACGTCAATAAATTAAAGTTTAATTTCGAGTATTCATATTCCACGTATTTACAAGAGTTATCAAATAATTACATAAATACTTTGCTTTAATAATAGTGTCCGCTTTTTTTCTTCTTCTCAGCGTGTTTAAACCTTGTTATTGCATATACAATGAGAGAGGGAAAGCTGTGATAAACCTACAGTCGAGCTACAGAGGTTTTCAGATAAAATAAATCCACTTCTTTTTTTTCTTTCCAGCTACACTTCTTATTGTTGTTGCTACGGGGAGGGTCTTTAAGGGAGAGGGAAGAGGGGTCTTCTTTTCGTTTTTATTATTATTATCATTATCATTATTATTATCATTATTTTGTCCCTGGGATTCGAAACGAGCATCAGAAATAAACAACGAAAACCCAACGAAATAAAAACGTAACCCCCCTAAAAAAGCAGACTACTACGGAACATGCAAAAAAAGCCACCGAGTGGCTCTCAGACTTCACGATAATATTTTAAACACACAGCTTCCCTTAATATCGACGCAGAGGGCTGTCGCTACCAACCCGCCCAGGAAACAACTGGCGAATGACCGATATGAGAGTTGCTTATACAGTTTTCTTTAGGAAGAAAAAAAAAAAATCGCTTTGCTTACTTTCTTTTATTTATACGTCCGTTCGCTGTTTTGCTTCGCTTTATTTCAGGCGGTTTTTTTTTTTCCTTTTTTTTTTTTTCCTTTTTTTTTTTTTTTTTTTTTTT
>NW_024884867.1:348565-350979 GCF_019232065.1 Centrocercus urophasianus
TATTTTTTTAGACAGTGAAGAAGGGGGGTGGGGGGGTGGGACGCATTCCGGCGGCCCCTCGGTGCGGCAGCCCCCGGCCCGGCTCCCGGCCCGGCTCCCAGCCCGGCCCTTCCCCGCCCTCCCCCAGCTCGACACTTTTTGCTGATCAGCGCCCACAAGACGCCGGGCGATTTATATTAAAAATAAAACTTAAAAAAACAAACAAACAAAAAAAACCCAATAAAATAAAAAGGGGAAAGGGGGGAGGATAGGAGGGAGGGCTGAAAGGCTTGGCGGGATGGAGGATGTGGTTTCTTTCAAACAAAGTGCATTGCGAGACTGGTTTGAAATGAGCTGGCGGCTACGGGGAGCCGCTGCGGGATCTGTCCTGCTTGGGGTCGAGGCCGCTGACCAGGCGCTGGATGTTCTGCAGTTCGCTGGTAGCCGCCTCCTTGTCGGCTCCCAGCTTTGGGGACAGGGATACCGAGCCGGAGGAGAGCGTGGACGAGCGGCTGGTGAGGTCCGAGGCGGAGTCCAGAGGCACGGCGCCGGGGCTGGAGGCCAGAGCGCTGCCTTTGGTCTCTCCGGAGGTCGCGGCCAGGGCTCCGGGCAGCGCGGTGGTGAGGAGGCTGCTGCCGTCGGGCAGGGGCACGGGCAACGGGTAGGGGCTGTAGCGGAGCCGGGGCCGCACGGCGTTGAGGAAGGGATGCCGGTGCACAGAACTGGAGGCCGCGCTGGAAGCCGCCGCCGCCGCCGCCATGTAGGTGTAGGGGTAGGGGAAGAGGCTGCCGAAGGGAGACATGGCCAAGCCCTGCGGGAGGGGGAGGAGGGAGAGAAAAAGTGTTAGCAACGCGTGCCCTCTTTCTGCCCTCCTCTCCCCTCCACAACACGAACGACAAAACCGGTCAGGTCCGCTCCGGACCCCCGGAACCTCGAAGGCTCAGCCTGGTCCCGCACCGAGGCTGCCCGGAGTGGGGCACAAGGAGCTGGGGGCTCCACCTGGGCCACTCCTCAGCGGCGAGGCTTCCCCAAAGCCTCACACCCGCCCACCCCCAACCCAATTCCTTATGCAGCGAGGGGAGGTGCCCCGCTTGCTTCGGAGGGACACTGGGAAACCTGAGGCAGAAAGAACCTGCCCACTTGGGGCCGTCGGAACGTACCTGAGAGGCCAGGACGTGCTGCTGCAGGTGGAAGGGCAGAGCGGCCGTGGATGCTCCCGAGAGTCCCTGGGCGGCCGCCGTGGCCATCACCGTGCTGTCCAGTCCCGAGCCGCCGGCAGAAGCCCCCGACACTGTGGCGAGCAGCGGACCCATGCCCGCGGCCATGCCGGAGAAAGCCCCCCCCATAGCGAACTGCCCGGGGTGCAGCAGCAGTGGATGCCCGTTTCCCAGAGGGTTGAAAAACTGCTGGCCGGCCAGAGCAGGGGGAAAACCCAGGTTCTGCAAATGTCCCTGGCTCAGGTGCGCCGTGCTGTCGGTCTGGACCGTGAGAGGGGCGAAGGGCTCTTTGCCCAGCAGCCGGTTCTCGTCTACTTTAGGGCCGTCCCGAAGGGGGCTTTTCAGTTCCTCGCCGCTCAAGCCTCCCCCCCGGCTGCTGGAGGAGATGGTGGCCGGGCTGTGCCGGGAGTCCGGAGGGGCTTTTTCCGTCCTCTCCCGGCTCCGACTCGTCGCCGAGTCGCTGGGGAAGAAGTGGCTTTTGGAGGGGCTGCCCCCCTTTTCCCGGGGGTCGTCGCTTGAGGCCGCACCGGAGCTGGCCGGCGCGGGGGTGGTGGCCGTGGTCGTGCTGATTTTGCCCGACTCGCTGGCTTCTAGCAAAGGGTCGTCTTTGCTGTCGGCATCGCTGTCACCCTCGCTGGGACAGAGATCTGCAAGACAAAGGCGGCCCGGGGCTGGGAGCCGGCTCGGAGCGTCCCTAACCCCCGCCGGGCTGCGGCAGGGTGCGGACACTCCCTGGCTGGCCGGCAATTCCAACGACAAAGCTGGGGATCGCTTCTTAAGAGAAAAATAAGTCCACCCCATCCCCGCCCCGGCTCCCAGCGGGAAGCGAGCATTGGTGTTAGCGCACCGACTCCGCACAGCCCGAGGACCCGAGGCCTGCCGTACCGCTCACCCCGGGGGCGGCGAAGGGGGGCCGCCCGCCCCTTCGGAGTTCGTCTCCTATCAACTTTTCCAAACTTTGAAGCCCTTTCGACGGTCGAAAGTTGTAGCCTTCCCCCTCCTCGGCCTCTGTCAAGCTGAGGACCCCCCCTTCTCCTCCTTTCCAAAACGCTTGCCGGATTCCTCTGCACTTCATCTCCTAATTTCAGCGCCCCAGGTGTGAAGATCTGGTTTGCTTTTCGGGTCCCCTCCCAGCTCCCCTCCTCTCGGCTCGGCAGGACTTTAAACAAACGAGTAAAGCAACAACAAAAAAGAGGTTGTTTCCTCCTCCTTCTGCGC
>NW_024884867.1:351079-352449 GCF_019232065.1 Centrocercus urophasianus
AGATTAATACATGTGAAAGAACTGCAGACAGCTTCCAACCCCGCACGGAGAGAAAGAAAAGAGGGGGACTTTTCTATAACAAAGTTCGGGACTGTATCCAGGGGAAAGATCCTTCCTCTAATAACAGATTCAGGGAGGAATATTAATGGAGTGACTCCAGTTTTGAACTTTTGCCCCGTGGTCTGTCTTTGCTCCCTTGACTCGGAGCTGGCTCCTTTCTGAAGCGTGGAGGGGAGGAAGGAGCAGGAGAGGGGCCGGGAGAGAGGGAGGAGGAGAAGGGAAGAAGGAAAGGGAAGAAAGTGCAAGCAGAAAAGAGAAATAAGGAAAGAAGGAAGGAGGGGGAAAAGAGAAAAAGAGGGAGATTGGGAAAGACAAAGCAAAAGAAAGAACAAGAGTGGGAGAAAGGAATGGGAGAAGAGAAAGAACAGGGAGAAGAGAGAAAGGAAAGAGAAAGCCGAGGGGAGGCAGCAGGAGGGCTGTGGCCACGGCACAGAGATGCACGCCGAGCTCCGTGCTCCCGAGCAGGACTTGGCTGTCCCTACTGCACCTACAGGGCCGGGGCTCAGCGCTCACCTTTGAGGCTGGAGGTGCCGACGGCGGGCACAGCAGGGCAGGAGGACTGGGCGAAGCACTTGAAGGCTGTCTGCTCGTTGGACGATTCGTCCGAAGTGGGATTTTCTTTTTTCTGCCTCTCGTCGTACACCCGCATGGACTGCAGGGTCAGCTGCTTCCTGCCGGGCACACGGAGCTGCTGGGAGAGCGGCACCCTGCCCCCCCACCCCAGGCCCCCAACACCCCATAGGGATGTCCTCTAAGGGGATCCCACGTCCCTTAGAGACCCCATGGGTGGGGTGTGCGGGGGGACAGGGGCCAGGGGCTCGGGGGAACGCGCTGCTCGCAGGCAGAGCCAAGAGCTTGGCTGCTAATGAGAGGAGATTTCTTGGAAGCTGTTAGCAGCAATCCTGAGTACGGCAGATATTAAAGAATAGGAAGGGGGGCGGGGGGGGAGGGGTGGCAGAGGGAACCGTTCCCTGGAGATTAGCTTTTAAAACGAGAGGATGTTCCAGAGATATGAGCCATCTTAATGGTTGCTAAGATTGCTAGGAAGTGGTTATTTTGTTAGGCACTTTATGTAATCTTTTCACCAACAATTAACCCGGAGTAAAATCTATTTATATTTAGAGAGAAATTAGAAATCATTTCCGTCCTGTGGCTCCAGCATTGGCTTTATTTTCACACTGACGGACAAGAGGAGCTGGTGTGTGTGCATGTGTGGTATGCTGGGCTGAGTGCTGGGCATGGAGAAAGGCCTCTTGTTTAACATTACAACTCCCCTTCTCCCTCTTTTTTTTTTTTTTTTTTTTTTTTTT
>NW_024884867.1:352549-365319 GCF_019232065.1 Centrocercus urophasianus
CGACTTATTCCACATCAAGATTGGGGGGGGGGAAGGGAGGGAAGGAGGGAGAAAAAAAGATCCCTTTCTCTATTTTGGCCAATATTTAAAAAAATAAAGAAATCACGTTCACTATTCAAAGCGGTCTACTGGTGTTACTTCCATATTCCCAGGGTCCTATCAAAGTGGTTTGTTTTTACGTTTCTCCTCCACACTTTTCAGGAGAGTCAGGAGGAAAATGCTGGGGGAGATCTGAGCTGCCCTCCCTTCTCCCCGCTCCATCCCAGCCGCAGTGTGTGGGGGTGAGATATTCCTGCCAGGACCTAAAGGAAAACTCATTGCCCCAGTGGCATTCACCGCCTTTCCCCTTCATCTGCAGCCACTGCTTTCTTGCCGGCCTTCCCGTGCAATGCAAAAAGTAAACGGGGGAAGCACGGAGGAGCCCACGTGCAATCGGTTTGGCGTTATTAACGACGAGATCCTTATTAATTTTGGCGGGGGGGAAGTGTGGTTTGTAGGAAACGCGAGGTGATTTTGACCTCTGGTCATGTTCTGAGCCTTGCACACGAAAACCAAACGAGGCGCCCATATATAATGTTTCCAGACTCACCTTTTTTCCCTCCTTCCATTCCCAGTGTCGCGAAAACCTTTGGCAAAGGGGTTGTTGTCAATTTTTAATTGAGTGATCTACAGGGAGAGAAGGAAAAAAGAAAACCAAAAGCGGGGTTGGGGCAGAAAGAAGGAGATTTGGTGAAAGAACAACCGACACGACCTCCTCCTCCCCACTTCCCACCGCCCAGGCAGCAGCAGCCAGTGCACAGGGTGGGATTTTGGGGTGAATCCCTGCGTTTTGGGGCTGGCCGGTGAGTCGGGCAGTGGTGGCAATGAAGGAGCCCCACATCACCGCTGCCGCATCGGCGTTCAGTTAGCCGTGCAACGCGATCCATACGAGTTATGCCTGTGCTTAAACTCTTTAAATGCCATAATTAAACCGCAAAGGAATCATACCCACCCCCTCGCCATAATAAAATACTTCGTATAATCGCATTATGCCCCGCGCGTGTGCGTGTGCTGGGGCTCTGGGGGTGCCAGGAGCGGGCTGATTTGGGCTGATCTGGGCTGGCAGGGATTTCGGCGGTCGTTTGGGGGATTCTATGGGATCCGGTCTTGCTCCACAATTCTGGAGGAGAGCGGGACCCAGTGAGCAAACAGCTTTGGACCCTGAGCAGCACCGGCTCCCAGGTTCCCCCCCTCCAACTCCTTCTGCACATATAGACAAGATAGAGCAGGGAAAACCCTTGACAGAAGAGGTGAGACCCTCAGCTATGTGATCTGGGCAGTGCTCCTGACCTCCGCTCCCCATCACCCCCCCGCCCCCCCCAACCCCCTTTGTGATATCAGAGCATTTGGCTGGAGCTGCTGCTCCGTGCTTCCAGCTGCGGGCTGGCCGGACAGCCCCGTGTGTAACTCCCAAAGCAAAGTCTGCTCTGCACGCGTTCACCTTTCGTTTTCTTGCAAAAAGGTGAGCAAAGCGAGAGCAACGCGTGCCAAGCACCGCCAGAGAGGGGATCTGAGGAAAGGAAGGGTGCAGCCCCTCCTTATGCCTGGCTCTGGGCCATGGAGGACGGCAGCGGATGGAGAGACAGAGCGAGCGGGGTCTGCACAGCTCTGCTCTTCAGGCACATGCACACCAAGTTCTAATTTATAGACAGCAAAATAAGAGCCCCTTCTTGGCTCTTTCACTTCCTTCCACTTGACTTAATTATCGTAAATTCGCCTTTTGCCAGGCTCCCAAATGTGCCACCTTCGTTGAGAGCGACAATAAAGCGGCAGAAATGGGGAGGCAGCGTCTGCAGCGCTGCAAACTTTCTCGCCCTGTCTCTGTGAGACCTTCCAGCTCATTTCGAGCAAGATACTCCTCTCTGATCAGAGCATATTTCTGCACCACAAAAAATAATAAAACACTGCAGGATGAAAAAAAATATCATAATATAATAATAATAGGAACCAGACGTGCGCTCCAGCCTTATTGCCAATTGCTGTTAAAGGAGCTAAAACAGCACAAAGGCCAGGAAGAATTACAAAATCTCCAGCCACGCTGCTCTCTCCCCCCTGTCTTTCGACACACGGATCAGATTCTTTTTCTGATGCGTCTTAGATTAAATCCACACTGAAAGCAGCGATCCCCACCCCATCCTTCCCCCTTTCCCCACACCGGGGAGCAGAAAAAAATATGTATATCCAAAGCACTCCCCCCCCCCCCCCCCCCCACACACACACATACACACAGCCTTCTTTTTAATTGCCCTGCCCGGGGTCGGCTGCGGGGAAAGTGCCTTTCCCCCTCCCCCAGTGCCGTCCCAAAGTCGGAGAGGGAGGATTTGGGGGAAACGAGCTGGGGTAGAGGGGAGCGGGACGAACTCAGTGATCTTTAAGGGAACAATACAGAGTAAAAGCTCTCTGAAAAGCCAAAACACGTAAAACAAATCCTTTCTTAATCTCCTTACCTTATCATTCTGGTATGCGGTCACTGCGATGAATTCAGTCTCCGGGAACACGTAGGTCCGGAACGTGCTGTAGGGAAGCTTGAGAATATCGTTCGCTCGGACGATGTGGAAGCGGGGCTGGTACTTATGCATGGAGTTTAAAATGGTCTGCGGTGCGGAGCGGCCGGGGGGGGGAGGGTGGGGGGAAAAAGAACAGGGTGAGAGCCAGCAGCACCCGCTTGCGCTGCCCCGTGCTTTCTCCTCATCTGCGCACCCCGAGCGCACCGCAAACACACGCACACGCCGCGCAGCATCCAGCACAAAGCACTGACAGCTCCGGCTCTCCCGCTGGACGCCAGCGGAGATCTCCCGCGGGGGGGAGAAGGGGGGGAGGGGTTCTGCTGGGGTTATTTGGGCTTCGGACGCGACGGCTTTAGATTACAGGGCGAACCAAAAGAAAATAAAAATAAAGCGGAGACGGGAGCTACAATAGCAACGCCACCACCAGCGCCTTGGTCAGGTCTAATTGCTCGCCTCAATCTACTTAAGGCCTTCTGCGAGAGGCAAGAGCGGATCGTCTAATCGAATCACGGGCGGCGAATGCAATCTTCGGCGCATTAGAGATCCCCCGACCGCGGCCACCGCCGCAGCCCCGGCTCCAGACTTTCCCAGGAATAGAAAGAAACGGCGAGGAGCGGCGGGCACTTATCAGCAGTTTGTTTGATTTCACTCGCAGGGGGAGCTTTTTATCTCTGCACACCCAGTAAATGTAAAGGAGTGGATAGACATGAATGGGCAACTTGACCTTTGCTTTTGGTTCCTGTTTATTTTCACTCTGGCTTGCTTTACGTTATCCAGATTAATATATATTTAAATGTTTGCATACTTAGGCCTTTAAGCCCTTTATACACATATGCATATCATTTTCCTATGCTTAAAAAGTGTGATCGTCTCTATTAAAAATATATTACATATGTGTATATGTATCGAGCCAACGCAGCTCTGAGATATATCGAGTTGCACTATGTTGGAAACGTGTCTCTGAAGTTTATTCTGAACGGTACGGATTGGGTGTTTGGAAAGCTTGCAGAATAAATTCTCTTGTTTAATCCTGACCTCGGCAACAGAAAAAGAAAGGAACGTTTTAACTGGACATAAACACACCAGCCGGCTGCATGCAGGGGCTGTTTATTCCCCATTTTCTACACACGTGTGGTGCCCGAATTGCAGTGCCTGGGAAAGCTCCGGGCCGGGCGCTGCGGGGGAACAGTGCTTGGGGAGAGGGGAAAAGGACTCACAAATCCGTGCTTGTCGGAGATGTTGTTAGTGAGCTTCAGCTTGTGAAAGGTGACGACTTTGGACATCCATTGTTCTCCGGTGGCCGGGCTGTCCGGGTGGATGTACATTCTCTTTGGCATTTCAGGGTCAGCTTTGCCTGCTACCATCCACCGGGAATTATGGAATTTGTATCTACAGTCGTCAGCCGCCACAATATCCATCAATAAAATGTACTTGGCCTTTTTATCCAGTCCAGTGCATCTCACTTTAAACGGAGGAAACATTCTCCTACGGGCAGAGAACGGGAGATAACGAAAAGACGAGACGAAAGGGGAAAAAGTAAAAAAAAAAAAAAAAAAAAAAAAAAAAAGAAAGAAAAAAAAGAATCACAGCGTTGCAGTGAGCTCCTAAAGCTTGGTGGCCCTCGGTCCCTCAGAAGCAGAACTCTGCCCCCGCCCCCAGTGCAAAGATTTCTCCAACGCTCCCAAGTTGCAGGAGAACGCCGTCCCTCGGATGGGACGCAGAACGTACCCCTGGTGGGCACACACCTCTCCGTTCCTAAACAGCAAAGCCTCGTTCAGCCCTCCCGGATCTCTCATTATCTGTAGATATATTTCCCTCTGTTAAACAATAGGAGCAGATCGCTCTCCAATTAAAAATATTCCTCACTTCTACAACCGGCTCCGTCGTTAGAGAGCGGGGGGGGGGGGGCTTCTGTAATTAATCAAAGCGGAGAGGAGCCCACGGTGAGAGCTGCGAGGTCCCGCTCACACCTCTGTGCAGAGGCTCCCTGAGAACCGCGCTCCCCTCCGCTCCCAAGTCCGGCTCCAAACTGCAACAGGATACCACAAATTTGCTGTTTATTATATCGAGCGGTTGGCATTCAGCAAGCCCAACTTAAAAGGAAACACATGACTTTGCAACACGTAAGAGCGCCTAACATTCGCCGAGGCTTTCGAGCAAAACTTTCTGCTACAATTAAGAGAGAAAACTTGAGGAAGGCAGCGAAGCGGGCCGGGCTGTTTGTTTTTTTCCCCCGCTGCTCTAGGGGCTTTCTTTCCCTAAGCCCTCAGCCTGCAGCCGGCGCTGTGCGGGGCTGAAGCCGCAGCACGGCGACCCGAGGCGGCTCTCAGGAGCGGTTTCTCCCCCGGCCGCTCTCCCTGCAGACGGCACGCCGCTCGTTTGCTGCCTTCCCCAGGGCGTGCGTTACAAACACGGCCGAGAGCGAAGGATTCGCTCGCTGCGTGGCATCACATCCACAGGCAGAGTTACAAACGAGCACAGACGTCGATTGGGAGCGAATATAGAGAGGGATTTCAGATGTGTAAACCTATAAAATGCCGAAATGCGCAGCGCGATACGCGCCGTGTGCGTTCATTCATTCGCACGTGAAGGTTATATAAATACATGGACACGCAGCGCGCTCCTGCAGGAGCTGCAAATCCTTCCTTACAGCAGCGCGGGTGCTTTTCGCCGCTTTTTCTGCATTTCCAGACGTAATTAGTCAGCAGAAATGCATGCCTGTATCACGGTAGAGACACAGGCACAAGCGAGGCAGCTGATAAACAGAATCTCCCTGCCCTCCTGCAGCTACCACCTCACCAGCAGAGATACGTCGCTACAAATATTTTTTGCTACATTTCCCCTTCTCTCCATGAAAGAAGAAATACCGCGTGCAGCAAGGCTGCAATCAGGCCGGCGCCTTTTCCAGCCCCAAATTATTTTCTTTCTGCTCCCAGAAAGTATTAAGCTGCTGAACCATGAAGAGCCCCTCTCGCCCCCTGCGCACGCACCGAGAGCGGCCGGTTCGAGGTTCAATAGTTGAGCCTTTCCCCGAGTGCGCTGCCCTCAGCGGGGCTTAGCAGTTGCCTCGCACTTTTCCTAATTCCTGATGAAATGAGCTCGATGGAGGCAGTGCCGGACAGAGCCTTGCTCCGGAGCAGGCTGCCGGTGCAAAGACCGAGGGGGGAGGGAGCCCGAAAACCCAAGCACGACCCCCATCCCACACCTACCTTCCCGATTTGGTGATCACCATCTCCGTGCCTCTTTTATGGAATTGTTCCCAAAGCTCTTTGGCTTCCAGGTGCACTTTCGGGTCGTCTTCCACTTCTTCTTCTGGCTCCAGAGTTTTTAAAGGCCTCAGATGGGCTGCTGCCTGGTGGCCCAGGGAAGAAAAAGGGATAGCAGTCTCTGCAGCCCCCACTAGCTGATCCATAATGGGCTTAGCCAGGGCCCCGGGGAGGGAGAGGGCGGCCGCGCCGTTGGGGGGCAAAGCCAGGGCCGGGAAAAAAGGGGGCTGATGTCCCAGCACGGCGCTCATGGCAAAGTCCGGTGCCCGGTGAGGTAAAAAAGGATGATAAGCCATGCTTGTCCCAGGGATCACTGGATCTCTCATCGGTATATTCATCCACTCCACTCCTCGATCTTCCTACTGCTGGAGTAGTCCTGGAGTGGTTTCTAACAGCACATCATGGAGAAGAAAAATTAAGATAATAACAATAACAAGGAGAAAGCACCAAAAAGAAAAAAAAAAATAGGGTGGGGGGAAACAAGCTCTAAACAGCACAGTACATGGGGGAGAGGCAGAACTTCTACAGCCTACAACTTCCCGAGCCGGGGCACATCCTCGGCCCTCGGGACAGCAGGGTAACAGGATCGTTCATTATTCGTCTTGCTTTCTGTGTTGTTGTTCTCCCTCTGCGGCTCTTTTTCCCCGAGTTGAAGTCCTTGCGCTTGAAAAGCAATGCCGAAGAAGGGGAGAAAAAAATCCACCGGGTTCGCTGCGTGCTCCCGTTGCCGCGGAAGGGCTGGACAAGCCGAGATCCTTTTTTTCCTCTTCTTCTTTTTTTCTCGTGCTCTCAGTCCCTCTTTTCTTCCGTCGCGGAGGGTGGCGGCTGGAAGCCGGGCTCGCTTTTTGGGTCGGCTGTGTTCCCCCCCCCTCCCCCCCCCCCCCTCCACCTTTCCTCCGTACGGGCAGGCTGCAGAGCAGAGGCTGGGGAGGGAGGGAAAGCAGAGAGAAGCGAACAAACCCACCCCCCCTCGCCGAGCGGGGAAGGCTCCTCAGCAACCTTCAGGCAGCGGCAGCAGCAAAACTTGTAGGGAAATCTCGTTTCCGCCTCGCCTTCCCCCGCTCCGAGCAGGAGCTGGTCACAGTGCCCTGATTTCCATCAGGATCTCTTCTTTCTTTTACCCTCCTCCTATTTTTTTT
Source organism: Centrocercus urophasianus (assembly GCF_019232065.1). Classification (NCBI taxonomy): domain Eukaryota; kingdom Metazoa; phylum Chordata; class Aves; order Galliformes; family Phasianidae; genus Centrocercus; species Centrocercus urophasianus. Next base: position 359,501 of record NW_024884867.1, read on the forward strand.
TCCTTCCCCTTCTCTTTCTCTTTCACTCTGCCTTAAAAAAAAAAAAAAAGTATATAAATAAATATAAAAGAAAAAGAAAAAAAGAAAATAAATCTGAAAGAATGATACTCTTGTCTCCTCTCCAGCAACGCTCCAGCAAAGGAGAGAGGGAGGAAGAGAGAGGGAAAGAGAGAAAAAGGAGGAGAAGGGGGGGAGAAAGAGAGAAAGAGAAGGAGAGAGGAGAGGGAGAGAAGGAGCCTCTCAGCTCTGAGAATTCCCTGTGAGTCTGTGCTCTGCGTGCACCAGATTGTATGGATGTGTTGTGGGTTACAAGGGAGCTGGAGCCTCCTTGATTGGCTCTTTGACGCTTTCGGACCAATTGTGTGGCTCCATAGGCGTGGTTTTGACAGGTCGAGTGGAAGGGGGACAGAGCCGAGTTATAAAAAGAAGGTGTCGGAAACTGTAACGCTGCAGCAAAGCATCACTAGTACTCCGTGCCGTGTGAATATGTCAACATGATCAGAGGGGAGGGAGCAGGCGGCACCGGGCCGGGCGGCCGGGAGCCGCCTCTAGGGGGGGTTCTCGGGGCCGCCTCGCCCCCCGCCCGGCCCCTCCGTGCCCGGATTGCGGCCCCGGCCCTGGCGAGATGGCAGCTGGGCGCTGCCGGCGCTCGGTAGGAGCTCCCGCCGCTGCGGCTCCCGGCAGAGCTGGAGAGGCGGCGGGGGCGGATCGGGTGGGGGGGTGGGGAATGGAGGCGGCCTCCAGGCAGGGTGAACAGGGGGTCCAGCCCCGGGTGCCCCCACCACACCTCAGCCACACCGAGCGGAGGTCTGGCTCGGCCCGTGGGGGTGGCCGGTGGGGGAAGGCGGCCGCGGGAACCTCGGTGTGCTCCCCCCACCAAGCTCCCCCACAGCCCCGGGGCTCCGGAGCCCCTTGGGCCGCACACCCGTCCCCACTGCGTCGCTCCTTTCGCCGGTTCCTGCTGCCCCTCCGCCGCCGACTCGGTGCCCTTCCCCCCCCCCCCCCTCCGCCCCTCCGGAAAGTCGCTGCCTTTTAATGCAGAAAACAGCTCCAGGCCTGACCTCGGGCCGTTCCCATCCCGACCCCCCCGTATCCGGGACCGAGACCAGGGGGTGGGAAGCGGTTCGGGGGAGGCTCGGCTGTGCGCTTCGGCCCGGCTCGTGGGGTGATGGCTGCGGGCAGCCGGGGGCCGCGCTCCGCTCAGCCCCGGCCCGGCGGCTGCTGATCGCCTGCGGACGTTAAAGCACCTTCCCCCCCACCATCCCCAACTGGGAGGGGCTAAAAAATTTAAAAAAATAAAATAGGACTTGAAATATATGTAAAAAATAAAACATTAAAAGGGGGTTCTTTCTATGCAGATGGGAGGAGTGCGGCCGCTCGGCTGGCCCCGGAGCCGAGAGGGTTAACGCTCCCACACCCCTCCTCTTCCATGAGGTGCACGGGGAGGAGACGGGAAGTGCGGCTTTCCCCGCGGCCGGGCCGCGGTGCGGGGCAGCGGCAGGCGGGGGACCCAGGCCCGATCCCCCCTCTCGATCCCTCTCCCTGCGGGGCAGCCCCACGCGTGGGTTCCCGTCTGCCCCGATCCGCCTGCCGAGTTTCTGGGGAAACGTGTTCCCGGGGCGGGGAGTGAGGGGTGGGTGACAGTGCGGGGCCAGCGAGTCGGGGCTCGTGCGAGTGTCGGCGTGTGCGGGGAGTGCGCGTCCGTGAGCGCGCGTCTGCGGGTGGTCGTGCGTGTCGGGTGGGGGCGTGGGTGCGCAGGACACGCGCGTTTCGGGCGGTGCCAGGAGGTGCCTGATCTCCCCGCTCCCCACGTCGTGCCTTAAAAGAGGGGTTGATAATCCTACGGGAGGGGAGCGGGGAGAGCTGCCTGCGCGCAGATGGGAGCGGAACCTCTAAAGTGATTAGCTCTTCTAGCATTGCATTTTTGACGCACATGGTTAAGAGCGCTTGGCGCCAGCTTGGTGAAGTCCCTGTAGTAACCAGCGTCTAGGATCGCTTTGCATTCACCAAAATATCTCCCCTTCGGTCGGGGGTGGGGGTGGAAAGGAGAAGGGAGGAGGAGGGAGGAAAGGAAGCGGGAGTAATGCATTCAAAGAAGATGTAGGGAAAAGACAAGGGCGGGGGTGGGGGGGGAAGCGTGATGTATTTCAAGGAACCGAGAGCTTAGCTGCCCGCGCAGCGCTCGCCTCGGCTGCGGAGCGGAGGGAGCGAGAATTCTTGAGCGCTCTGCTCGGAACCAGGGCCTGGGCTCCTGCCGGCAGCCGCAACGGGAACCCCGGAACCTTCCCTTTGCGGAACCCACAACAAACGCCCGAATAAGCTGTTGTATGTTGGCGGAACGGCTCGGAGAAACTTGGCCGCAATTTGCCCCAAGCAGGCCGCAGCTGTCTGCCAGGGACCGGGAGGTGCCCTCGGGCTCTCGCAGGACAAGCGCAGCCGCTCCCAGAGCCGCCTCGCCCCGCTCCCCGCGCCCGCCCCTCCGGTACGCGCCCTCGGGGCCGCGGTGGAGGCCGGAGCCGTTGGTGCCCTCCGCGCCCGCCCCGCACTTTGCGCAGAGCTCGTCGGCCCGCGGAGGGAAATGAAGCGTTCGCTGCTTATGATTTCCAATGTCAGCGTCTGGCTGATGGCGTGCAAACTTCCGCCAGTTCCGAGTGACCTCCCCGACGAAGCCCCCTGGAGACTCGTATTATGAAGGGAGGCTGCACTAATCTAAGATCAAAAGCGGGAAGGTGCGAACAGTCTTTGTCTCCCTTCGGCCGCCTCGTTCCCCCTCCTGTGTGTGATAAATCTACCCTGGCGCCGACTGCGTGCTGGATGATTAATTTGCAAGCAAACAAAAGGGGACCTGATGGCCAGCCATCTTAGTTAAATATTGGCCAGTGGTTCCAGCTACTTGTTAGCCGCCTCTTTCCCAGAAATAAATAAATAAGCAACGCGCGGAAATAAATAAATAAGGAAGCCAGCAAAAACGAAGAGCGAGAGGGGAGGAAAGAGAGCAAGGAAAAAAAAAAAAAAAAAAAAAAAAAAAAAAAAAAAAACCGAAGGGCCGGGAGCAGAGCGGAGGTGGGAACGGGGCTGTGGCGGGGGGAGGCCGGGTGATAGCACGCCGAGATAGCCGCCTGCCCCCGGCCCGTCTGCAGGCCGCGCTGCGCCAAGGCCGACACTATCTTGGCGCTTCAAAGAGCTCTGAAAGGTCCCCGCTGGCTCCCCGGCCCGCGGCTCTCTAATCTCGGAGCGCAGGAGCCAAAGGCCGGGGCGGGGGGAGCGGCTCGTCGGGTCCGCAGCACCCCTGGCCACTTCCCGAGCCAGAAACATCGCTGCTTTTTCCCTGGTTCAATGCAGGCCGGAGGGAAAGCAGAGCAGTCCTGGTTGCTGAGAGGCTGCGAGAGCTCCGCTCGCTCAGATTTCGCCCTCCTAAGCAACTTTTTAGCGTTTGCACGAGGGATCGGGGCGTGAGGTAAGCCTCTCCCGGTAGCCCGAAGAGCCAGCTGGAGGGAGAAGGCAGGAGGAAAAGAATGGCAGCGCGACTGCGGAGCCCACACGTCCTCTCCCAAGCCTGCGGGAGCCACTCCGAGGCGTGTGTGTGTGCTATGAGCACCGTATGCGTGCAGGGAGGCTCCGTGGGTGTACGCGCCCCGGGGAGGGGGGGCCATGAGCTGAGTGCACCGCAATTCCGTGACCCAGCAGCGAAAGCCGGGGAGTCTCCTTGCACCCCTGCGTGCAGGGCTGACAAAGGTGCTCGTGGGTGCTGTGCAGGAGGGAGCGGGGCCAGCACGCACCGCAGCCCCACACACCGCACCGCTGGGACTTCCATCCTCTCGATGCGTTTCCCTGTGGCACTGCAGGTCCGAGCATCCCTCTCCTCCCAGGCACCTCCATCTCCTCCAGCCGCAACCTCCGCTCGGCCCCCAGCCCTCGGAAAGCAACACGCAGCCGCGGCCGGTCTATGTTTATCCCAAATAAAATGCAGCGGGCTCGTTTACTTTGGCAGCTTTGCCGTAAATACTCGGGGGGCGGCGATGACACGCTGATTCCGAGCGCTATTCCTCCAGAGAAAGGTGTCAGGAGCCGGGGCCGGTGCTGGCGCTGCTCCGTCCCAGAGCGGCACTGCAGGCCTCGGGCACAATGAAATGGGTCCCTATAGGGCGAGTCTGTACACTCAGACCTCATGAATTGCTGCGGGGGAGGGAAGGGGGTCACCGCGGCAGCTCCTTGCCTTCCCTTCCGCAGAGCTCTTCCTGCAGTCACCGGCTGAATTTTAGCTAAAGCCTGACCTGAACGCTTTGCAAAATAACCTGCCCGGTTCCAGAGGAGTATGGTGAGGGATTAGAAATACAAGCTGGAAAAAAAAACAACACGACAACAATAAAATACAATCCAATGCACACTTCTCTTTGGCCAGGCCACCGGTCCTCTTTCCTGGGACTTACAGGACTGGACAGAGCTGGAGATACTTTTACGTACACCTCCTCGGGGCACCAGAAAAAAACACAAGTGAAGAGCGTGGTTGGAGAAAGGTTCTCATCCTCCAGCCATGTCTGGGGTGTGTCCCTGCAGGAAAGGCTGCAGTGTCCCTGCACGGCCCAGCACAGCATGGCACGGCCTGGCCCGGCTCGGCACACGGCCTGGCTCCTGTTCACTGCCAAATCAACAGCCAGCAGGGACACCAGGGTGCTGTATAATTTTGGAGCCCTCCCAAACACCGTAACCACTCACATCCCTGCAGCAAGACCCGCTGTCACTTGGTCCCCATCTCCAAACAGCTCAGACGCTCCCCAGCCCCATCCATTTTACCTCAGATGAGAGAAGAAAACCAGAGGGTACTCAGAGGCGAATCCCCACCCCAGAGCACCCCCCCACCTTCGAGCCCGGGCTGCCCTTTCCCCCAGCCTTGATCCTGCAGTGTGCTCTTAGAGGAGGTGCAATTAAAGCCCTGCTCCCTCTCCCTCCCCTCCCCTCCGATCCTTCTGCTTCCACCACCGCTGGCTAAGCAGAAATTCTAAATAGAGTTCGCTGTTTGGATAAAGATTTTTTATTTTTTTTTTTGATAACCAGGCATATACATACAGTTTGCCGCTCAGGAAGTAGAACTAATTGTCGTTTCCTACAGTCAAACAGATCTATCTTTTCAATGCTGTCTTTGTGTGTCTGCATGCGAGAGAGAAAGAGGGAACGAGTGGATACGTTTATTCAATTATTTAAACGCACAAACAACAAAACAACAATCCCGAGGAGGGACGAGCCTTCCCGAAGGAGCCCTCCAGCTCTCCAGATGCGGCATTCCCCCCTCACCCCCGCCCGCTCCCTGCAGACCCAGTAGAACAAGGCACCCGGCGAGAGAAACCGATTTTATCTGCTTTGACCATCGGCCGTGTTCTTTAACAACCCAGCCCCGGCGCTGGAACCTTGCCCACCTCCCCCGGGGTCTCATCCGACCCTCCGCCCCTCGGTCACCCCCGAGGCACCGGCGGGCGCCGGCTGCAGAGGAGCACGGAGGGAAACCGGGAGCCTCCGGCACCGGCGCTGCCACACTTCGCTCCCATTTTCTTCGAGATGCCACGGAGCCACCAGGAGATCGATTGATACCTCGGCCCGGGGGAGAAAGGGGGGGAGGGGGGTGGGAGAACCAGCTGTTGCAAAAGGACATGGTAAATCTAATAGGGGCTACTGTCAATAGAGAAATGACAGAGAAGAAGAATTGGCTTCTTAAAGTCTGCTGAACTAACACTCATCATGTAGCCGCGGACACGTATTCTCAATCGGATCCTGGTATCCATTACTATTTTCCTTACTAGGTTTCAATTAAAGAGAGATCTAAC
>NW_024884867.1:365419-370076 GCF_019232065.1 Centrocercus urophasianus
CAGGAGATAAATGACAGAAGAGGGGAGGCATCGGACACGTCCTGTCTGCACTCCACGTTTGTCACCAAAGCCGAGCTGCCGCCGTGCCCCAGCCAATTCCCCCGGCCGGCCAGGGCTCGCTCCCTGCGGTGATCGCGGTGCGACGGCCCCAAGAGTCGCTCTTCTCGCCGTCTAACTCCGCTCCTCATATTCCTTTTTCTCTTTTCCCATTTTGTTTAACCCCTCTCGTCTCCTGACGGACGGAGAAGCTCCGAGCGGGGCGGCTGCGGGTGGCTGCTCTCGCAGGGGACCTTCGGGGTGACACCACCGCAGTAACCGCATGTCACTTGTTCCCTCTCGAGTGACGTTAAAAGCGCAAACTTCGCGGCACCGAAAACACACAACACAAAACAATTTAAAAATCTGCCGATTTTCTACGGGAGGAGGGAAGAGCTTCATTTATTTTCAGTGCCCAACTGAGGGGCTTTGGAGGCACTTGGAAACAGTTTTTCTTCCTCTGTCTGACCCCAGGTAGCCCCGAAGCCTCAGCGCATCCATCAGGGGGCTGCAAAAGGCACCGAAATGCGCCAGCCCGGCCCTGGGAAACTTAGAGATGGCAGAGAATTTCCCCGCACAACTTAGTCACTGCGGCCAGCCTAAAGGTGACATCCGACGTGCAGGGGAGGGAGGGAGAAGGAGCTGCGGGCTGCGTCCCAGCGGCGCTCCAAAAGGTGATACTGGATGAGGAAAGTCCTCTCATGCTCCCCCATCCCTTTCCAGATCTCAGTGCTGCCAGGGCACAAATCCCTGGGGCCAGCAGCCCGATCCCAGCACCTCGCTGCCTTCGGGGTTTCGGGCAGTCCCACTGGCAGCCCAGTCGCTTCTGCACGTCGGGGAAAAGCTCATTTCTCTGCAGACACAGGGATGGGACCCAGCGAAACCCCCCGGAGATATTCTCCTTGAGGAGCAGAACGAGCTGGGAACGTTTTTTATAAAAGGGCTCTTCTCCGTCTTTAGGGCGTGGGAGGTTTTTTGCAGCTCCGTTTTAATTCAGTTTAGAATTTTGAACAAACTTTGGATTGATTTCCGGAAGGTGCAAATGCTCATACATGGGAAAAGTGAATAAACCGGTCCTTCGAGGTCACCCGGGAGGGGGAGACGAGATCTGTACCCCCTTCCAAAATAAAATAAAATAAAATAAAAGTAACAGGAGGGGAAAGATCTCATGCTTTTGTAGTTTAAAACTACTTGGAATGATTTGCTTTTAATGGCACACTTGGCTGCAGGAAAGAGCGGCTCTGCTTTCGATCTCGCGCTCGCTCCTCGCTTTCTTGTAGGTGTGTGCGGACATACGTGTGCTTTGCAGCCCCCACCTGACGGCTCTCCCCGTCACGCCACCCTCCCCGGACCCGCAGCACATAGCAGGCCACGCTCTCCTGCCGCTGTGTCTTCTGCCGGGATCCAGAAGCACAGGCACAGCCGACTCCTACACCGGCGTTTCTCCGGAGCAGCGGGGGTGTTGTGAACACTTATTAAACCCAGATGATCCGAGAGTTGGGGCATACGGAAAAGATTTCCAATTAAAGCCGAGAGCAGCCAGTTTCGTGTCGCAGGTGTAAAAAATATTTGTGCAGCTCTCCCTCCTCATCCCGAAGCGGATCCTTCCCCCCGCTGGATCCCTCAGGGAGAAGAAGGGAAGGGGTCGTTTCTCCTTCCGGGCCCCACTCGCCTCTCGCCGGGCTCTCCACATCGCTCGGTGCGCACTCGGGCGGCTCTGTGCCTGCAGCCCCCAGCCCCGAACATCCTCCCCTCCGCTCACCTGTTGCTGCAGCCGCTTCCGTAAAGGCAGGAACTAAAAGGAAAATACAATAGCTCCGGTCTCGGAAAGCGGCGGTGGTGTAAAGTGTTGCGGTAACACGGGAGGTGGGGTGGGACGGCACGCGGGGGCAGTGGGCATCACTGCGGACTGCTGGCTACGCGTTCCCGCTTGGAAGAACTGCTTTCTCACAACTTTGATGCAGGATTTAGGGGGATCTGGGAGCCCACATGCAACTGGGAGTTTGTTTCCCAGTTAGCAGAGAGCGTTCGGGTTCATGAAGAACCTCGGGGGCCGTGGGGGCGGACCCCAAACTGCTCCTGACTCGTTAGCGAGACCGGGCACGCTCGCTTTGGAAGTTCCAGTTTAAATAACGGAGAAAGCATTCACGTATGCTTTACCCACGCTTTCTTTAAACACCATTAGGACAATTGTCTCGATCCGAGGTCAGGGAAAAATCCTGTTCGGTGGAGACAAGAGGCCGACAGGGTGGCAGGGTGGCTTTGGGAGCGAATCGGTGGGAGCGCCATGCGGGCAGCTCACCTCCCGCAAAGCACGGGCGCGGTTGGTGCCTGCCGCCTCTCTCGGAGCCGTTCGCCCTGCCCCGGGGCAGGTTATGGGAGGCACAGCCCGCACAGCCCCTGACCGTCCATCCCCGGCAGCGAAGTGAGCAGAGCGGATTGCGAAAGATTGCGCACACTGGGATGTGGAGGGGGGTCGAGAGAGGGGGTGGAAGGAAGAAAACAGAAGAAAAGCCCGTCCCAAAGAGCTGAAGTGGGCAGAGTATTACATGTACAAACATCCAAACAAGATTGGAGCGGTACAAAGCGTCGGAAAATCCAGAGCAGCCACATAAAAAGAAAAGTTAAGTAGGAAGTGGTGTAAAAGCGTTGTCGTTTATTTCGCCTTCCCTTCCAGATGTTCTGCATAAAGCTCTATCTGCAGGGAGGAGGGAGCTCGCCCGGCAGAACCGAGCTGATGGAGCGGGTGCCGGGGGCTGCCCGGGGCTGCTCGGAGCTGCGGCCACCGGATGGCGCAGCCACCGCCAGCTGTCACCTGCGGGACCCGCGTTCACCTGCTGGTGGCCCTGGGCCCTCCCGAGTGCTGTCGGGGTAGCAGAGATTGGTGCGGGCACGGCGCAGCACCGGCCCGGCCCCGGCGTTTTTGCACCGGGTTACGGGACCGAGGGACTCGGGAGTTCAGCTGCGGGCAATAGGAGTTTGGCCGTCAGGCTCTGCTGCTTAGGACAGGGAGGAAACCCCTGAGCTCCGAAACTCGTCTCGAGGGAGTAATAACGCGCTGGGGAGAGAGAAGCGCGGAGAAGGGTTTAAAGGCTGGAAAGAGGAAGATCGAGCTTTCTGGAACAGCTGTGCTGAAAGTATCAGGCAGAGCCCCTTGAACTTAGGGCTGGAGGGAGGTGGGTGAGAACTAATATCTCAGGTGACATAAGAAGGGAGCAAACATCCTGCCAAAACTGCGTCTCGTCCTGCGCCGCCCCCTCCCCCTAAATACAGCGTCCACCCCCCGTCAATTCTCAAGCAAATAAATCCAAAGGCAGGTCTCGCTGTCACCGGCCAGCAAGAAAAAATTAAAAACTCGCGTTTCATGAGCGCTGCCCGCCCTGGCAAGAGCAGGGAAGCAGCCCAGAGCCCCGGACAGGTGCCTTCAGGTGCGCTCCTTCCCTCGCTAACGAATCTGCAATCCCAGCCCGCCAGAAAGCGCTAAGGACAGTAGCAGAGTTTAAGCCCAGAGAAAAGCCTGTGTGCTGCTTTATTAGCGTTGAGTCTACTCTAATTACGAGAAATCGCTGCTCTCGGTCCGAAACGACGTGTTGTCTTGTGCTTGTAAAATACATTTCAAATAACTCTTCTCTGTCTATAAAATACAGTGGGAGGAATATAAATAAACCGCTGTCCATTTGTTTAATGCTATTTTAGCCAAATTGACTGGCCGGATTGGAATTCGACATAAAAGCTTTAAGTTTGCAAAACATCCGCACTGCAACGTCTGGGAGACAAGGCTCGCTCTGCAGCGCGATGGGCACGTTAACTGCATTAAAACCTCTCCATACATTTTCTAGCTTTTGCTTTTCTTTCCCTTTCGCAGCACATCCACCCGCTCTCCCCGCCTCCGGGCGCCCGCGCCTGTTTTTCTCCAAATGAAGTATTTTACGTGATCGATGGAAGGAGTCATTTGGCCCATAATTAGGTCAATAAAATCAATGTTTATTCCTCGGATGGCCTGAAAGCTAATAAATTCCTCTTTTATATTCGCCTCCCTCCGAAGATTAGAAACGAGCTGCCCGGCCCCAGCGTCACAGCGAAGCGCGGAGCCACCCCCGATCGGCGACCGTCGCCCCGCACCAGGCGGCCTCAGGAACCCCCCCGAAGGCTGAGCCCTTTCTGCACCAACCCACTCCACCCCGGTGCTGTTTGTTTTCCAGCTCGGGACGTTTCACAGCGAATTCAGATTCGCTCTAAATCCCCTCCAACGCGCGCTCACCGCCTGTCTCGCAGATCACTTCATTTCACTTGATTCCCTTTGGAGTTCCTAAGGGGGAAAAAAAAAAAAAAAAAGAGGAGAGAGAAGGAGCGAGGCTTTTCACGAACACCAAAGGAATGTTTGGAGACGACTTGGAGAAATCCTATTAGAGATCGGGAAAGCGAGGCTTTTTAAAAAAGGTGGAAAAAGGAAAGCCACATTTTTTTTTATTATTTTGAACTCAGTAACAGCGAGGGAAAAGCACCCCGGTCCTAATCAGATCAATATAGAGACACGCAAATCTTTGCAAAGGTTCAGCAGTTTACAGTGGGTTCCAGACCTTTGACATACATTGCGGATTAATTGGGCACTGTTAAGGGG